>NC_053390.1:55730507-56052590 GCF_905171765.1 Bufo bufo
GAATGCTTTTTCAACCCAGAACAAAAAGTCTGCTTTTACGGTCACTACAAATAACTTGACCAGCTAAAACTGTGCAGATTTGGTTGAATAGAGATGTGAGACCTGTTTTTTTTTGCGCTGTGTGACAGTTATAGGTTTAATCACAGAATGACACTTCTATCAGCACGCTAGCGTGTGTCTTAGGTTTTTCTGAATGACACTATCAATACCTTCAATGTAAGATTTTCTTTTTGGGATAGATTTCAAGTAGGCCTCAAATACCACAAACTAGTTATTTTCAGAATGGCAAATTTGGGAATGCTTTTTCAACCCAGAACAAAAAGTCTGCTTTTACGGTCACTACAAATAACTTGACCAGCTAAAACTGTGCAGATTTGGTTGAATAGAGATGTGAGACCTGTTTTTTTTTGCGCTGTGTGACAGTTATAGGTTTAATCACAGAATGACACTTCTATCAGCAGGCTAGCGTGTGTCTTAGGTTTTTCTGAATGACACTATCAATACCTTCAATGTAAGATTTTCTTTTTGGGATAGATTTCAGGTAGGCCTCAAATACCACAAACTAGTTATTTTCAGAATGGCAAATTTGGGAATGCTTTTTCAACCCAGAACAAAAAGTCTGCTTTTACGGTCACTACAAATAACTTGACCAGCTAAAACTGTGCAGATTTGGTTGAATAGAGATGTGAGACCTGTTTTTTTTTGCGCTGTGTGACAGTTATAGGTTTAATCACAGAATGACACTTCTATCAGCACGCTAGCGTGTGTCTTAGGTTTTTCTGAATGACACTATCAATACCTTCAATGTAAGATTTTCTTTTTGGGATAGATTTCAAGTAGGCCTCAAATACCACAAACTAGTTATTTTCAGAATGGCAAATTTGGGAATGCTTTTTCAACCCAGAACAAAAAGTCTGCTTTTACGGTCACTACAAATAACTTGACCAGCTAAAACTGTGCAGATTTGGTTGAATAGAGATGTGAGACCTGTTTTTTTTTGCGCTGTGTGACAGTTATAGGTTTAATCACAGAATGACACTTCTATCAGCAGGCTAGCGTGTGTCTTAGGTTTTTCTGAATGACACTATCAATACCTTCAATGTAAGATTTTCTTTTTGGGATAGATTTCAAGTAGGCCTCAAATACCACAAACTAGTTATTTTGAGAATGGCAAATTTGGGAATGCTTTTTCAACCCAGAACAAAAAGTCTGCTTTTACGGTCACTACAAATAACTTGACCAGCTAAAACTGTGCAGATTTGGTTGAATAGAAATGTCAGGTCTATTTTTTAGGCGCTGGGTGACAGGCTCAACTTGCCCCTGATGTAATATATGACCAAAAAATAACCACGCTGTTGATGGTTAAATGCACTTGGGTGACACAGGCTCAGCCTGCACCAGATGTAGTATATGGCCAAAAAATAATCAGACTGTTGATGGTTAAATGCACTTGGGTGACACAGGCTCAGCCTGCACCAGATGTAGTATATGGGCAAAAAATAAACAGACTGTTGATGGTTAAATGCACTTGGGTGACACAGGCTCAGCCTGCAGCTGATGTAGGATATAGCACAAAATAACCACACTATCGATGGTTAAATACACTTGGGTGACACAGGCTCAGCCTGCAGCTGATGTAGTATATGGCCAAAAAAATAATCAGACTGTTGATGGTTAAATGCACTTGGGTGACACAGGCTCAGCCTGCAGCTGATGTAGTATATGGCCAAAAAATAACCAGACTGTTGATGGTTAAATGCACTTCGGTGACACAGGCTCAGCCTGCAGCTGATGTAGGATATAGCACAAAATAACCACACTATCGATGGTTAAATACACTTGGTGATAGCTCGTGCTGGCGCACCACAAGTCACAAAATGGCCGCCGATCACCCCAGAAAAAAAGTGATCTAAAAACGCTCTGGGCAGCCTCAAAAAAGTGAGCAAGTCAATAATAGCACTTCAATGATCCACAGCTGCAGATCGATCACAGAATGAAGTCTTTTGGAGGAGTTAATCTGCCTAATCTCGCCCTAACGTCGCAGCTGCAACCTCTCCCTATACTGATCATAGCAGAGTGACGTGCGGTGCTACGTGACTCCAGCTTAAATAGAGGCTGGGTCACATGGTGCACTGGCCAATCACAGCCATGCCAATAGTAGGCATGGCTGTGATGGCCTCTTGGGCCAAGTAGTATGACGCTTGTTGATTGGCTGCTTTGCAGCCTTTCAAAAAGCGCCAAGAAAGCGCCGAACACCGAACCCGAACCCGGACTTTTACGAAAATGTTCGGGTTCGGGTCCGTGTCACGGACACCCCAAAATTCTATACAGTTCCGGTTCGCTCATCCCTAGTCACCACCCATCTTGAAAAGTTTCCCCCCTCACATATACTAATGTGCCACAAACAGGAAGTTAATATCACCAACCATTCCCATTTTATTAAGCTGTATCCACATAAATGGCCCACCCTGTATTTATTAATGATCTTGTAGAAGGCTTGCAGAGTAAAATATAAATTTTTGCAGATGACACTAAACTGTGTAAAGTAATTAACACGGAAGAGGACAGTATACAGGGAGTGCAGAATTATTAGGCAAGTTGTATTTTTGAGGATTAATTTTATTATTGAACAACAACCATGTTCTCAATGAACCCAAAAAACTCATTAATATCAAAGCTGAATATTTTTGGAAGTAGTTTTTAGTTTGTTTTTAGTTTTAGCTATTTTAGGGGGATATCTGTGTGTGCAGGTGACTATTACTGTGCATAATTATTAGGCAACTTAACAAAAAACAAATATATACCCATTTCAATTATTTATTTTTACCAGTGAAACCAATATAACATCTCAACATTCACAAATATACATTTCTGACATTCAAAAACAAAACAAAAACAAATCAGTGACCAATATAGCCACCTTTCTTTGCAAGGACACTCAAAAGCCTGCCATCCATGGATTCTGTCAGTGTTTTGATCTGTTCACCATCAACATTGTGTGCAGCAGCAACCACAGCCTCCCAGACACTGTTCAGAGAGGTGTACTGTTTTCCCTCCTTGTAAATCTCACATTTGATGATGGACCACAGGTTCTCAATGGGGTTCAGATCAGGTGAACAAGGAGGCCATGTCATTAGATTTTCTTCTTTTATACCCTTTCTTGCCAGCCACGCTGTGGAGTACTTGGACGCGTGTGATGGAGCATTGTCCTGCATGAAAATCATGTTTTTTTTGAAGGATGCAGACTTCTTCCTGTACCACTGCTTGAAGAAGGTGTCTTCCAGAAACTGGCAGTAGGACTGGGAGTTGAGCTTGACTCCATCCTCAACCCGAAAAGGCCCCACAAGCTCATCTTTGATGATACCAGCCCAAACCAGTACTCCACCTCCACCTTGCTGGCGTCTGAGTCGGACTGGAGCTCTCTGCCCTTTACCAATCCAGCCACGGGCCCATCCATCTGGCCCATCAAGACTCACTCTCATTTCATCAGTCCATAAAACCTTAGAAAAATCAGTCTTGAGATATTTCTTGGCCCAGTCTTGACGTTTCAGCTTGTGTGTCTTGTTCAGTGGTGGTCGTCTTTCAGCCTTTCTTACCTTGGCCATGTCTCTGAGTATTGCACACCTTGTGCTTTTGGGCACTCCAGTGATGTTGCAGCTCTGAAATATGGCCAAACTGGTGGCAAGTGGCATCTTGGCAGCTGCACGCTTGACTTTTCTCAGTTCATGGGCAGTTATTTTGCGCCTTGGTTTTTCCACACGCTTTTTGCGACCCTGTTGACTATTTTGAATGAAACGCTTGATTGTTCGATGATCACGCTTCAGAAGCTTTGCAATTTTAAGAGTGCTGCATCCCTCTGCAAGATATCTCACTATTTTTGACTTTTCTGAGCCTGTCAAGTCCTTCTTTTGACCCATTTTGCCAAAGGAAAGGAAGTTGCCTAATAATTATGCACACCTAATATAGGGTGTTGATGTCATTAGACCACACCCCTTCTCATTACAGAGATGCACATCACCTAATATGCTTAATTGGTAGTAGGCTTTCGAGCCTATACAGCTTGGAGTAAGACAACATGCATAAAGAGGATGATGTGGTCAAAATACTCATTTGCCTAATAATTCTGCACGCAGTGTACTGTATAGTCGTGGCCAAAAGTTTTGAGAATTACATAAATATTGGAAATGGTAAAAGTTGCTGCTTAAGTTTTTATAATAGCAATTTGCATATACTCCAGAATGTTATGAAGAGTGATCAGATGAATTGCATAGTCCTTCTTTGCCATGAAAATGAACTTAATCCCAAAAAAACCTTTCCACTGCATTTCATTGCTGTCATTAAAGGACCTGCTGAGATCATTTCAGTAATCGTCTTGTTAACTCAGGTGAGAATGTTGACGAGCACAAGGCTGGAGATCATTATGTCAGGCTGATTGGGTTAAAATGGCAGACTTGACATGTTAAAAGGAGGGTGATGCTTGAAATCATTGTTCTTCCATTGTTAACCATGGTGAACTGCAAAGAAACGCGTGCAGCCATCATTGTGTTGCATAAAAATGGCTTCACAGGCAAGGATATTGTGGCTACTAAGATTGCACCTCAATCAACAATTTATAAGATCATCAAGAACTTCAAGGAAAGAGGTTCAATTCTTGTTAAGAAGGCTTCAGGGCGTCCAAGAAAGTCCAGCAAGCGCCAGGATCGTCTCCTAAAGAGGATTCAGCTGCGGGACCGGAGTGCCACCAGTGCAGAGCTTGCTCAGGAATGTCAGCAGGCAGGTGTGAGTGCATCTGCACGCACAGTGAGTCGAAGACTTTTGGAAGATGGCCTGGTGTCAAGAAGGCCAGCAAAGAAGCCACTTCTCTCCAAAAAAAACATCAGGGACAGATTGATCTTCTGCAGAAAGTATGGTGAATGGACTGCTGAGGACTGGGGCAAAGTCATATTCTCCGATGAAGCCTCTTTTCGATTGTTTTGGGCATCTGGAAAAAGGCTTGTCCGGAGAAGAAAAGGTGAGCGCTACCATCAGTCCTGTGTCATGCCAACAGTAAAGCATCCTGAGACCATTCATGTGTGGGGTTGCTTCTCATCCAAGGGAGTGGGCTCACTCACAATTTTGCCCAAAAACACAGCCATGAATAAAGAATGGTACCAAAACACCCTCCAACAGGAACCTCTTCCAACAATCCAACAACAGTTTGGTGAAGAACAATGCATTTTCCAGCACGATGGAGCACCATGCCATAAGGCAAAAGTGATAACTAAGTGGCTCGGGGACCAAAACATTGACATTTTGGGTCCATGGCCTGGAAACTCCCCAGATCTTAATCCCATTGAGAACTTGTGGTCAATCCTCAAGAGGAGGGTGGACAAACAAAAAACCACTAATTCTGACAAACTCCAAGAAGTGATTATGAAAGAATGGGTTGCTATCAGTCAGGAATTGGCCCAGAAGTTGATTGAGAGCATGCCCAGTCGAATTGCAGAGGTCCTGAAAAAGAAGGGCCAACACTGCAAATACTGACTCTTTGCATAAATGTCATGTAATTGTCGATAAAAGCCTTTGAAACGTAAGAAGTGCGTGTAATTATATTTCACTACATCACAGAAACAACTGAAACAAAGATCTAAAAGCAGTTTAGCAGCAAACTTTGTGAAAACTAATATTTGTGTCATTCTGAAAACTTTTGGCCACGACTGTATACATATATACACTACAGAGGACAATATACTGTATATATATATATATATATATATATATATATATATATATATACTACAGAGGACAGTATACTGCTACAGATGGATTTGGATAGATAGGAGGCTTGGGCAGATAAGTGGCAGATGAGGGTTTACACTGACAAATGTGAGGTTATGCACATGGGAAGGAATAATGCAAGTCATCCGTACATACTAAATGGTAAAACAATGGGTAACACTGACATGGAAAAGGACCTAGGAATTTTGGTGAACTGCAAACTAAGCTGTAGAAACCAGTGTCAGGCAGCTGCTGCCAAGGCCAATAAGATAATGGGTTGCATCAAAAGGGGCATAGATGCCCGTGATGAGAACATAGTCCTGCCACTTTACAAATCACTAGTCAGACCACACATGGAGGACTGTGTACAGTTCTGGGTTCCTGTGAACAAGGAAGACATAGCAGAGCTGGAGAGGGTTCAGAGGAGGGTAACTAAAGTAATAACTGGAATGGGGCAACTACAGGACCCTGAAAGATTATCAAAATTAGGGTTATTCACTTTAGAAAAAAGACGACTGAGGGGAGATCTGATAACTATGTATAAATATATCAGGGGTCAGTACGGAGATCTCTCCCATCATCTATTTATCCCCATGACTGTGACGAGGGGACATCCTCTGCGTCTGGAGGAAAGAAGGTTTGTACACAAACATAGAAGAGGATTCTTTACGGTAAGAGCAGTGAGACTATGGAATTCTCTGCCTGAGGAGGTGGTGATGGTGAGTACAATAAAAGAGTTCAAGAGGGGCCTGGATGTATTCAGCGTCCCACATATGTGTGTAAATGGGACACTTTAAACATTTAAATATGTATGTATTTGCATTGTATGGTATTTCAGACTGGCAATGTCATTAACACCCACTCGCCCCTAGGTGGTGCTGGCACCACATAGTATATTAGCTTGGGTGTGTCTAGACAGGAAGTTAGTTAGTCAGAGTTAGTTGAAGTTGGAGAGTGAGAGGAGGAGAAGCAAGTTCATGGAGGATAGAAACGGGCCTAAATCAACATGTAGCTGTTTTTCTTTCCTCTGGGCCCTGATCAAGCCTGGAGAAGACAACCACAGCAACCAAGCACCAGACAGTGAGTCTATGTACAAAGATTCAGAGATCCTAGCGAGGGTAACAGCTACACTTAGCTCATGGACCTCATTAGCACAAGTGCCTGAGAGCAACTTTCCGAGTTGTCCTTATCCACTACACAAGCCTTCCTAGTCATAGTGGAAAAACCTAAACCTTTTTAGAAGAGTATCCTACAAATAATGAAGCAGAAGTGTTTGCCTGCCGCAAGGGGAACGCCCTTAAAGGATAGCTCATAGTAACCAGCTATATCAGCATACTTTAGTACCAGAGTGCTATAGAGTGAACTTGGGATTACCACCAGGATCCTTGCCTGTAAAGTATCAGCATTAGAAGAATCCCTCTATTGACTACTGCCACTACCTGATAATAGGATTACAAGTGAACTTACTATTACTTATGCTATTCAAAAAGCTTTCCATTGATGAACTGTACCAACTGTCCAGAGACTCTTGATTTGCAGTAAATGTTCAACTGGTTTACAATAAACGACTCCTCATTCTTACTACTGCTACTCTCAACATTTGCACCTTGCGGTGCTGGAGTCACGAACCAGGGGCCCAGCCGCAAAAGCACCTTACACCAATTACCATCAAGGCCACCTCAACCAACATCTGGCTGGTGTTCCCTGCAACCGAGAGTGCCCCGGAGGATTTCGTGCTGTCTTCCCATCCACTGTACGCCGGCCCAAGGAGGCATCTGCTAACCGTGAGTACATGAACTATTGCACCCATCGGCCCACCGTGAGCCTCACGTGTTTCCCTTGTGGTTTGGTATGCTACATGTATTTCTGGAGTGTAATAATATTACAGGCTATAGCTACTAGAGATGGTCCAGGGAGATGTTGATCCAGGGAGTTAATTTGATGCCTGATTGGAGTTGGGTTCCCCGAAAGTGAGGGAAATTGGCTTCTACCTCCCAGTTTTTTTTTTGCCTTCCTCTGGATCAACTTGCAGGATAACAGAACTGGATGGACAGATTTCTTTTTTAAGCCTTATAAACTATGTTACTATGTTACACCTTTGGGGGCAATTTTTTATGATTGCATTTTACTCATTTTTGGCTAAAAATCATTTTTTCAACTGGTCTTTATTAACAAAATATTCAGCTGTTTTGTCACAAATGGTTAACTGTTTGTCTAGCTGTGTGAATCCTACTTTCACTTTGTGCTAGTCATCTAGTAAACCTTATCTCTAAATTAACGTTTTTTAAACCACATTCTTATCAGTAAGACAAGAATTGAGCTACAATGAGTGTTGAGGAGCTCAGATATCAGAGATAAGGAGCCATCAGCTGAGCTGCCTGACAGAACCGAGTTATTAGAGAATCGCAAGGCTGTACAGAGAAAAGGGTTCTAAATTTTTAATAATGACCAATTGAAAAAATGATTTTTAGCTCAAAATAAGTACAATGCAGTAATAAAAAAGATTGCCCCCAAAGGTATACA
The DNA here is from genome assembly GCF_905171765.1 of Bufo bufo. Lineage (NCBI taxonomy): Eukaryota > Metazoa > Chordata > Amphibia > Anura > Bufonidae > Bufo > Bufo bufo. The sequence continues at coordinate 55,738,788 of NC_053390.1, forward strand.
TAACCTTTAAGCATCAGACCAATCAACATTATTGTTGGATGGTTCTTGAAAAAAAAAATCGTTACATCTTTAGCCACCTCAATTCTTTGTAGAAAATAGGGTCATGGACAACAGATTGGTCCCTCACTAGCCATTAACAGTTCTGATCATTTCAGCCCACATTATACTGCCATATTGTACCCATATAGTACTGCAGTTCAATACCTAAATAATACTGCAATAAAATAATAGCACCACTATATAATACTGGGGTTTTTTAGATTGCTCCCTAGGTTCTAGACTTCAAAGGGTCCCCCCTATTTAAGATGGACCCTCATATTTTTACTATAATTAGTCCACCATAATTACTGAAATTCCACTTTCAAGGGAACCTTATGAACACAGTGTCTGATTCGCTAGTCACCTGTACACTGTATATACTGCAGATCTATAGAAAAAATATCCAGTATACCTTATTCATTTAAATCCCTGCTCTTTCTATGCTTAAGGCCCCTTTCACACGGGCGAGTATTCCGCGCGGGTGCAATGCGTGACGTGAACGCATTGCACCCACACTGAATCCTGACCTATTTATTTCAATGGAGCTGTGTACATGAGCGTTGTTTTTCACGCATCACTTGTGCATTGCGTGAAAATCGCAGCAGGTTCTATATTCTGCGTTTTTCACGCAACGCAGGCCCCATAGAAATGAATGGGGCTATGCGAAAATCGCATAGTATCCGCAAGCAAGTGCGGATGCGGTGCGATTTTTGCGCATGGTTGCTAAGAGATGATGTTAGTAAATAGGGATGAGCAACCCCAGACCCCATTAAAGTCAATTCACTGTATTATTTTTCCTTCTAACATGGTTGTAAGGGAAAATAATAGCATTCTTAATACAGAATACTAACTAAAATGTCCATTGAGGGGTTAAAAAAATAAACTCACCTCATCCACTTGATCGCGCAGACGGTATCGTCTTCTTTATTCTTCCTGCAGGACCTGCAAAAGGACCTTCGATGTCATTGCGCTCGGACATGTCGGACATGCAGTACTTTTAGTCCGGTGGCCTCTCGCCGTTCGGTGGCCTCTCACGGAGCAGCAGTCCGGCGGCACGGCGAAATAGCGGCAGGACGGATCCGACAGGGTGAACAGCCTGTCGGATCCGTCCTGCCGCTAGTGTGAAAGTAGCCTTATCCGCCTATTTCTCTTGATTTGCAACATTTTAACGCCATATCATGAAAATGTAACTTTAAAAAAATATAAAAATGCCTGCCAGACCACACTTACGACTTTAGAAACATATTTGAGACTTTTGAAGCACATTTGCGACATTTCCACTGGTAAATTGCGACTTTTGTCTTAGACTTGTTTTTGTTGAATTTCACTTTACTGACAGAATCCTGTTTTTTTTTTAGCTCATTTATATTAGATAAAAATAAACGCATCCTGTTTAAATACTTACCTATCACTTGTTCCCATGACAAGTTGGTTTTCTTTTCATAAACGCGACTTTTTGACAAAACGCCACCACATAAGCTGGCTTAATTGTCCGCAACAATTTGAGCCATTTCTGCCAATAAGAGGATGATAAATGAGGCGTAATATGCGCCAATTTAATAGCTCCACCCACTTTGACATTTATAACTAGGGATGGGCGAACTTGTGTTTTTGAAGTTCGGCGTACAAGGTTCGGGTTATCTAAGAATTCCGTTATGGATTTCGCTACCACGGACCATAAGTTATGGTCTGTGGTAGCGGAATCCATAATGTTATTCTTAGATAGCTCGAACCTTGTACGCCGAACTTGAAAACACAAGTTCGCTCATCCCTGGTTATAACTAATTTCTGGCGTGATTCATTCTTTATGGTGAAAATTCTGGATGAAAAAGTGGATATATTCGTCTCAAATCAAAACGCCATTCTTTTTGGCGCATTTTACATCATAATTCTGGTGCAGCATGCTTAGTAAATGTCCCCCATTGTTCTATTGATTGGAGAACCTCTTTAAATTGCAAATACTTGGAAAACATTAAGAAGTCACAGGATCGTTTTCGGTTACCAGCAAATCTCTAAACTTGTGCAATTTAGCAGGGACGGTTCCCGGTCTTGTTAAAGTGATTTAAATGTTAATATGTCAAGTGTTTTCATTTCCTTTTAACTGGGCTGATTCATCTGTAAGGAATCTGAGTCTGTCCGCAGTAATAAGATGCATCTAGTGCTAAAGGGACCGGCAAATCCTCTAACCAAATTGACCTCTTCTTGAATTAAAGCGTCCATGTGCGCCCAGAAGATTCCATCTTGCTCTATGGATAGATAATAGAAAAAAATTAAAGCAACCTTCCAGTTCAAGAAAAAAAAAAGCACATTAATTGGAAACAAAACACAACACTTACATGGCGCCCTTCTTTTCATCATTTTAGCTGCAGATTTGCCAGTTCCCGGGCAACTCTTCTGTCACCCAAGGTGGCTGCACTGCTTCTATGCCTACCTGATGCACACCAGGGGCGGACATACTGCCCCTGTGTATCTTCGGCGGCAGGGCAGCGGTAGATAAGTGCTTTCATTGTGGAAGCGCTCATCTCTATGTTCATCTGTATCGCCGTCCTCAGGACAGCGATACAGATGATTGCTGTGGCGAGGCAGGGGAGAGGTGTCTCCCTTCCCCGTTCATCTGATAGGCTATACCAGACGCTGGTGCAGGCGGCACGATGATGTCATCACACCGCCTGACCTGTACAGAGCGGGACACAGGCCGGAATAGGCCTGCATTGCATCACTGAAAGCAGCATGGAAGTAAGTGTGTGTAAGTATGTGAGTTTATTTTTTTCATTTATGCTATGCTGGGGACCATATCTTATATACTGGTACTCATGGGGGCACTATGGAGGGGGAGGAGCACTATGAGCGCCCTATCTTATATACTGGCACACACGGGGGCACTATGGAGGGGGACGGGCACTATGGGGGCCCTATCTTATATACTGGCACACATGGGGGCACTATGGAGAAGGGGGAGAGGAGCATTATGGGGGCATTTTATACTGGCACATTATGTCAGGCACCATGGGGACAAGCGGAGGAGCACTATGGGGCACTACATAGGGGTATTTTATACTGGCGCAAATTCTAGGGCACTATGGGGACCTTAGCTCAACTGGGGCAATAAGAGGGTTTTTTGGGCACACAGTAGGGGGCATTGGCACACATTATGAGGGCACTATGGGGACATTGGCTCTACTGAGGGCACTATGGGACATTGGCTCTACTGGGGGCACCGAGAGGAGGTATATTTTTATACTGCCACACAATAGGGCATTTTTATGTACTGGCTCACATTATAAAGGGAGATTTTTCTACTGTCACACATTATAGTGGGACATTATAGGGGCTTTATTACAATTGGGGAACTATGAGGAACATAAATACTAGTATGGGCACTATGGGGACATTATTACTTCTGGGGCACAGTGGGGACATTACTGTTGGGGGCACTATTACTACTATGTGCAGTCTGGCAGATAATTATTTCTATTGGTGGGACTTTGGGGAGCACTATTACTGTGGGGGGGCCCTGGCACAGTATCAGCTTAGCACAATTATTTTTGAGGAACCTTATGTTTACACTATTAGTGTCAGGGACACCATTTCCTGGGTGCAGTTGTTTTTTAGGGCACCGTGTGCCAATAATTACCGAAGGCGGTACTATCTGTGCGTTACTAGTATTTTCAGGGGGACTGTTTCTGCAGTATAGTATTTTGGGAGCACAGCGGGCACAGTATTGGGGGTGTCAGGAGGTGGGAGGATGGTGGAAAAGTAGGAAACTAAGATGTCTGTCTGTCGAACTCTGCAGAGAGAAGACATGGCTGAAAGAAATCATCATGAAGGTCTGGTGTAAAAGGAGAAGATGAGGACACAGAACATCTACATCAAAGGAGACGTCACTGGATGTAAGAGGTATGTGGGTCTGTATTAGGCTACTTTCACATCTGCATTAGTGATTCACCGGATCTGGCACTGCTGGATGCAGATGGAATGCCTGACGGCCCCATTAACTATAATGGGGTCCAGCAGAGATCCGGCCACAATCTGGCAAAAATGCAGAGAATCGGCGGGACACAAACCGCTGCATGCTGCAGTTTGTGTCCGGCCGATTCCTTGCATTCTCTGCCGGGCTAGGTGGCCAGTTCGTAGTGCCGCAGGTGTGAAAGTAGCCTTACCCTGTATGTTTTGTATGTTTTGTGTTTTGTATTGCTGTACTGTATGTAATGTTAGGACGGAATAGGCTAGGTTGAGTATTTGGCTTGGGGGGGGGGGGGGGGCAGGCACATTCTTTGCACAGGGGCCCTCTCCTGTCTGTGTCCGCCCCATTGCACACTATGTAAGCAGTGCTGGCCAGTGGCCAATCCAAGCTCCAGGCTGGACTGGCAGGATGTGTCTTAGACTACCAAATGCACAGGTCATCTTAGAAGCATTGTGGCCATTTTTTATGGCAGAAGAGGAGCCTGGGAATCAGTAGATCTGCAGCTGAAAAGATGAAAAAGAGGTCAACAGGTAAGTGCTGCATTCGTTCCTCAGATAATGTGAATATTTTTTCATGAACAGGAAGGTCTCTTTAAATACTGTAAATGACCTTCCCCCATTAAAACGGTTCTCTGAGACCAGGAACCCATGGTCACGGGGCTGGACATGGTACCAAGGTAAAAAAACTAAAAGAAAAAAAAATTAAAAGACTCACCTGTCACTAGCTCTCGAGGTCCAGCACTGAGCTGGTGTCGGAGAACCCCTTTAACAAGTCTTATAAAATAGGCTATATGCTTAAAGATCAATTCTATAAATGGGAAGCCTGTTCTGTTACTCTGCAGCAAGTTAATCTGTGTTAGGCCTCTTTCACACGGGCGTCGTGTTTTTGGCCCGGATAAGATGCGGGTGCGTCGCTGGAAAATGTGCGATTTTTCCGCGCGAGTGCAAAACATTGTAATGCATTTTGCACGCGCGTGAGAAAAATCCGCATGTTTGGTACCCAAACCTGAACTTCTTCATAGAAGTTCCTGTTTGGGATCGGTGTTGTGCAGATTGTATTATTTTCCCTTATAACATGGTTATAAGGGAAAATATTAGCATTCTGAATACAGAATGCATAGTACAATAGGGCTGGAGGGGTTAAAAAATGTTTTTTACTCACCTTAATCCACTTGTTCGCGCAGCCCGGCTTCTCTTCTGTCTTCATCTTTGAGGAATAGGACCTTTGATGATGTCACTGCGCTCATCACTTGGTCCATCACATGATCGTTTACCATGATGATGGCTCATTTGACGGACCATGTGATGAGCGCAGTGACGTCACCACAGGTCCTTTTCCTACTGCACAGCAAAGATGAAGACAGAAGAGAAGCCGGGCTGCGCGAACAAGTGGATTAAGGTGAGTTAAAAAAAAATATGCAATTTTTTTAACCCCTCTATCCCTCATTTACTTTGCATTCTGTATTAAAAATGCTATTATTTTATCTTATAACCATGTTATAAGGGAAAATAATAATGATCGGGTCTCCATCCCGATCGTCTCCTAGCAACCGTGCGTGAAAATCGCACCGCATCCTCACTTGCTTGCGGATGCTTGCGATTTTCACGCAGCCCCATTCACTTCTATGGGGCCTGCATTGCGTGGAAAACGCACAAAGAGGAGCATGCTGCGATTTTCACGCAACGCACAAGTGATGTGTGAAAATCAACGCTCATGTGCACAGCCCCATAGAAGTGAATGGGTCCGGATTCAGCGAGGTTTCAGTGCATTCACCTCACACGTTGCACCCGCGTGGAAATCTCGCCCGTCTGAAAGAGGCCTTAAGGTGGCCAGGATGTTTTTAGGGGGTGAAAAATTGAACAGTCGTCCAGGGCCCCTGTCAAAAAAAGAAAAATAATGTTTTAATGTATGCAAATGAGCCTCTAGGAGCAATGAGGGCATTGCCATTACACCTAGAGCTCTGCTCTCTCTTCAACTGATGTGCCCTCTCCACTTTGATTGACAGGACCGGACATGATGACGTTTTAACTGCCTGGTACTATCAAATCAAAGTGAAGTGGGTGGTGTGTGTGGGTGCAAGACAGGACTTGAAATGATGCAATGGCCGGCGTATGGTGTTAGGAGAGTCAGTAACCAGGCCAGATTAAACTTAACAAAAGCTTCTCTTTTACTGTGCACAAAATACTAGTTGAAGTACAAGCATGAGCCTAGCAGATGTTTATGGCAACGGCCCTCAGGTTACTCTTTCTCTTGCTACAGTATCTAGAACTGGGATCTCTGGCTAGCAAATGTAATCTGTCACACTGTTCGTAATTTGCATGGAGGCATGTGATTCCAATAATACAACTGGCCTAATCACACCTGAAGTGTGCAGGATGTCTTAACTCATTATCCATTCACCGCAGCAGGACATAAGAATGCTGTATGCTGATCATCTTGCTGACTAAAATGTTGTTGCCTCTGAGTCCACAAATTTCTGTTTCATAGGGTGTCCTAACATGTTTCCCCTTTGCATCAGCAAAGTATTGCCTTGCAGACTCTCACACTGTAGCCATAAAATTCTCCAATTCTGCTCTCTTTCTCTCTCTGGTAGTATAGCTTACTGAAGCATACTGGGTGTGTCACATTATATAGCAGTGTATAACATAACATTATAGTACAGTACATTCATGCAGATATCCCTGGTACTGGGTTACTGCAGTATTCAGCAAGATGTGGTAAAAATACATCAATGTTATCCAGTGTCGGACTGGGGTACTTAGGGCCTACCAGTGTAACTGATTCCGGGGGCCCACCTTAGGGCTCCTGCACACTAACTTTTTTTCTCCATGTCTGTACCGTTCATTTCACTTCAATGGGGTTGCAAAAAAATTTTTTAAATGACTCTGTGTGCATTCCGTGTCTGTATGTCCGCATGGCCATTCTGCAAAATGAAAGAACATGTCCTATTATTGTCGGCATTACAGACAAGAAGAGGCCGGCTGTTTTGTTCCGCATAATGTGGAATGCACACGCGGTATCCATGTTTTGTGGATCCGCAATTTGCAGATTGCAAAATATCCAATGGTCGTGTTCATGAGCACTTACAGGGATAACAGAAATATTAAAGATGAAGTATGATGGCAGACAGTCACAGCAAAATGCACAAACATACATGTGGCATAATTTACACATATATGGATATCCTGCACTTAAGTCAGTCAGAAACAAGACACATGCAGCGCACACCAATTACTCATTGGACACATGTGGCACACAAGAAACTAATACATGGGTCACATGCCACTGATGCAAATGTCACATATGCGACGGCCCGATTCAGCGTCTGGGGTATCCTTTGCCCCTTAGGAGGTTTCTTCGAAATATGTCCCTCTTATAGAGCAAGTAAACGTGACGCCAGCTGCGGTTAAGCAGTGGAAGCTCAAGGCTCCCTTTTGTAGATGGAAATGTTGGTACCCAGAGGTAGGATTGCCAGAGTGGTGCAGGGTGGCCTATAGTCTCTGTAGATGTTATGTACACGTGTCACGTTGTTCCTACCTGGATATCCGTGGATCCCAGATGTGATGTGGTCCAAAGCAGTGCAAAAGGAGGTAGTTGAACTTGGATTATGGAGTGGAATAAATGGAGTACAGACTTGTAGTAACATTAAACAGTTTCTTTTACTCGGTTATAAACATTATTCCATAGAGTTTCCAGACTTTATCTTGGTCATCAGCAGGAATTGACTTAAGTTTGGCAGGCAAATACTTCTCTGCAACAATCTCAGCTCTGCTATGCGGTAGCTCTCTCAGCTCTGCTATGCTTGGCTGGATAAATAGGAAGCTCTTCCTCTTCTGCTGGAACTTAAGTTAGCTGTAGTCTCTCTCTTACTTATAATCCTAGGAACTTTTTGTCCTGGCAGTGAGTACCTCAAGCTTCGGCTCAGCTCGGATGCAAACCCAGGAGGGGACAAGCAACCATGTAGACTTCAGAGGCAGGGCCTCTGGGCCTAGCAGAGCAGGTAGTGCTCTGCTAGCCAGCACACAACCTCTCCCTAAGGAGGGTGAACTAGACTGCTCATCAACTAACTAACTAACTCCTCCCTCTCTAGAGAGGGCTGGAAGGAACCAGAAGGTTCCTCTCCAGAGAAACTATCTCTGCCAATTGCTGCCGCCATCTGCTGGTGGAACAGGCAATTACACTTGAACATAACAGTTTCAGGAATAAACATGCACATTATAGGCATAGGTGTCACTACAGGTTATTCCTTGCCCCCCCCCCCCCCCCGCGTGCCCAACCCCCCCACTGATTCCCCTTCCTTTCCCTTTAAAACATAACGCTTGGGCTCGGCCCTGTGGCGATCCGAATCATCACAGTCAGTGACAGTCACTGCGCAGAGCGCACTGATGTGACGTCACACGCACGCTGCCTGCAGATTCGCGCACCGCCAGTCAATTCTGGTTTGTAGGTGTGGCGGCGGGAAGTGGAAGCCAGCTTAGCCAGGACTAGGAGGAACAACAGAGTACACAGGAGGGCAGCGCGGCAGCTGCGCTGCTTAGGTAATCAAGGGCCTCATGTAATAGAGAATATAATATACAGGAAGGTATATGGATGTAATAGAGGATGTAATTTATACAGGAGGTATATGGATGTACAAACCGGATTCCAAAAAAGTTGGGACACTATACAAATCGTGAATAAAAACTGAATGCAATGATGTGGAGGTGCCAACTTCTAATATTTTATTCAGAATAGAACATAAATCACGGAACAAAAGTTTAAACTGAGAAAAAGTTGGGACAAGGCCATTTTCACCACTGTGTGGCATCTCCCCTTCTTCTTACAACACTCAACAGACGTCTGGGGACCGAGGAGACCAGTTTCTCAAGTTTAGAAATAGGAATGCTCTCCCATTCTTGTCTAATACAGGCCTCTAACTGTTCAATCGTCTTGGGCCTTCTTTGTTGCACCTTCCTCTTTATGATGCGCCAAATGTTCTCTATAGGTGAAAGATCTGGACTGCAGACTGGCCATTTCAGTACCCGGATCCTTCCCCTACGCAGCCATGATGTTGTGATTGATGCAGAATGTGGTCTGGCATTATCTTGTTGAAAAATGCAGGGTCTTCCCTGAAAGAGATGACGTCTGGATGGGAGCATATGTTGTTCTAGAACCTGAATATATTTTTCTGCATTGATGGTGCCTTTCCAGACATGCAAGCTGCCCATGCCACACGCACTCATGCAACCCCATACCATCAGAGATGCAGGCTTCTGAACTGAGCGTTGTCCTTGTCCTCTTTGGTCCAGATGACATGGCGTCCCAGATTTCCAAAAAGAACTTTGAATTGTGACTCGTCTGACCACAGAACAGTCTTCCATTTTGCCACACTCCATTTTAAATGATCCCTGGCCCAGTGAACACGCCTGAGCTTGTGGATCTTGCTTAGAAATGGCTTCTTCTTTGCACTGTAGAGTTTCAGCTGGCAACGGCGGATGGCACGGTGGATTGTGTTCACTGACAATGGTTTCTGGAAGTATTCCTGAGCCCATTCTGTGATTTCCTTTACAGTAGCATTCCTGTTTGTGGTGCAGTGTCGTTTAAGGGCCCGGAGATCACGGGCATCCAGTATGGTTTTACGGCCTTGACCCTTACGCACAGAGATTGTTCCAGATTCTCTGAATCTTCGGATGATGTTATGCACAGTTGATGATGATAGATGCAAAGTCTTTGCAATTTTTCGCTGGGTAACACCTTTCTGATATTGCTCCACTATCTTTCTGCGCAACATTGTGGGAATTGGTGATCGTCTACCCATCTTGGCTTCTGAGAGACACTGCCACTCTGAGAAGCTCTTTTTATACCCAATCAAGTTGCCAATTGACCTAATTAGTGTTAATTGGTCTTCCAGCTCTTCGTTATGCTCAAATTTACTTTTTCCAGCCTCTTATTGCTACTTGTCCCAACTTTTTGGGGATTTGTTGACACCGTGAAAATTGGAATCAACGTATTTTTCCTTTAAAATGATACATTTACTCGGATTAAACGTTTGATCTGTCATCTACGTTCTATTACAAATAAAATATTGACATTTGCCATCTCCACATCATTGCATTCAGTTTTTATTCACAATTTGTTTAGTGTCCCAACTTTTTTGGAACCCGGTTTGTAATAGAGGATATAATATACAGGAGGTATATGGATATAATAGAGGATATAATATACAGGAGGTATATGGATGTAATACAGGATATAATATACAGGAAGGTATATGGATGTAATAGAGGATATTATATACAGGAGGTACAGTTGCAAGAAAAAGTATGTGAACCCTTTGGAATGATATGGATTTCGGCACAAATTGGTCATAAAATGTGATCTGATCTTTATCTAAGGCCTCTTTCACACTTGCGTTGTTGGGATCCGGCATGCACTTCCGTTGCCGGAGGTGCCTGCCGGATCCGGAAAAACGCAAGTGTACTGAAAGCATTTGAAGACGGAACCGTCTTCCAAATGCTTTCAGTGTTACTATGGCACCCAGGACGCTATTAAAGTCCTGGTTGCCATAGTAGGAGCGGGGAGCGGTATACTTACAGTCCGTGCGGCTCCCGGGGCGCTCCAGAATGACGTCAGAGCGCCCCATGCGCATGGATGACGTGATCCATGCGATCACGTCATCCATGCGCTTGGGGCGCCCTGACGTCACTCTGGAGCGCCCGGGGAGCCGCACGGAAGGTAAGTACACTGCTCCCCCGCTCCCCGATACACTTTACCATGGCTGCCAGGACTTTAGCGTCCCGGCAGCCATGGTAACCACTCTGAAAAAGCTAAATGTCGGCTCCGGCAATGCGCCGAAACGACGTTTAGCTTAAGGCCGGATCCGGATCAATGCCTTCCAATGGGCATTAATTCCGGATCCGGCCTTGCGGCAAGTGTTCCGGATTTTTGGCCGGAGCAAAAAGCGCAGCATGCGGCGGTATTTTCTCCGGCCAACAAACGTTCCGTACCGGAACTGAAGACATCCTGATGCATCCTGAACGGATTACTCTCCATTCAGAATGCATTAGGATAATCCTGATCAGGATTCTTCCGGCATAGAGCCCCGACGACGGAACTCTATGCCGGAAGACAATAATGCAGGTGTGAAAGAGCCCTAAGTCACAACAATAGACAATCACAGTCTGCTTAGGGTACTTTCACACTAGCGTTATTCTTTTCCGGCATAGAGTTCCGTCACAGGGGCTCTATACCGGAAAATAACTGATCAGGTATATCCCCATGCATTCTGAATGGAGAGTAATCCGTTCAGGATGCATCAGGATGTCTTCAGTTCAGTCATTTTGACTGATCAGGCAAAAGATAAAATCGTAGCATGCTACGGTTTTATATCCGGCGAAAAAAACGGAAGACTTGTCTGAATGCCGGATCCAGCATTTTTCCCCATAGGAATGTATTAGTGCCGTATCTGGCATTCAAAATACCGGAATGCCGGCTCAGTCATTCAGGCCTGCGCATGCGCAGACCGGTAAAAATGTGAAAAAAGATACAAGAGGGATCCGTCTGTCCGCATGACAAGCGGAGAGACGGATCCGTTCTTGCAATGCATTTGTGAGACGCATCCGCATCCGTCTCACAAATGCTTTCAGTCACAGCCAGATCGGCGGATCTGGCAGGCAGTTCCGACGACGGAACTGCCCACCGGATCACACTGCCGCAAGTGTGAAAGTAGCCTTAAACTAATAACACACAAATAATTAAATGTTACCATGTTTTTATTGAACACACCATGTAAACATTCACAGTGCAGGTGGAAAAAGTATGTGAACCCTTGGATTTAATAACTGATCTGCAACGTTTCCTGCAGTTGCAGATCAGACGTGCACAACGGTCAGGAGTAATTCTTGACCATTCCTCTTTACAGAACTGTTTCACTTCAGCAATATTCTTGGGAAGTCTGGTGTGAATCGCTTTCTTGAGGTCATGCCACAGCATCTCAATCGGTTTGAGGTCAGGACTCTGACTGGGCCACTCCAGAAGGCGTATTTTCTTCTGTTTATGCCATTCTGTTGTTGATTTACTTCTATGCTTTGGGTTGTTGTCCTGTTGCAACACCCATCTTCTGTTGAGCTTCAGCTGGTGGAGAGATGGCCTTAAGTTCTCCTGCAAAATGTCTTGATAAACTTGGGAATTCTTTTTTCCTTCAATGATAGCAATCCGTCCAGGCCCTGAAGCAGCAAAGCAGCCCCAAACCATGATGCCCCCACCACCATACTTCACAGTTGGGATGAGGTTTTGATGTTGGTGTGCTGTGCCTCTTTTTCTCCACACATATTGTTGTGTGTTTCTTCCAAACAACTCAACTTTGGTTTCATCTGTCCACAGAATATTTTGCCAGTACTGCTGTGGAACATCCAGGTGCTCTTGTGCAAACTGTAAACGTGCAGCAATGTTTTTTTTGGACAGCAGTGGCTTCCTCTGTGGTATCCTCCCATGAAATCCATTCTTGTTTAGTGTTTTACGTACAGTATCTCTTTACATGACAGCAGTGATGCCTGTAAATACGGAATATCATCACTACCACCATGTAAACCATTCGTGTCAGTTCTGGAGAATGTGACGCACTGTGCAGAATTTTTCGGGCATAAGTCCATCCCCCTTTGCAGGTCACAACCTTTAACAAAGCCCAAGCAAAGGTGCTAGAGGAGCAATGTGAGCAAAGGGCACAAATGGAGGGTCATAACTGAAACAGAGACATTAGGGTCCCCTGAGGCAGGGTAATAGTGGGGATCCTGGAGCAGGGGTAACCGGAGAAGAGGCAATATTAGCGGTGCATTTAGAGTGGGGGCATCTGGAGCTGGGGCACTAATGGGGGTGCACCTAAAGCAGAGGCATTAGGGTCGCCTGAGGCAGGTTAATAGTGGTGATCCTGGAGCAGAGGTATTAGGGGGCAACTGGAGAAGAGACAGTATTAGGGGTGCATTTAGAGTTGGGCATCTGGAGCTGTGGCACTTATGGGGGTGCACCAAAAGCAGAGGCATTGGGGAACCTAGGGCAGAGTCCCCCCAATGCCACTCGGAACTTTGCAGAGAGTAGCACACATTCATAGATCTGTGTCTGCTATAAACAAATCCCCTATTTCCCCCTTAAAGTCTCCTACAGCTCATTACACCTGTAAAATCAGCCCTGCACCACAGAGGAGTCCTTTTCTTCAGCAGCCACAGTTTCCTGACAGCAGGGAGGGCAGGATGAGGCAGACACCTTCTCTCCTCCTTCACAGCCAGCAGCCCCAGAAGTCTAGATGATACTGTGGGGCCTCCTGTACAATATACACCAGTAGGAGGCTGCATAACTGTGCAATACTGTCACGGCGGACAGGATACAAGATACACAGAATATCAACAAACAAGTGTCTAGGCAAGAAGCTGGGGATAAAGGTCACCTACTGACAAATCCCTTCCAGCTCTCCCTAGACTTCTATGCCCACGTTCAGACCCTGAAGGTGGGAATGAACGTGTACCCATGCCTAGGCTAAAGATTACCTAAAATCCCTAAGATGGTGAAAGGGGGAAAGAGGCAGCCTGCTCCCTCAGGACCTGGAGGGGGCAGGCGTCTCTCTAACAGCCTAGACAGACAACCACAAGAAAACAAAACCAACTTATCTTTTACTGAGCAGGAACAGCAAATCCTTCCTTCCTTCCTCTAAACCAGACAGAAGGTATAACCCGCACAGGACACTGGGAGTGGGCGTAATTTAAACTCAAACCAACTACCCCACCCAGTACACCTGAAGGAAGGCGGATATAGCTCAACTCCAAAACAAAAACAAAAGGCTACACATGTGCTGCTAACCTGGCAGACCTCCGCACATAGCCTGAGCTATGTTTATATCTATGGCATTGGCCATCTTTGGTCACAAATCTTCACTCTACACTCAGAGTAGAACTCTGAGCAATCTGGACCCAAGGGCTATAAGGGAGTTTTCCAGGAGTTCAAAATTGATGACCTATCCTCCTGATAAGTCATCAATATCTGATTTGTGAGGATCCGACGTTCAGCACCTCCATTGATCAGCTGTTTGAAAAGGCTGTGGGGCTTTGATGAGCAGCATATTTGTCACATAGTGCTGTACTTTGTACCATGGCTGTGCTTGGTATTACAGCCCAGGCCCATTCACTTAACTAGGGCTGAGCTGCAAAAAGCCATTGAACGTGACATCACTGACTTATGAAGGGTCACCAGAGGACCACTCCCACTTCAAGCAGCTGAGTCAGACACCCACCCATGTGATATTAATGACTTATCCTGAGGATAGGTTGCCAATATCTTACTGCCAGAAATTCCCTTTAATGGTCAAGGGCTTACTTGATTTAGGTTAATAAAATGTATTGAACAACTCACACTTCTTTGTGGGCCCTACACGTAAACCTTAAAGGATTTGTCCAAAATCCCAACTCATTAGAAGACTCTTTTAAAAATAAGTTGATCACAAAGTTTTTCCCAGCTGAGACCTCCAGGAATCAGCTGTAATTTCTCTGCAGTGCCTCCACAGGGGAAATTAAGTATTACACAGTGTTCATTCTAATTAAAGGGTTTCTATCACTTCGTTTCACATATTTAGGTGTCAGTCACTAGCGATCCGCTAGTGTCTGCTCTAACAAACCATCCTAATATGATAGGTTTTGTGGCAGCCGTTTTGCTAAAATAACAACTTATATCTATATGCTAATGAGCCTCTAGGTGCTATGGGGGCGTCATTAGCACCTAGAGGCTCCGTCTACCTTCATAAACTGCCGCCGCCCAGCGCGTCCCTCCAGCCCGCCCATCTCCTGCTGAATGCGATCCTCTCCATGCGGGTCTCTGTTCTGCGCATGCGCAATGAATGTCTGACCGCTTCCCTGCTCAGACATCTCCACTGCGCCTGTTCCTCGGAGCACTATGATGTCATCGGCGCAGGCGCAGTGGAGATGTCTGAGCAGGGAAGCGGTCAGACATTCATTGCGCATGCGCAGAACAGAGACGCGCACGGAGAGGATCGCATTCAGCAGGAGATGGGCGGGCTGGAGGGACGCGCTGGGCGGCGACAGTTTATGAAGGTAGACGGAGCCTCTAGGTGCTAATGACGCCCCCATAGCACCTAGAGGCTCATTAGCATATAGATATAAGTTGTTATTTTAGCAAAACGGCTGCCCCCAAACCTATCATATTAGGATGGTTGGGCAGAGCAGACACTAGCGGATCGCTAGTGTCTGACACCTAAATATGTCATACGAAGTGATAGAAACCCTTTAATGGGTTTCCTGTGTAACACAGGACAGGACAGGTCCTCCACAGTGAGAGACGCCCTTTGTAACCGCTCTCCATTCTGGTCAAGAGATGAAGATCCTGGACAGAGGACCCCCCTCTATTAACTCAGAATTCTCTAGCAGCATATACATAAATGGGTTTTTATAAAAGAGACATTACTGTTAAAATGTGTTTGAGTTGACTAAGGAGATGTGGAGTCCCTGTGCCTTAAGGCCCTGAGGCACTGTCCTACTGTCCTAATGGTAAGTCCATTCCTGTCCTTAGCCCATTATTGAATTGCAGAAGTATAAACCCGAGTATCAACTTTTTGGAGAAACATTGTAATTAGTGCTTTAAACTTCCAACCTCAAGAAAGGTCACCTCGACTGTTTTTACAAGAATGCCTGCAAGCGAGCAATATAACACATCTAAGCACACTATGTAAGATGGCAATGATATTATCCTGCTCCTCCGACCCGCTGCTAATTTCCTCAGACGCAACGTTATGTAAAGATGAACTTAGTGCCCAAATGGCTTTTTCATTTCCGATACTATGAAACTTTAGATGTCTTTCCTCTAAATTAGCACATCTGCCTTATTCTGTATTTCTACATTTATGTTGTGGAAATATGTTGGTGATAAAAACATCTGCAAGAATAATCGAATTCTTTTGTTTTTGATGGTCCCATGTTGTAACATTAATGCAAATGTTTTATGGCGACATCAGTTGGAGAACTATTTGCAAAGTAATCGCTCTTTTCGTCTTTTTTTGTCATTATGTATCCTTGTTTTATCGATGTCACATACATATGTATACCTTCCAACACAACCCCACCAACCCAGTAAACAAAGGTTGCCTTCCCTTTTTACTTCTACCATCTACTCTGCAAAAACCACAAAATAAGAATGTATGGCTTGTTTATAAGCCTTGTTTTCTCACTTTTAAAGATGCACCTGATCATAAGACTTACCTCGGTCTTAGGCTACTTTCACACTAGCGTTTTAGTTTTCCGGTATTGAGATCCGTCATAGGGGCTCAATACCGGAAAAAAAAGGCTTCAGTTTTGTCCCCATTCATT
Organism: Bufo bufo; assembly: GCF_905171765.1. NCBI lineage: Eukaryota > Metazoa > Chordata > Amphibia > Anura > Bufonidae > Bufo > Bufo bufo. The sequence goes on from NC_053390.1 coordinate 55,755,132, forward strand.
GTCAATGGGGACAAAACTGAACTGAACAGAACAGAATGCTCCAAAATGCATTCCGTTCCATTTAGTTGCGTTCCCATACCGGAGAGCAAACCGCAACATGCTGTAGTTTGCTTTACGTTCAGGGATGCAGAGCAAGACGGATCTGGCATGACTCCCAATGCAAGTTAATGGGGACGGATCCGTTTTCTCTGCCACAATCTGCCACAATAGAAAACTGATCCGTCCTTCATTGACTTTAAATGGAGTTCATGACAGATCCGCCTTGGCAATGTTAAAGATAATACAACCGGATCCGTTCATAACGGATGCAGATGGTTGTATTATCAATAACGGAAGCGTTTTTGCCGTATCCAGCAAAAACACTAGTGTGAAAGTAGCCTTAGAGGAAAATAAGAATTTTTTTTTTCATTAGACCTCAAATCCCCAATCAGACCCCCAATCTTCATCACACCTATAATCTTCATCACACCTCAGATCAGACCCCCAATCTTCATCAGACTCCCCAATCAGAACCCCAATCTTCATCTTACCCCCACGTCAGAGCACAAATCTTTATCATATCTCAGATCAGACCACCCAATCAGAAGCCCAATCTTTATCAGAGCTCAGTTCAGACCTCCCAATCTTCATCAGATGCCCAAATCTTTATCAGATCTGAGATCAGACCTCCCAATCAGACCCTTAATGTTTATCAGACTTCAGATCAGACCTTCAAGAGAAACCTTTGGGCACCTAAAAGCACCTATGGCCATTGCCACCAATACACATCTTTTAGCTATGTACCTGGCAACTTGCTTTTACATAAGTTTGGAAAATAAGTGTAAAAATGGGGGTAAGCTTCAGGTGCCCATGTCATCAAGACAATACAATAATTTGGGTTTATCATTACCACCCCTCCGCAGGTCTTTGTGATTACATAAGATCATAAACTGATAACAATCTGATCTGTGGTTCGGAAGGCTTCAGATATGACTAGATAGGTATAAGATTAAAAGGTTCCTAAAGTCCCCCAGAAATTTGATGTAATCAGTAAAAAGTGTTTATCCAGGATATTGTAGATAAACATAAAGAAAAAGCAGTCGTAAAGTTGAGAGGAATTTACGGTAATTCATATAGAAAACACTTAAAGGGGTCTTCCGAGATTTTAATAATGATGACCTATCCTCTGGAATGGATAGGTCATTACTATCTGATCAGTGGAGGTCCAACACCAGGGACCTCACGCTGATCAGCTGTTTGAGAAGGCATTAGCGCTCCTGTGTGCGCCGCGATCTTCTCCCAGCTCACCAAGTACAGCACCGTCCATTGTATAGTGGCTGTGCCTGGTATTGTGCTCAACCCCATTCACTCCTACGAAGGTGTCGTCACATGGCCTAGGGAAAGCCTACCGTGAGTGCCACTGCCTTCTCAAACAGCTGATCAGCAGGAGTCCCAGGTCTCGGACCATTACCGACCAGATGAAAATCTTGGAAAACCCTTTTAAACTAACATTGCATGAAAATGCACAGAAACAAATCTGTCTCTTTTTCTGTCTGTCCATCTGTTTATCTGTCTGTCTGCCTGTTTACCCATCTATCTATCTATCTATCTATCTATCTATCTATCTATCTATCTATCTATCTATCTACTGTATGTCTATCAATCTATCTCATATCTATCTATCTATCTATCTATCTATCTATCTCATATCTATCTATCTAAATATCTATCTATCTATCTATCTATCTATCTATCTCATATCTATCTATCTAAATATCTATCTCTATCTAGGCACTCTCTTTCAAATCCATCCATCTATCTTTCTATATATATATATATATATATATATATATATATATGTGTGTGTTTATCTATGTACTCTCACAAGTCTATCTATCTATCTATCTATCTATCTATCTATCTTTCTGTTCCATATCTATCTATCTATCTATCTATCTATCTCTATCTATCTACAGTGGGGAAAATAAGTATTTGATACACTGGCGATTTTTCAGGTTTTCCCACCTACAAAGAATGGAGAAGTCTGTAATTCTTATTGTTGGTACACTTCAACTGTGAGAGACATAGTCTAAAAAAATCCAGAAAATCACATTGTATGATTTGTAAATAATTAATTTGTATTTTATTGCATGAAATAAGTATTTGATACAACAGAAAAACAGAACTTAATATTTGGTCCAGAAGCCTTTGTTTGTAATTACAGAGGTCAGAAGTTTCCTGTAGTTCTTGACCAGGTTTGCACACACTGCAACAGGGATTTTGTCCCACTCCTCCACACAGATCTCCTCTAGATCTGTCAGGTTTCTGAGCTGTTGCTGAGCTACATTGAGTTTTAGCTCCTTCCAAAGATTTTCGATTGGGTTCAGGTCTGGAGACTGGCTAGGCCACTCCAGAACCTTGATATGCTTCTTACAGAGACACTCCTTAGTTATCCTGGCTGTGTGCTTCGGGTCATTGTCATGCTGGAAGACCCAGGTGGGAAAACTTGCAAAATCGCCAGTGTATCAAATACTTATTTTCCTCTATCTATCTATCTATCTATCTATCTATCTATCTATCTATCTATCTATCTATCTATCTATCTATCTATCTATTGCTCATGAATTTCATGTTTTCATTAGTTTATAACACCTTCCTTGTAGTATATGGATCTAAGTCTTGCAATGTGGTTGCTAACATGTTTCCAAACCTAAGTAGTCTCTATTTAAAGGGGTTCTTAAACTGATGATCTATCCTCTGGATAGATCATCAGCATCTGATCGACGGGGGTCAGACACCCGGGACCCCCGCCGATCAGCTGTTTGAGATCATCAGTTTAAAAAAACTGCAGAACCCCTTTAACCATAGTTCATCCGATGTGCTGAGATTTGTCACAGCCAGTTCACGGCTGTTAGTGTTCTATCCGGATGGACATCTCCTTTAAATGAGCTATGAGACAAGCCTTGCAATTAGATCTCGGCCAATAAGTCATACATCAATAATATTTAGGTGCAGTTATCTGTCACAGAGGATATAATGTTCAAGCCGTTATAAAATCTTTGCCACTGGCTGTAAGTCAGAGTGGAGTTACACTGTGGGATCAATCTGATAAGCTTTCATGAGCCTGGAGACCAGTTCAAGGGTAAGAGTCTGCTCCGTTCACCCCTCTGTACGAAAAATGGAAACCGTGCAGTGTGCACATAAGGTCGGGACATTTCCGATAAATCCATTCTTTATAAAGGCTGTGTGGGCTACAGAAGGTCCTTCGACTGTGTCTTCTGTCCTAAGATGGGACAGGCAAAAATAATTTACACAAAGACATTTTCCCCAAATAATAGTCCTGGGGCAATTAGCTTGGGGCTTTTTCAATGTATTTTTATGATGAAGGGGTCTTCCAAATTTTGGATGGTGTTCTAAGCCCCCAGACTACTTCCCAGCTTTAGTGGACATGACTGCTGCTCCACTGATTTATGTCACGCCCAGCCATCCTGTTTTCCTGGGGATTGGTCCATAAAATGGGCCTAAAAGATATGGGGCCAGTGGTATACCTCCAATAGAGGCATACTACGCAGCTACTATAGGGTCCGTGGGGAAAAGGGGCCCGCAGTGAACCAAAGGCCCCACCCCCTGATTACAGTCATTACTTTCCAGCTGAGCTCCAGTATATTATCCCTATCATCAGTGGAGAAAGCAAAATGACCTGTGATGATGTCATCTAGTAAAGGAACTGCACAAAGAATGGTGTAGTTCCTAAGTTAGAATAGGAGCATCTGCGAGGACCTGTGATGACATCATCATCATCACAGGTCCTGTACATCTAGTAAATGAACTGCACAGAGCATCATCACTGGTCCTTCAAACCCCAAGAGCATGAAGAACTGCAGGATAAGCTCTCCTGTGAGACTAGAATGGGGTGATAAGAGGAGGTCTTCCTCCATTGTCATTTACCCCCCCATAGTATGTATAGCAGTGTACTAATATGTGAGGTACGAGGTGTAATAGAAGCAATGTGTTCAGATATATTATATACAGCAGTGTATTGACGTGAGGTACAAGGTATAATAGATGTAGTGTACAGATATATAGCATATACAGCAGTGTACTGATATGTGATGTATAAGGTATAATAGATGCAGTGTACAGATATATAGTATATACAGCAGTGTACTGATATGTGAAGTAAGAGGTATAATAGATGCAGTGTGTACAGATATATAGTATATATAGCAGTGTACTGATATGTGAGGTATATGGTATAATAGATGCAGTGTGTACAGATATATAGTATATACAGCAGTGTACTGATATGTGAGGTATATGGTATAATAGATGCAGTGTACAGATATATAATATATACAGCCGTGTACTGATATGTGAAGTAAGAGGTATAATAGATGCAGTGTGTACAGATATATAGTATATAGAGCAGTGTACTGATATGTGAGGTACGAGGTATAATAGAAGCAGTGTGTACAGATATATAGTATATACAGCAGTGTACTGATATGTGAGGTATATGGTATAATAGATGCAGTGTACAGATATATAGTATATACAGCAGTGTACTGATATGTGAGGTACGAGGTATAATAGATGCAGTGTGTACAGATGTATAGTATATACAGCAGTGTACTGATATGTGAGGTATATGGTATATACAGCAGTGTACTGATATTTGAGGTATGAGCTGTAATTTATACCTCGTACCTCACATATCACTATACTGCTGTAAATACTGGCCCAGAACTGGTAGTGGGAGGGGCTATGAATGGGACATGGGGGCCCAATTTGGATTCTTGCTATGGGGCCCAGTGATTTCTATGTACGCCTCTGTATGGCGCTTATGCAAATTGACAAAAAATGTGAGGTTTTGAGAGCAGATCAGGGGCGGGGGGTTAAACCTGTCCATGAATAGGATTTCAGACATTCAGCAATATGGTCATTTTATGGCTCTTTTACGTGGGCATGGCATAGCACCACTATTCAGTTAGCCTATAGATCTCATTGCTTGATATGGCAATTTGGTACTGATATTTGGACACTCTGTGGTGGCACTGAAGGACTATGTGGCTGTATTATAGTGTATCAGCCCATAGGGCGATGTATTTTGGGATCTCTGCGGTATTATTTCAACACTGCATGGCACTGTTGTTAGAGTTATTTTTAATTATTCTCCATTTCCCTTCTTCCAAAATTAAAGCGGAGGGGGCATCCCCCACACAATGTTTAGTCGCCAGCAGCTTTGTACAGAAGCATCTAGAAGACTTTCTCTAGTTAGAAGTGCAGTGGGTACGATAACCCCATTTGGGTTGCCTGTTTATGCAAACTGCTACTAAATGGGAGGACACTCACTGCCTGCAGACATCCGTACACACAGAAGTGCCATGGATACCATACTAATAGATGCTACTACTTAAAGGGGCAGTTCCACAAAAAATATCCTGCATCGGAACACTTTTGTGATTGCCTGTAAGATGCATTTGTATAGCGCCACCTGCTGTTTGTTTTTTATTGTTTCTTTGTCCCTTCTCTGAGGTGGACGCACATGCTCAGTTCCATCCTTCAACTGCCTTCTGAGCTCTGATAGGGAGAAAGCTGCAGCAGAATGCACACTCTCCCCAAACTGCAGCAGAAAGGAAACTCCCCCTGAGCTGGCAGCTTGATATGAATCTAGCAGAGCAATTGGAGCAATGAATGTGGAGATCTCTGGATCCATGTGAGGTACAGGGCTGGTTCCAGCTTTGTTAGAAAGAGATTGTCATGTACTAAATTATGTCTAATTTTCATTTTTAACATGAACTATTTGATAATGGGGACTGCCCTTGTAAAATATGCTGTGGTGTAGAAACCATCCTCAGGCAGGCTCTGACTATGACGGCGCATAATAAATCGAATTTAACATAATATATTGCATTATTGTTTGGTGACTATGCCTTATGTTAAAATCATCGGTTCCTAGTACTCGGAGATATATAATAAATTCCTGCCTACTGCAAGATATGGAAGGCAAATATCTTCATTTAAAGGGCTTCTGTCACCCCATTAAACCGTTTTTTTTTCTTTTCTTTACTAATAATCCCTACACTGCGATCTCATCATACATAAGCTAATTAATGATTATCTGGCGCCTGCGCCGCGGCTGTACCTCTCTTCAATCTGCGCTCCTCAATGCGCCTGCGCCGGGTGTAGATGTGATGTCATCGGCGCAGGTGCAGGCGCATTGAGGATGGAGCGGCCGAGCGAGTGGTCGCCTCTCAGTGCGACTGCGCAGACTGAAGAGAGGTACGGCCGCGGCGCAGGCGCCAGATATTGAATCAAAACAGGCCAGGGCCAGCAGAGAAAGATCCGTCCGCTGGCCCTGTCAATCAACAAGCAGAGGGGGCGTCATTAGGATCGGAGGATGCGGCTGCTACCAGCAAGTAGCCGCCCTACTTGCTGGTAGCAAGGTAATTTACATATTTCAAAAATCGATTTTAACAAATTCTACTGAACGAAAATCATAATTAGCTTATGTATGATGAGATCGCAGTGTAGGGATTATTAGTAAAGAAAAAAAAAACGGTTTAATAGGGTGACAGAAGCCCTTTAAGAACATCATTTTGCTCTTAAAGGGAAATTGTCACGTTACATGGTGTCCCATCTGCCGGCAGCATGTTATAGAGCAGAAGGAGCTGAGCAGACTGACAACGTTGTTAGAAAAGTTTCAGTAATTTCTGTTCAGTAATTGTAATTCTGCTCATTCTGAGCTAAGGAGTCTGGTGGGCGGTCCTATCAGTGATTGACAGCTATCGTTGTGTAGAGTCATATACAGGAAAGGAGCTCAATCACTAAAAGAGAGGGATTTCAGAGAGGAGCAAATTTATTCTAAAATTCCACCCAAAAGTATTTATTATGGTGTCAACTTATTGATGTTTTTTTTTTTCTTTTGTTACAGTAAAAGGAACTGGGAAAAAGCAAAACATGTATGTACTCCGGGTATACTGACTAGAGATGAGCAAAGTTTAGAAAAATTTGATTCGTTTGCTTCGCCGAACTTCAACAAGAAATTTTATTTGTAACGACAGGGAACGGCGATCGCGCCACCCCTGGTCATTTAATCCCTCAAATGCCACATTCAATGCTGATCGCAGCATCTGAGACTCGCATTAAGCTGTTCAAGGGTAAATCAGGGGTTAAAAAAAAAGAATTTTACTCACCTCATCCACTTGCTTGCGGAGAGGCCGTCCGCTCCGTCTTGATTGAAGAAAAGAAAACCCCGCCAAAGGACCTGTGGCGTATGATGACGTCATCATATGATCACAGTCGCTAAAGACTTCAGTGCGCGCACCCAGCGTGATCACATGCTGAGGTCATCACTATCGCTGCAGGTACTTTGGCGGGTTTTTTTTTTCAATCAAGACGGGAGCGGACGGGCCTCTCTGCGAGCAAGTGGATGAGGTGAGTACATTATTTTTTTTTTTGCTGCACCATTTTAGGGAAAATTGATGAATTACCATGAAGCGAGAGGGAATTCGGCTTCATGGTGAATCAAATTTTTTTTTTAAATTCAGATTGAAGTCCACTTTAGATACTTCGATTCGCTTAAGGGTCCATTCACACGTCCGTAGTGTATTGCGGATTCGCAAATTGCGGATCCGCAATACACCCGGCGGCACCCCCATAGAACTGCCTATTCTTGTCGGCAATTGCGGACAAGAATAGAACATGTTCTATTTTTTTCGGGAGACGTGGACCGGAAGATCGGGGTCACGCTCCGGAAATACGGATGCGGACAGCACACTGTGTGCTGTCCGCATCTCATCCGGCCCCATAGAGAATGAATGGTCCGGATTCATTCCTCATTGTTGCGGAACGGATCGGACCCATTCTAGGACGTGTGAATGGACCCTAACACTAATACTGACCGTAGAACTAGAGTAGTCATGTCTCCAAGGGTAGCAATATAACATGGACACTAAAATATTACAGTCATATCAAACTGGCCGTATCTATAGATTATTATGTGTTCATAAGAGATACCTGATACTGTAGACCTTCTACCAACAGCGTTACCAGCGATTTTTCAGAGTTTTTATTTTAGTTTTTGTTTTATTATATGCTTTTTTTTTGGACTATGCATTTTAAAACACAAAGGGCAAGATCAAGCCATCATAGTGAACGTCGGTGACATCATGTTTGTTAGTTATTACACGAAAAATTTATAATACACAAAATAATAATACCTTTTATCTCTGTAACCACTGGACTGGGTGCTACATTTCAATATTTGGAAAAATCCAAACTTTTCTTTTAGAAATGATAGAAAGATAAATAATAAAAATTATAAAATTATAAAATTCAATTCAAAATATTTTTTGTCATTTCTATCCGTTTCACCTAAAATAACCCAATTTTTTTTAATTGCTTTAAAATTAAAATAGACTTTTTTTGTATAAAAATAATGTTCTATTAATTCTATATATTTTATATGTTATTTTATGATTATACATTTTAGAAAATTGCAGTATTTTTTTTCTCGACACTCCAAATCTGTTATGCTTATTTTTATTTTTTTTCTAGAGTGATTGTTCACGCTGTCATCAGCCATTGTTCTGGTAAATGGCGAGTTTAAACAGATATATCCAAGCGTAAAATACTAAAAAATGGTCCCTGCGGACGCCCTGGGGGCTGTTGTTTGAAATCAAGTACATATCAATTGAGCATCGGTGAGCAGATCCAATGATAAATTCTATTCCGCAGACGCGTTATAAATTACATTTTTTTTCCCTTCACAATCTTGCCTCATCTCACCTCCCCAGAGGCCCTTGAAGTGAAAACTATGATTGTCTTGTGGAAATGTTTGCTCAGCTTGAGCGGGGCCATTAACATCGCATGTGCCAATCCTCTCCCGATGACACCCCTACTCCGACACTTCAACCCCCCACTGCAAAATGCAATATGTGCCTGGTAATTTTTCTGTTCATTATCTTATTGTCTTCTGTAAGTACAAGGTTAGATTGAATTACTGCAGGCTCTGTTGTCTATTTGTGATTCTTCTCTCATGCCGAGCCGCTAATGAATGGGCAATTTAGTCAATCCTTTCAAACGGTTACTTCTGTACGTCAGCCACTTAATTACTCCCTTACGTTCAGCTCCTTTTTATTGCTACTACATTAACCGGTTATAGGTCTCCGGTAGTCAAAAAGGGAATGGTATTTTTATCAAAGGAAATTTTCAATTTTGCCAAATTATTTTTGTAAATGAAAATAAATATACACTGAATTAAAATTGTAATTTTCATTCAGATTTTTCTTGCTAATTCTTTTTTATTTTTTTAAATACAAATCAAAATAGCTTTTCAGATATTTGCCTCGTAAAATAATGTTTTTGACATTTTTATTGGTCAGTAAGAATAAAATAAATGTTAGTAAGGGGTCTTGTGTTGCTAAGGCCCAGTATAAATATAATGTTATTTAGTAATTGTGGCCAGTACTATAAGACCCTTATCTTAATGGGCAAAAAAAAAAATAAATTACTAAAAAATAGATTGAATTGAAATAAAATAAATTAAAGAAGCATTCACCATTTTGAACCTGTTGTGTATATACAGATAATGCACCTCTGTCTGTAAAAATTCATCACATGATACAAATAGTAGTCACAGCTTGCTACTTGACTTCTGGGATGTTATCAGTTCCTTTTAGGATGTACATTTCATATGAAAATGTGATTACTATAAAAATAATAATGAAAGAAATAAAAAAATTTAAAGAATAGTAAAATACTAAATTAAAATAAAAAGTAAAATAATAATAATAATAATAAAATATCAATTTGTCAGTTTCTTAGATTCTAAAACATTTGGAAATTTTTGAAAATCCTTTACATTTATATTTCTATTTCTGATTTAATCTCAGTTTTAGGCTCATGCACACGAACGTTGTTGTCCGTTCTGGTTTTTTTTTGCGGATAGGATGCAGACCCATTTATTTCAATGGGTCCGCAAAAAATGCGGACAGCACACCGTGTGCTGTCCGCATCAGTATGTCCGTTCCGTAGCCCCCGCCCCCACAGAAAAAAATAGAACATGTCCTATTCTTGTCCGTTTTAGGCATTGTTACAATGGATCCGCAAAAAAAAAAAACGGATGGCATAAGGATATCATCCGTTTTATTTTGCGGATCCGCAATTTGCAGACCGCAAAAACACATATGGTCATGTGGCATGCAGCCTTACGTGCATGTTCACATGCAATAAGTCTGTTTGCAGAAAATTTTTGCGCAGAAAATTCCCTTCCATAGCTGGGACGGGGTTACTTCTGTAGCATTTGGATGGGTGAGTGGATGGGGCAATTTCAGAAACTTCTGCAACAAATGCACAGCTTGTAAGCACACCCTTAATAATGCAAAAACAAAACAAACAAAAAAAAAGATAAAGAAAAAAAATACAGAGAGATTTATTGCTACTCTTTTAAATGTGAACAGTTTAGAACTTGATCCAGAAGACGCATCACATTTAATCACAGGGGCACATGCTGTGTGGTAAATTTGGTGTATGGTTGGGCACTGTTCCTTATGCCACCACTAGGTTGGCCTCACTAATTTCTCTGCAAAATTTGGCACATTTTAAGGGACCCCTTTTCTAGACACTTCTCAAAATTGTTTAGTGTGAGCAAAAAGTATCTAAAAACACATATAATAAATCTGCTGGAAGGCACGTACACAGCTTCTTTAGCATACATTTAGCCAGAACCAGCCCCACCAATTTCTTTTTTGTCACATTGTCTTCATTTTAGATTTCTTTTTAGGTAGATTATAGTCAGTTCACCCTAAAATAAAAACTAAAACTTTTGACACATAAATCAATAAATATTAGGAAAAGTTGGTGACTGTGAAGATTAGAGGGATTTATCATGAGGGGAATTTTTGAAGGCAGTTTTATTCTGTAATTTGAGCCAAATGAATAAAATTGTGCTGTATAATAAATTTGGCACATTTTGGAGCATTTTTGTGTAGAAATGTTTTCTTAGCTTCCCCCCCACTGGAGTAAGATTATGGTATTTTTATTTGCAATGTTAAAATTATACCAACAAATTCAAAGATTTGAAGGACAATTACAGCATGACCTAAAGTGTGCCTTGATTGGTACACAAACTTTTTTAAAATTTAAGATTTTATTTTTTTGTCTTTTACATTAGTGCAGCAATATAGGGGGATAGGGTGTTGTTTATTGCAGGACAAGTTTGATTGACAGGGCCAGGCAAGATGACTACTAGAACCGAGTAAGGAGAGGGAGGGGCTTGCCAGAGGAAGTAGGAGGAGCAAGGGTGCACAGAGTAGCTTGGGCCCGCCCTCTGGGCCTTTGCATATACTGTAGATAAAAGTTCTTCAGAATGAGGCAATAATTCGCTAGGTGAAAGGTATCATTACATTCAGCTGAGCTAGCCCTACAAGTCGCCTGGTTTTTCAGTGAATATCCCGGTGACACACTCCTTTTAATTATTTAAATTCAAAGGGTATAGAGGGGTATAAATCTAGATATTTAAGGTGAGTGTTGTAAAGGTTATGGGGTTACCAAATCTAAGGGGTTTATATTAATGCACAAATTTGGTAGATTTTTTCCTGCATTTTTAAAATGCATTATCTTATCTTATTTCTTATTTTTTCATTTCCATCTTACAATATACTACCCTTCATATTGCATTCAGTATATTAATATGCATAGGCGCCGGTTAGTGTATAGCATTGGAGGCTTTTATATGGATAAGAACTTTCACGGTACGGCTACATGGTCAGGTTTCCTTTGGAAGCCAAAATCAGGAGTGGGTGATAAAAAGGAGAATAAGTATAAAGGATGGATAGGACTCCTCTTCTTTTTTGAATTCATCTCTGTTTTCACTTCCAAAAATGCAATCAGCAAACCTGACTGCACAACAGTACCCTTAATCTGTTCCAAGGCTTCATAGTAATGCCAGTCCCGCATTTAGGTCAATGGAGGCCTGTGGTCATAGCTGTAAGGAAATCCCAAATCTGATTCTGAGTTCACTGCTGGGATCAAAATTTTCTCTGATCCTGCCAGATGTAAAAGAGGTGTGCAGTCCTCTAACCAGTGATCGTGTGACCCAAGTTGCACTTCCTGTACAATTAACTTACAAGGGTTTTCCACTCATGACCTATCCTCTGAATAAGGCCTCATGCACACGACCGTTTTTCGGGTCTGTAACCGAGCTGCAGTTTTTACGGCTCGGGTGCGGACCCGTTCACTTCAATGGGGCCGCAAAAGATGCAGACAGCACTCTGTGTGCTGTCCACATCCTTTGCTCCATTCCGTGGCCCCGCAAAAAAAATATAGCATGTCCTATTCTTGTCCATTTTGTGGACAAGAATAGGCATTTCTACAATGGGCCGCCCGTTCCGTTCTGCAAATTGCGGAAGGCACACGGGCGGCTTCCGTTTTTTGCGGATGCGCAGTTTGTGGACCGCAAAAAACGGAACGGTCGTGTGCATGTAGCCTTAGTCGTCATATCTGATTGGAGTCTGACACCCGAGACCCCCGCCGATCAGCTGTTTGCGAAGGTACTGGTGCTCGCAATAGCGCTGCAGCTTTCTCTCAGCTTCCTTTACGCCACGTGACATCAATAGAGTTGAACAAATCAAATTTCCTCGTATTTCGTGGTAGCGAATCGATTTAACCTGAAATAGGGTAAAAAAAACAACATACTTACCTCCTCCATTTGCTCACGATGGGCCGGCCGCAACAATGTTGATTGAATATCTTGGCTGAAATCCTGTGCATGGTGCCGTGATCGCATCTCCCTGTCAATGCACTGCTACTTACAAAAAAAATGCACTTTGTGACGAGGTAATTCATCATGAAGCGAATTTTTGTGGTAAAATTCGGTGAAACAGCCAAAATCGAATTTTCCAAAACTTTGCTCATCTCTAGACATCACATTCATCAATCATATGGCTTAGATGCAGCTCAGTCCATCAAAGTAAATGGGGCTGAGTTGCGATACCAAGCACAGCCGCTATACAATGTAAGGCACTGTGCTTGGTAAGCTACCAGAAGGCCACAGCGCTACTGTGAGCATCAGCACCTTCTCAAACAATTTGGACCCCCACCGATCAGATACTAATGACCTATCCAAAGGATAGGTCTTCAGTATAAAGCTCCCAGAAAACCCATTTAACAAGATAATACCTCAACGTTCCTTCATGAAGCCATTGGCATACATTGGTGCACCACCAATGAGTCCAGCCTCAGGCAGCACCAGCTAGGGGCAAGAAGCGGTCGGCAAAAGGGCCATGGGCAATGAGCGCTTTCATTGTGGCAAAGGCGTTAGGTTAAGAAATTGGCATTGGGGGGGAGCGCCGTTTCAGCAGAAAGGCTAGGCGCACCCCTGTTGGCATACCATAATTTTTTGAATGGTGCATTATGTGAATAAGGTCCACACTGGAGCCAATAATAATGACCATTGGCCCCCGATATAACATTTTCCTCTGCAGATTGTCGATATCTGTTATTTTGCATTATGTGAATGGAGAGTGGCTAGCGATATCCTATGTGGGCAATCCAAGCGCGTATCCTTGTGCTCCTAGAAGACGGTAACAAATCTTTTTGTGGAATGATGGAAACATTTTTGTGTCTACCCCAGAAAATGATTGCATTTCAATGAAAACACTTATTTAAAAAGACTTATCCGAGGAAGGCGTCTCAATAGCCCCATTCTCCTGCCAGCTTGCCATACTTCATTGAAAGTGACACTTTGATAGCCGCAGTTTTTCCTGCCTAGTGACCTTCATGCTGGCCATCGATTCCCTGTGGCCATCAACTCCAGGCAATTGGTATGACAGGCCAGGCCAGAGGTCAGTTGTTAAATAAAGCTCCTGGACTACTAGACACGTGAAGTTTCAATGAAAATGGAAATCTGCGGGTTCATCTCACACGGCCGCCTGTTCTTTCTGTCTGACACAAGGACTTGCTGGAGTTAAACGGCTGCTTGGTGAGTTACAGAGGGCTGTCATCTCCACTAATTCATCGCACAAAAGGTGGAGATCTACAGCATATGGCGCAGATAAGAAGAAATAGGGGACGCTTATCTCCTGACTTAAACTGTGCATATGATTTAAAATATATATGCCATATATCTAAATGGCATGATGGTGCTGTCTCTGTTTAGAAGCCCTGTTAAAACAAATGTAAGAATAATAAAGATATTTTGTATCGGAATTAATGTGTGTATTGGAACTATCAAAACTGTTGTCCATAAGGTTCAAGGGAAAAAAACGTAGAGGTCATACAACGAATTAATGTACCCACAGTGCTCCAGCAATTTTTGTAGTCTTGGATAACCATTTAATTTAGATAAAGAGTTGAGTCACTATAGACACTTTAAATGACTGATCCTGAGTTATATCCTGTTATGATACTCCAGAGCTGCACTCACTATTCTGCTAGTGGAGTCACTGTGTACATACATTACTTATGCTGTACTCATCTTGATTACATCCTTTATTATACTCCAGAGCTACACTCCCTATTCTGCTGGTTGTTAGCCCAGCATTCTGTGCCGGCGCTTCTGCCCCTACCCGCGGGCACGGCCACCGAGCTCCCTCTTTCCCTCCTGCTGCATGCGCCCTGCTGACAAGCGCAGGCAGAGGTAGCTTAAACTCTTGTATCTGTGCTCCATGCCAGAGTTTACTTCCTGCTGGAGACCTGCACTGTTTTGTTAGGGCTTTCATGGGTGAGTCTCTCCTCCCTTGAGGACACGCCCTCTATCTCACCAGCCTATGGCTGGGATTGCAGGAAGTATTTAAAGGCGCTTCCTGACCAAGGAAGTTGCCTGAGCAACCTCATGGTCACTAGTATGTCTAGTTCCTGGTGTGAAGGTGTTTTTGAAGTTCTGCTTTGCTGTGTACCGACCCTGCTTTTAGATTTATCGGATTTTTGCTGGTTTTGCCGCCTGCCTCTGACCTTGGACTTCGTTTCGGACAGGGGAGTGCTCTGGAGTGGCATCTGGCAACTATCCTAATGCCCAAGCCTATCCTCACTCATCAGGAGGCTCTAGTGAAGACCAGGTAGTTGCTTAGTCACGCCCCTCCCTCAGAGTATACAGCCAGGTCCATATATATTGGGACATCGACACAATTCTAAAATGTATGGCTTTATACACTACCACAATGGATTTAAAATGAAATGAACAAGTTGTGCTTAACTGCAGACTGTCAGCTTTAATTTGAGGGTATTTACATCCAAATCAGTGTTGCGAACGGTGTAGGAATTACAACAGTTTGCATATGTGCCTCCCACTTGTTAAGGGACCAAAGTAATGGGACATAATAAGTCATAAATCAACTTTCACTTTTTAATCCTTTGCAGTCAATTACAGCCTGAAGTCTTGGAACGCATAGACATCACCCAGCCGCTGGGTTTCATCCCTGGTGATGCTCTGCCAGGCCTCTACTGCAACTGTCTTCAGTTCCTGCTTGTTCTTGGGGTATTTTCCCCTTCAGTTTTGTCTTCAGCAAGTGAAATGCATGCTCAATCGGATTCAGGTCAGGTGATTGACTTGGCCATTGCATAACATTCCACTTCTTTCCCTAAAAAACTCTTGGTTGCTTTTGCAGTATGCCTTTGGGTCATTGTCCATCTGCACTGTGAAGCACCGTCCAATGTGTTCTGAAGCATTTGGCTGAATATGAGCAGATAATATTGCTCGAAACACTTCAGAATTCATCTGCTGCTTTTTGTCAGCAGTCACAATCATCAATAAATACAAGAGAACCTGTTCCATTGGCAGCCATACATGCCCACGCCATGACACTCCCACCACCATGCTTCACTGATGAGCCTGGTATGCTTAGGATCATGAGCAGTTCTTTCCTTCTCCATACTCTTCTCTTCCCATCACTCTGTACAAGTTGATCTTGGTCTCATCTGTCATACGTTTTGTTCCAGAACTGTGAAGGCCTTTTTTAGATGTCGTTTGGCAAAATTGTCCCATTACTTTTGGTCCCTTAACAAGTGGAGGCACATATGCAAACCTGTTGTAATTCCTACACCGTTCACTGATTTGGATGTTAATACCCTCAAATTAAAGCTGACAGACTGCAGTTAAAGCACATCTTGTTCGCTTCATTTCAAATTGTGGTGGTGTATAGAGCCAAAAATGTCAGATTGTGGTCGATGCCCCAATATTTATAGACCTGACTGTAGCTAGTCTGTGCGCAGTGGGTCCACACCCGCTTTGCATAACAGTTTGCTCAGGCCATGGATCCCGCTGATCAGAATTCACCAAGCCTCACCGAACTGTGTCGGAGTTGGCTCAGGAGAGAAATGTCAGATTCAGATTCAGTTCCTATCTGCGCAATGTGAACATGCGCCTTAATGACCTGTCGCCCCACCAACCCTGCACCTCCAGCTCCCGCTGCAGCGGCTAACCTGGTACCAGCTCCGTCGACACCCTATGTGCCATGTTCTAGTCCTCGTCTGTCAGCTCCGCCACGCTTTGATGGAAACTATAAACAGTGCAGGGGATTCATTAATCAGTGCACTCTGCACTTTCAGCTGATGCCGCATCAGTTCATTTCTGACCGAGCCAAGGTCGCCCTTTTTAAAGAGGACCTTGCCTCTGAATTGGGCTGGGAATAAATGAGGCTTTGGTGGGCCGCCTTTTGAGAGGGTCTCTCCGGGACAATTAAGGATGAACTGGTCGGTCGGGATGTTCACTTACCCTGGACCACCCTATTTCCCTGGCCACCCTGATTGATCTGCGCTTCCAGGAGCATGCTATGGAGGTAGCACGTGAGAGTAGACCGTATCATCCAGCATTTTATCTTCCAGCGGTCTTCAGTCCCTCAGACTTCTATGTCTGCTGCTGCGCCAGAACCCTTGCCAGGGTGACCAGGTATGAGCAAAGAACGTGGTCACCGTCGTACAAAGGGCTTTGTTTCTATTGTTAGCGGTGCTGGACATCTTCTCTGTCCTGGTCCTCTGAAGCCGGGGGAAAACTCCCGAGCCTAGGGTTCTGTTGGGGAGACGACTCTAAGTGAAGACAATTCCTCTCCTCTCTGACTCAGCCGGTAACCTTGTCGTTAGGTGATGTTTGATTTACGGAGAAGGCGCTTTCTGGATTCCGGCGAGCAGCAAAGCAGCAGGGAAAACTTCCTGCAAAAATGCCTAGTGGATCATCATCAGATACCTATTCGATGCCTGCAGAGTCCTCTGACGGTATCGTCCGTCGATGGAAAGGCTCTGTCTGAGTCCATACAGTTCATCACGAACCCTATAAAAATTACAGGTGGGAGCGCTTCACTCTGAAGAGATTTTGTTCCTGGTCTTCTCAAGTCTGTCTCATCCAATCCTCCTGGACTTCCGTGGCTTCGTGTTCATGAACCTGTTCTTGACCGGAGGTCCAGAGAGGTGTTTCGTTGGGGACAGTCCTGTCTAGGAAGTGTCTTTTCTACTGTTCAGCCAGCTCGGTCGCCTCAAGGTACCACCCAATCTCCAGGGTCTGCCAGCAGCCTATCATGCTCATGCGGATGTCTTTGACAAGAAAGAGGCTGGGACGCTACCTCCTCACAGGCCGTATGGACCTGCCCTATTGACTTAGTTCCGGGCTCCTCACCTCCTCGTGGACGCATCTGTCACCCTGCAGGAGACTCAATCCATGTCGGAGTATATCAAGCAGAACCTCGACAGAGAATTTATCTTTAAATCTTCCTCTCCGGCTGGTGCAGGTTTCTTCTTTGTGAAGAAGAAAGATGGCTCCCTACGTCCATGCATCGATACAGGGGTGGTAAGAAGATAACTGTAAAAAATAAGTACCCTCTTCCCCTAATTCCTGAATTGTTTGATCGCCTCAGGGAGCTAATATTTCTCCAAATTAGACCTACATGGGGCTTACAACCTGATCAGAATTGGCCAGGGGGGTGAGTGGAAGACCGCCTTCAACACCCGCGGCTATGAATACCTGATAATGCCCTTTGGTCTAAGCAATGCCCCTGCAGTGTTTCAAGAATTCGTTAACGACATCTTCAGAGACTTGCTATATTCCTGTGTTGTGGGTGTACCTAGATGATATCCTTGTTTTTTCTTCAGATTTGGCTACTCACCGAAGCAGGTTCGTCTGGTTCTTCAAAGGCTAATGAGAAATCGTCTGTACGCCAAGTTCGAGAAATATTCCTTTGAGCAGTCTCTCTTCCATTCCTAGGATACATAAAAATCCGGTACTGGCTTGCAGATAGATCCCGAGAAGCTGTCAGCGATTTTAAAGTGTCTCGTCCTTCAGGTTTAAAAGCAATCCAGCGGTTCCTGTAATTCGCCAACTACCTATAGCCAGTTTGTGCACACTTCTCGTCCTTGACTGCTCCCATCTCCGCCTTGACCCCGTAAGGGAGCAAATCCTAAGAATTGGACAGCTGAGGCTGAATTGGGCCTTCCAAGCCTTGAAGCTGGCCTTTTCTGGCGGCTCCGGTTCTCTATCGCGCCTGATGCTAACAAGAAATTCTACCTGAGGTGGATGCATCGTCTCTTGGAGCGGGCGGTGGCTTTCACAAAAAGCTTCCTCTGGTAAGATTGGTAACCGGTGGTTATTTCTCCAGGGCCTTCTCTGCTCCTGAGCGCAACTATTCGATTGGGGGAAGAGGAGTTATTGGCCATCAAAATGGCACTGGAGGAATGGCATTACCTTCTAGAGGGAGCATCTCGTCCTGTTGTGATCTACACCGACTACAAAATCTGACCTATTTGCATGTCCTGCACAAAGGACTGAATCCTCGTCAAGCCAGATTGTCCTTATTCTTTGCCTGTTTTGATTTCGTTCTTCATTCTGTGCCGCAGAGAAGAATATCAAAACAGATGCTCTCTCTGGGTTTCTTGATGCTACTGATCGGGGAGGAGGAGCCTCAACACATCATTGATCTAGCAAAAATTGCTGTTTGTCCTGTCAAGTTGTCTGAGATTTCGCCCGAAAGACTTTTGTTGCGCAGAGACCTCAGGAAGCAAGTTCTAGTCTGGGGTCGTTCCTCAAAAATTGCAGGTCATGCCGGACAACGAAAGACTTTCAAATTCATTGCTCAACAGTATTGGTGGCCATTCATGCGGCAAGACATCCAAGAGTTTGTCGCTGCCTGTCCGTCATGTGCGCAGTATAAAACCTCCAAGTAAACGTCCAGCGGGCCTCTTACTTCCTCTTCCTGTTCCTGAGGCTCTTTGGCAACAGATAACCATGAATTTTATTACTGATCTACCCTTGTCCTCTGGGTGTTCTGTGATCTGGGTTGTGGTGGATCGTTTTTCCAAAATGGCGCACTTCGTCCCTCTGCCTGGTCTTCCTTCTGCTCCTCAGCTGGCGAAAAAATTTATTGAACACATTTTTCACCTCCATGGTGTGGGGTTTCGATCTGATAGATAGGGTAAGCGGGGGCAGTACAGAGGCAAAATACAAATTCTTAGCTCAAAACGTCAGTGTTTATTCACACTTTTGCTGCACAAAACAGCACGTAACTTTGCAGTCTTGGTGTTAATTCACACACAATGGAAAGTCCCATATTACACCTTCCTGCAGTTCTGCCTCCAGTAGTCCACAGCAGGCTTTAGGGGGCCTGTTTCCCCAGCATAGTGGCTCTCAGCCCTCCAGCACAGCACCAAGCCTCATATTCCAAAACAGAGGCATCTCTGCTGAGCCAGCTGACTATTTAAGGACAGCCAGGTGCTACCAAAACCTGGACCGGTATTTGACCTCACCTGGCCGGAAACCAGCCCAGCCGCACATGCTGGGAGGAAAATACCTGCCTTGCCAGACACAACCCCTCACTGTCTCACATACCCCCCCCCCCTTTGTTCAACCTTGAGGGGGTGGACACACGCCAGACAATGCACTCGGGACAGGGTATCCACGATTCCCTGCAACCGGCCTGCTCTGTGTTCTACCGAGAACTTAAAAGTTCTGCAGAGACAAAAACCATTCTGGCGACCTGGGCACTCCTGTCTTTGGCCATCCACTTGAGAGGGGAGTGGTCGGTCACCAGGCAGAACTTTCTCCCCAACAAATAGTAGCGAAGAGACTTGAGTGCCCACCAGGCACTCTCTCTCCACTATACTGTACCTGGTTTCGGCTGGGGTGAGCTTGCCGCTCAGGAAGACAGCGGGTTGGTCCTCCCCGTTGAATTCCTGAGACAGTACAGCACCGAGGCCTACTTCAGAGGCATCTGTTTGTACCATGAGCTCCCTCTTAAAGTCGGGCGTCACCAAAACGGTGACTGACATAGGACCGACTTCAAAGCCGCAAAAGCCTCTTCCGCCCGATCATCCCAACAAACCATCACTGATTTTCGTCCCTTCAAGAGACCTGTCAAGGGGCGGCTAGAGTTGGCAAAGGGGGAACAAACCTCATGTAATAGCCCACCATTCCCAGGAATGACTTTATTTGCCTAGTGTGAGAGGTCGGGGCCAATTCCATATCGCCTTTATGTGTTCACTTGGGGGTTGATGACTCCGCGCCCAATGACATACCCCAGGTACTAGTCTCTTCTAACCCTATTGCACATTTTTTGGGGTTAGCAGCGGTTAGGCCAGCTTTTCGAAGCTACATCCTGCACTTGGGTAGGTGACTTTGCAGTGCGGATGACTATATCGTCCAGGTAAGCCGAAGCGTACTGACAATGTGGACGAAGCACATTAGTCCATTAGTTGCTGAAAAGTGGCGGGGCGCCAAGCAGACCAAAGGGTAAGACCTTATATTGATACAGCCCCTCAGGCGTGATGAAGGCAGATTTCTTTTTGGCAGCCTCCGTTAAGGGCACCTGCCAATACCCTTTTTATGAGTCCAAAACAGAAAAAATACTGGGCTTGTTCTAACCTCTCGATGAGCTCATCCACCCGGGGCATGGGATAACGCATCGAATTTGAAAAACTCATTAAGTTTTCGAAAGTTGTTACAAAAACCTCAACGTCCCAACCGGCTTGGGTATCAATACTATAGGACTGGCCCACTCACTTTTTGACTCCTCCATGACGTCTAGCTGCAACATTAGCTGCACCTCCTCCGATATGGCTTGTCGCCTAGCCTCGGGTACTCTGTATGGTTTTAATCGGACTTTTGCCTGAGTCTCAGTGACATGGATTATGGAAGTGCGTCCAGAGAGGTCCGAGAACACATCCGTGTTCCGACTAATGAACTCCTTGGCCTCCTGAGTCTGTTTAGAGGAGAGTCTGTCAGCAATTTTTACTGTGGCAGCCGCCTCTCTTGCATCAGACAGAGGGGCCGGTACCTTTTCTCCTAGAAAACTCGGCCGCGGTCTGTCTTCTGTACAGGTTTCCCTATCCATCCACGGTTTGAGTAAATTCACATGGTACACCTGCTCCGGCTTTCGCTGCCCTGGCTGGTTGTACCTTGTAGTTTACATCTCCAATTTTCTCAATTACCTCGTAGGGCCCCTGCCACCTAGCTAGGAACTTACTGACCATGGTTGGCACCAGAACCAAAAACCCGATCACCCGGGTTGAAGATCCGGACCCGAGCCTGCCGATTATAGACCCGACTCTGGACTCGCTAAGCTGCCTCCATATGCACCCTAACAAGATGGTAACACTGTCTCTATCTGATCTTGCATCTGGGTAACATACTTAATGACACTTTTATGTGGAGATGGGTTGTTGTTCCCACGCTTCTTTGGCCACGTCCAAGAGACTGCGAGGGTGTCTGCCATATAGCAGTTTGAAGGGCGAGAACCAAGGAGAGTCCTGGGGTACCTCTCGCACTTGCGAACATGAGATAGGGCAAAAAGGAGGTCCCAGTCCTTCCTATCTTTAGACACTACCTTTTTCAACATATTTTTTATTGTTTGGTTAAATCGTTCTACCAGACCGTCCATTTGTGGTTGGTAAACGGATGTCTGTAGCTGTTTTATGTGCAGCAATTTACAGAGTTCCTTCATCACCTGGACATAAAAGGGGTCCATTGGTTGATCAGAACCTCTTTAGGTAGTCCTACTCAGGAAAACATCTCCATTAACTCCTTAGCTATAAGTTTGGCTGAAGTATGTCGCAGTTGGCACCGCCTCCGGGTACCGAGTGGCGTAGTCTAGAATGACTATGATGTGTTGATGCCCTCTGGCGGACTTCGGTAGTGGGCCTATGAGGGTCCATAGCTATTCGGTCAAACGGTACTTCTTCGATAATTGGGAGAGGTACTAGGGGACTACGGAAATGTGGCTGGGGGCTAGTTATCTGTCTGGTCGGGCAAGGACTTTCAAAACTCTTCCACTTCTTTGAATATGCTGGGCCAGTAAAAACCGCTGGAGGAATACGATCCTGAGTTTTCTGCAGCCCCAGGTGACCCCCGAGAACATGTTGGTGGGCTAGATCTAACACAAGCTTGCTATAAGCCTTGGGGACCACCAACTGTTCAATAGGCTCACCCTCTAGTTGGTTTACCCCGATACAACATATCCTGATGAACCACAAAACGGGGGGAAACACTGACTCTGCCCCAGGTTGCTGTGGTTCACCATCTACTATTAACACATTTTCTAAGGGGCGGGATAGGGTTGGTCCCGACGTTGGGCAGTACCAAAATTATCCCCGAAGGACATTTAGGTCTGCCAATTCATGACCCGGCGGCAAGTCCCTTCACGTCTCCCACCATCACACTTAGCGGGGTTGTCTCCCCCTCTTCCACCGAAGTGGCGGTCACCCCTACCACTGGCCCTTTGGTCTCAGGTTCCCAGGGTTCTGGTCTCCCCCCTGAGCCGGGCCACTCTGTTAGGGTTACCCCTGTCTCATGGGTATCAGTCACTCTCATAGCAGGCCACAGTGCCGGGAAGTCTCTCCCTATTATAAGTTCGTAGTGTAAATTTGGGGCAACTGCCACTTCAAGAGTCCATCTGCCAGCCCCTGCGGTTAGAGACACCAGGGCGGTGGGATAGTCTTTTAAGTTTCCATGGATGCAGATGACCTGGCCAGTATACTCCGCTGACCGTACCAGGGGAGCCCTTACTAGGGACACCAGACTCCCTGAGTCCAGCAGAGCCTCCGCTGGAGTATTTACTACCTCCACCTGGCACAGGCTCCTGACACCACCAGCAGACTATCGGAGCCAGGTCCGTAGAGGGTACACCCTGGGTGGGTTTGGTTGGTACAAGTCGCCAGGTCTGGGATGAAGATTTATGGGGGTTGGACTGCCCCCCTCCCAAAAGAACCCCCTGTAACAGTCTTAGTAGCCTCGTAGCACTCCCACCAGGTCCACCATTTCTAGGGCATTGCCAGGAGACACCTGGTCGATCCAATGCTGGAGAGGGGGGTTGCAGAGCCCTTCAGAACATATCAGCCAATAGTCTATCCAGCATAGCCGTGGGACTCAGCACATCAGGCTGTAGACATTTTTTCAAGAGGTGGAGTAAGTCATAATTAGTGTTGATCGAGCACCAAAGTGCTCGGGTGCTCTCGCTGAACACATCGGGATGCTCAGAGCACCCTCGAGTATAATGGAAGTCAATGGGAGAACCCGAGCATTAAAACAGGCACCCCCCTGCTCTGAAGAGGGGAGGGTGCCTGGTTCATAGGAAATGGTCAGAAATTGATGGAAACACCACCGAAATGGTTCGGGAACAGCATTGTGAAAATGTCTGGATGCATCTTGGACTCCCAGGTCGCTGCTGGGAACCATGTTGTCCGAGTAGTACGCCACTTTTACAGACTGACAATAATACGCACAAAGTAAAGAAATGTAGAAGGGCACTCAGCATATGGAGTCACATCGAATCATGGAAGTCCAAACAATGACGATTTATTGAACATGTCTAAAATAGGCAATCAAGATATTAAAAATAGCAAAATATCAACACACCATAAAACCTATCATAAAAACCAGTACGACATACAATGGCAATCAAACGAGCAATGTCAATATGTGTAAAATAAGGAGGGGGAGGTTTCAAATAAAATGTCCAATACCACAAAAACGCAGGTGAACGTTATAGGCAGATTAGATTCCTAAATCTGCAATTGTGGGAACTTTAGATATTTTCTATTAAATAATCGTATAGTCTTAGGCCGTCTAGATTAAAAACCATTTCGTGGCGTCCCACATTTTCGAATGGTGTTAAAATCGGCACAGGGAACAATGTTCAACGAATAAATAATCAGGAATCTTTACTTAGCTTTATCTATAGAAGCTTATTTCGCGGCCTTCTGTTAATCGGCACTGTAGCAGTGGTCAAGTATTCCGCTGTAAAATATCGGACTAGGTCTTCGGCGTCCCACGTGTTGTAGCTTTCTAACACAGATTCAATAGTTAACCCAGGCACTGTAGTAATCGAGTCATGCTCATTTATTGGACCTTTTTCGGGTGCAGCAAGATTGGATGCTTGCCTCTTCCTCTCCAAGTGTTGTGTCTTTCGGGTAATTACAATCCGTGCGGTTTTAGTCTTTTTTTTCTTCTTTTCAAAAGCAAAGTCCAGTAAATGTGGGTTATAGTTATGTCCCCCACTATGCAAGTCAATAAATTGAGCACCAAACGCGTTTTGGAGTGTTGCTTTACTCCTTCCTCAGTGGTAATGCTTGCATAGGGTGTTAGCTGCCTTTTATATCCCTCCTTCCTGGGTTCCTCACAAAAAGTGGAAAGGATTTCACTTGAAAAACGCTAACAAATGGAGTTGCGGTTTTAATGTGCTTTTACCGCGTTTTTTTGGGGTCAATGCGTTTTTTGGGTATATGGCTCCCAGTCAGCCCGGACATCATACCTAATAGGTCACTTTCTTTTTAAACATTGCTTTCACTAGATAATAAAATTTTTTATAAAATTAATTAAAAAAACTGTATTAAAATAATAGATTCAAATAACAATACAAATGCATGTAGAACCATTAGATATATTGACTCAAATAACAATACAAATGCATATGGGACCATAAAACATATTTCAATCTTCATAGTAATTGGCTTCCCTTATGTTGACTCAGAATGGCCGTGAATTAACAGAAGGCCGCGACTAAGGGCTCTTTCACACTTGCGTTCTTGTCTTCCGGCATAGAGTTCCGTCGTCGGGGCTCTATGCCGGAAGAATCCTGATCAGGATTATCCTAATGCATTCTGAATGGAGAGAAATCCATTCAGAATGCATCAGGATGTCTTCAGTTCCGGAACGGAACGTTTTTTGGCCGGAGAAAATACTGCAGCATGCTGCGCTTTTTGCTCCGGCCAAAAATCCAGAACACTTGCCGCAAGGCCGGATCCGGAATTAATGCCCATTGAAAGGCATTGATCCGGATCCGGCCTTAAGCTAAACGTCGTTTCGGCGCATTGCCGGAGTCGACATTTAGCTTTTTCTGAATGGTTACCATGGCTGCCGGGACGCTAAAGTCCTGGCAGCCATGGTAAAGTGTAGTGGGGAGCGGGGGAGCAGTATACTTACCGTCCGTGCGGCTCCCCAGGCGCTCCAGAGTGACGTCAGGCGCCCCAAGCGCATGGATCATGTGATCGCATGGATCACGTCATCCATGCGCATGGGGCGCTCTGACGTCATTCTGGAGCGCCCCGGGAGCCGCACGGACTGTAAGGTATACCGCTCCCCCGCTCCCCGCTCCTACTATGGCAACCAGGACTTTAATAGCGTCCTGGGTGCCATAGTAACACTGAAAGCATTTGGAAGACGGTTCCGTCTTCAAATGCTTTCAGTACACTTGCGTTTTTCCGGATCCGGAGTGTAATTCCGGCAAGTGGAGTACACGCCGGATCCGGACAACGCAAGTGTGAAAGAGCCCTAAGCTTCTATAGATAAAGCTAAGTAAAGATTCCTGATTATTTATTCATTGAACATTGTTCCCTGTGCCGATTTTAACACCATTCGAAAATGTGGGACGCCACAAAATGGTTTTAATCTAGACGGCCTAAGACTATACGATTATTTAATAGAAAATATCTAAAATTCCCACAATTGCAGATTTAGGACTCTAATCTGCCTATAACGTTGACCTGCGTTTTTGAGGTATTGGACATTTTATTTGAAACCTCCCCCTCCTTATTTTACACATATTGACATTGCTCGTTTGATTGCCATTGTATGTCGTACTTGTTTTTATGATAGGTTTTATGGTGTGTTGATATTTTGCTATTTTTAATATCTTGATTGCCTATTTTAGACGTGTTCAATAAATCGTCATTGTTTGGACTTCCATGATTCGATGTGACTCCATATGCTGAGTGCCCTTCTACATTTCTTTACTTTATATTATCCTACCTCTTGATTTGGGTGCATCAATTGCAGTTGGAGCACCATAGTAATCCTAAAGCGGGGTGAGCCGCCCCATTCATTCTTTTTGCATTCATTAATAATACGCACAAAACCAGAAAAAAAAAGAAAAATTTTAGAGGAAAAATTGTTAAGAAACATTCTTTCCTGTATATTTACTTGTATATAAAGTGCAAATTCTGCCAAAAATTACAAGGAAGAGGCACTCCGAAACAACCTGTATATCACATAATGGAGGGCCTCATTCACATTGTGGGACAAAAGTTCAGGTAGTGGGACTCCTACACTCATAAAGCCTATGCACTAAGTGAAAGGGAAGCCAAAAATTACAAGGAACCGCCACTCCAAAACACCCTTTGTTACACATAAAGGAGGGAATCATACACACCCTTGAAAAATTATGATTGATGGCCTGCTGGTGACCCTCAAAAACATTTGGAGCAAGGGCCTGCTGATTTGACCATCTAAAACATTAGGGGCGAGGGCCTGCTGCCACTTTGGTGACTCTAGATAACCTGGGGCCGATCGCATGTCGCTGTGATGGTGATGATCTATTTGGATGTCTGCCCTATTAACTTTCAATGTTATTTTCAGCACCAACCACGGGTAAGGGGGAATCAGTGTTCGATGCTGAAGAGGGAGCCTGAGAAACGGCTACCACATCCAAGGGAGGTCAATGGCTGAAATCTGATTGGCTGTTGTTGCCTTGCCCCTTTTTTTTCCTAATTGTGGACCACCCAGAGAGGGTGGGACAAGTTATTAAAGCACAATTACCCACTCCTGCACAATTAGCACACTTTCCGTTAACGAGTATCTATTGGAGGGCAAGTCTGGCGCCAGCAGCCGACTTGCTCCCGGCCTTCACAATGTTCACCCAGTGTGCCGTCATGGTGAGGATTGTGTTAACTTGGAAGGGGTTTGGCCCTGAGTAAAGATCAGGGCCCGGACTGGCCTGCCGGGATACCGGGAAATTTCCCGCTAGGCCGCGGCCCTAGTGACAAGTGGGGGTGGCCAGCGGCAGGGCACAGCAGCAGGAGATGAGCGCTTCCATTGTGGAAGCGCTCATCTCCATAGTCATCTGTATCGCCATCCTCAGGACAGCGATACAGATGTCTATGCTGCGGCAGGGGAAGGAGAGGTGTGTCCCCTCCTGTTCCTCTGATAGGCTGCCGGCCTAGTGCTGGCAGCCTGTCAGAGGCCGGTGCAGGCGGCGCGATGACGTCATCGCGCTGCCTGAGCCGTAGAGCGAGGGACACAGGCCGGAAGAGGCCTGCATCGCATAGCTGGAGGTAAGTATAATTTTTTTTTTTTTTTATATAGGTACAATACTGGCACATGATAAGGGGGGACTACTGGGCTGGCACATGATAAGCGGGCTACTGGCACATAAGGGGGACTACTGGCACATGATAAGGGGGGCTACTGGCACATGATAAAGGGGGCTACTGGCACATGATATTGGGGCTACTGGCACATGATAAGGGGGCTACTGGCACATGATAAGGGGGCTACTGGCACATGATAAGGGGCGGCTACTGGCACATAAGGGGCAGCTACTGGCACATAAGGGGGGCTACTGGCACATAAGGGGGGTTACTGGCACATGATATGGGGGGGGCTCTGGCTACTTGATTGTAACAGGACTGCTGTAGAATATCTAAAAAAGCTGGTCAAGTAAAATGTTGCATGCAACAATCATTAAATAGGTGGCCAACAAAAAAGGGGCGGGTCAAAGGGCGTGGTAAAACACTGTCTGAGCATGCTGAGAGTTGTAGTTTTGCAACAGTTGGAGGCATCCTGGTTGGGAAAACACTGTGATACTATGAACAATGGGGGTTCTACAAAAGAGCTATCGTGGGGCAAAGTCCATATTCGTGTTTACACACGTGTTTTAAAATGAATGCTTTCTCCCATTATAAACAAGTAAATAATGACGCAATGCTGTGGGGCTGGTGTGCAACTTTTTCCAGGGCTGGTTTTTATCCCCAGTCCGGCCCTGGTAAAGATCTTGGGAACCTAGAGAAAACATCAATGTTCCTCTTCTTCTGAATTTTTTTTTTCTCTAGGGCCAGGCCTGAGGAGAGAGGGTGTAAGGGAAGGGGGGTGGGGGGGGGGGGGGGTACAGTTAGCCCAGAGGTCAATGCTGGCGCTGCTGCCCCTACCCACCGACAAGGCCACTGGGCTCCCTCTTTCCCTCCTGCTGCAATGCGCCGTGCTGACAAGCGCGGGCAGCAGGTAGCTTAACTCTTGTATCTGTGCTCCATGCCAGAGTTTACTTCCTGCTGGAGACCTGCACTGTTTGTTAGGGCTTTCATGGGTGTGCCTCTCTTCCCTTGTGAGGCAGCACGTACACGCCCTTCTGTATCACCAGCCTATGGCTGGATTGCAGGAAGTATTTAAAGGCGCTTCCTGACCCAGGAAGTTGCCTGAGCAACTTATGGTCACTATCTTGTCTAGTTCCTGGTGTGAAGGTGTTTTTGAAGTTCTGCTTTGCTGTGTACCGGACCCTGCTTTTGGATTTATCGGATTTTGCTTGTTTGCCGCCTGACTCTGACCTTGGACTTTGTTTAGGGACCTTGCTTGATCGCTGCCTGCCCTGACCCCAGACTTCCTGACCATGTACGTCCCCTTGGTGCTTGCACCGGTATCTCTGACCCCCTTGGCAGCTGCCACTGACTCGGGGCACTGCTCTGGAGTGGCACTTGGTAATTATCCTAACGGCCCAAGCCTATCCTCACCATCAGAGGCTCTAGTGAAGACCATAGTTGCTCAGTCACGCACCTTCAGAGTATAGCCAGTCAGTGGTGCAGTGCATAACACTGGTGGAATCACTGTATGCATACATTACATTACTTATCCTGTACTGATCCTGAGTTACATCCTGTTTTTACTCCAGAGCTGCACTCACTATTCTGCTGGTGGAGTCACTGTGTACATACATTACTTATCCTGTACTGATCCTGAGTTACATCCTGTATTATACTTCAGAGCTGCTCTCACTATTCTGCTGGTGGAGTCACTGTGTACATACATTACATTACTTATCCTGTACTGATCCTCAGTTACATCCTGTATTATACTCCAGAGCTGCACTCACTATTCTGCTGGTGGAGTAACTGTGTACATACATTACATTATTTATCCTGCAATGATCCTGAGTTATATTCTGTATTATACTCCAGAGCTGCTCTCACTATTCTGCTGGTGCAGTCACTGTGTACATACATTACTTTACTTATCCTGCAATGATCCTGAGTTACATCTTGTATTATACTCCAGGGTGGCACTCACTATTCTGCTGGTGGAGTCACTGTGTACATACATTACTTATCCTGTACTGAGCCTGAGTTACACCTATTTTATAATCATAGTCACAATTCTGCAGGTTTTAAGGAAATCTTGCACCCTCTGCTTGTTCAGTGTCTGCCAAGAGCCTGCTCTAGTGATTAACATTCTGGTATGCTGTGCTCAACTATTTCTGTCAGTCCCCTAGTTTTTGACCGGAGAGACATGCCTGACTGCCGCTCCATCCGAACTCCTCGCTGCAGCTGGGCAGTGAGTAGCAATGGGGGGACTCAGAAGTCTTGCTTCAATTATCATCAGGATCCGAGAGATCATTTGAATAGAGATGTTCTTTAATTAAGGCAGATTACATGAAGATAAGGAAAAGCG
Source organism: Bufo bufo (assembly GCF_905171765.1). Taxonomy (NCBI): domain Eukaryota; kingdom Metazoa; phylum Chordata; class Amphibia; order Anura; family Bufonidae; genus Bufo; species Bufo bufo. Next base: position 55,785,016 of record NC_053390.1, read on the forward strand.
TTAGTCCAAATCTTCTTTAATATATTATTATATGCAAAAATGTAAGAGAACCATCTTGCCAGCGCCACCTATTAGAAGTGGCCTCCCATGAGTCAAGATCCGACTTTCCAACAAGCCTTGGGATTTGAGGGGATTATAGCCAAACCAGATATCCATCCCATAGACAGCTGTTTCTGGGTGCTTTCCCCTCATCAGTACAGAGTAGGATTCTGGCTGGCTCAATGCAACGTCTTGGAAGAGTCTTATGCAGGGCGTGGAATCTCCTTAAAGATGTGGCCTAGCTATATTACCTTGTCAAATCCCAAGCCTTTTTTTAAAGTTGGATATGAAACCACTTCCAATAGGTGGCACTGGCGAGATAGTTATTTTTCTTGGGAGAAACCTCTTTGCCTATTTGTTTCCCATGCAGCACTGCCAATAAGTCTCCATACAGGACTGGTTTCTTTAAGCACCCTGCCTAAGCCACTTTAAGTCACCATATCTAGAGATGAGCGAAGTATTGGAAAATTCGATTTGGCTGCTTCGCCGAATTTTAAAAAGAAATCTGTCACAAAGCGAATTTCTTTGTAAGTAGTGGGTGCAATGACAGAGAGCAGCGCCGCCGCCCCATCATTGTACCCCTCAGATGCCGCGTTCATCGCTGATCGTGGCATCTGAATTTAATATTAAAGTGTAAAATGAAACAAAAATAAATAAAATCATACTTACCTCATCCATTTGATCGTGAATGGCCGGCCGCCACCATCTTGATTGATCCAATGCGAAATCTTGAGTGGCCCCTGATGACGTCAAACATCACCACGCAGGGATTTTGTGCCGGATCTTCAATAAAGATGGCGGTGGCCGGCTCTTCGCGATCAAATAGAGGTAAGTGTGTTTTTTTTTTTTTTTTACCGCCATTTCAGGGAAAATCGATTCGCTACCACAAAGCATGAGGAAATTTGGCTTTGCGGTGAATCAAATTTTTTCCCTGAACTTTGTGGACTTCGAATTCGCTCAACACAAATTTTATTATTAAAGTTCATAAGAAATTTGACCTTCTTACCAAAAGTTATTGCACATCTATATACAAGCGGCTCTGTGTATTTTTGGCCTGTGTATATAATCCTGGGTACCCGGATTTACATTAGAGGATCCTATAGGCAATTATCGTCTGGTACCTAGGATTCCATTATGTAGTCACATGTAACCTTAAAAACTTTGCCCGCAACCAGAACATTTGTGTGTTTTCCATATCTAGAGTCTCCGTAGCATTTACCACAGCATTGTGAGTGTCTAATTAGGATATAGAGGCAGATCATTTATGTAGTTCTGTAACATATATAAATATTCCAAGACGCCCTTACACCAAGGCCGCCATAGGCACAGGCCTATTGTGCATATAGATGAATTTAGTTCTATCAAACACTGAACAAGAAGCTGAATATTTCCGCATGGCCCAGATGTTTATCTGACCCTATAACTTTAATATCCAAGAACCTTTAGTAACATTTTTGAGATGGTGCATGAGACATTTTTAATAGTTCTGTGCATCATTTTCAATGACTGGGTTTTGATTGAGATGTGTACAAAGACTGACAACAGGCACAGCAGATAGTAGGCTCAGCCATGGGATTAGAGGGAGAGGCGGTTAGGATAGGGTTAAATCTAGACCAAGGGGTGGAACTTTGAGGGTGTTAAAGGCCTACTGGGTACTACTGATTGGTTTTGGAAGTAGTAGGAGGGGTTAGAATAATTTTGGAGCTGGAGATAGGATGAGTGTGGCATTCTTGTCTGGATCCCAGATCTGGATACAGCCTGCTCGCCCCAGAAATAAAATATTAGTCAGTGGTGTAAGGGTTTTTCTATACTGATCAGATGTCTGCAGCCTCTGGTGTGGAGGCCACTTTTTGAGGTGGTTGAGATCCACTGGAGGCATAGTCACCCCTCTTTAATTAAAGGGGTTATGCCATGATTAATGTAAAAAATGAAAATCAGACATCATATAGCAGCTTTCTACTGCAGCTTTTTTTCCTTTTAGCTTCAGCTCTCTTTCTATCACAGCTCAGGGCGTATGTACTTTCTACTGCAGCTGTCTCCCTATCACAGTTTAGAGAATGTGTCCTTTATGCTGCAGCTCTCTCCCTATAACAGCTCAGGTGGCATGGCATGTCCTCTCATTATCAAAGCTCATGTGAAAGAGAGCCAAGCCCCGTTCCGGACAGCAGAGACACGGAGCAGTAACATGATTGATAATGCTCCGTGCCTCTCTGTGATCTTTTTACTACAAAATCACAGTGAGATAAAGTTGTCACTGTGATTTTGTAGCAAAAAGGTCACAAAGAGGCACGGAGCATTATCAATCATGTTAATGCTCCGTGTCTCTGCTGTCCGGAACGGGGCTTAGCACTCTTTCACGTGTAATGACCCAGAGTGCCATTACCACTCTCCAATATGCTAACTTATGTCACCAGAATGTATTTTGTGTCACCCCTGAATAATGTGCATATTTATTCCTATGAAACTGTTGTGTTAACATGTAATGTGCCTGGTTCTCCAGCAGGTGGCAGCTACATTGGCAATGTTAGCTTCCCTGGAGAGGAACCTTCTAGTTCCATTCCAGCCCTCTCTAGAGAGGGAGATGTTTAGTGTTAGTGAGTCAGTCTAGCTTACCCTTCCAAAGGGAAAGTTGTGTGTCGGCCTGCAGAGCACTGCCTGCAAGTTCTATATGATTGCTTGTCCCCTCCTGAGCTTGCATTGCCTTAGGCTACTTTCCCACTGGTGTTTTGGCTTTCCGTTTGTGAGATCCGTTCAGGGTAGTCCAAAACGGATCCGTTTTGCCCTAATGCATTCTGAATGGAAAAGGATCCGCTCAGAATGCATCAGTTTGCCTCCGTTCCATCCCCATTCCACTTTGAAGGCGGACACCAGCGTTTTGGTGTCCATCTGACAAAACTGAGCCAAACTGATCTGTTCTGACACACAACGAAAAGTCAATAGGGACGGATCCGTTTTCTATGACACAATCTGGCACACAGGAAAGTTCCTATTTAACCCAGCTAACATAGCAGAGCTGAGGAAGCTACACCATAACAGAGCTGAGATTGTTGCAGAAGTGTTTGCCTGCCAAAGTTAAGCCAATACCTGCTGATGGCCAAGATAAAGTCTGGAAACTGTTTGGATTACCGTTTATGCAAGTAAAGTGTTCAACGTTCATATAAAGTCTGGACTCTATTTATTCTACTTATTCATCATCCAAGTTCAACAAACCCCTTTTGGCGCTGCTTCGGACCACCATGTCTGGTATCCAAGGATAAGGAGCAAGGGATACCCTGGATGCCCCCGGTGGGCCCGTTGCACACGCATCGGATTACCCACACGGGATCCGCTCGTGTGAAAGAGCCCTTACAGCTTCAAACGTAGATACAGCACTGGACACTTGAATGTAGCTGAGCATGTGTGAACATGTTCATAGCGCTCAGTAGGTGGACATGCACCTTACTATATAGATTAAACACTAGGGGCGCCATTATAACAAAGAGAAAATTTCACAACACATCATGGTCCTACATCTCAAGATCATCCCTCAGTCTACATGTGTCTATTGATACTGATCGCATTCGTGTAGGGATCATTTCTGGATGGACATGTCACATGCCCTTTAAGTCAGTAAGTTGAGTCGATATAAGCGTGACAGCTGATTGGTTAATTTCCATTGTCCAGTTGATCTGGCTTGTTTACATTAATCAAAGCAACATTATTTTTTTTCAGCGACAAGAACGAGTTTGCTAGAAACATTATTCGTCTAAATCTTTGCAAAGTCTCACGGAAGGCAAGAGAGTTGAGAGGATTTGCGGCCTTAATACATCCAGTCAATAGAATGTCAGAGAGGAGCAAAAACAAAGAGGGTCCCAAAGGTAATTTGCAAATCTGCTGAAATCCCGAACAAGCTTTGATTTAACCAAAGCTTGAAATGGCTTTTATTTACTGTCTATTGCAGAATAAATGACATCTCATAAACAGGTTTTATCCATTACCACAAAACAGGGATCACTATGTAAGGGACATTTTATCCTCTTGATAAAAAGCAAGATATGCAGCACCGGGTTATTATAAATACACAAAATCAATGCACAGACACAAGCACATCTGAAATTTCATTTTCAACAATGTATTCTCTAATAAAAATGTCTATATCACCGGAGGGATTTGCAGACAACAAGGAACTATGATAAACAGCGGATAAAGTGGTTGGATGGCGGCATCCTACTCTGTACATTAGTCACACATACACGGCTATTGTAAACCGGCAATGGGCCGAGAGTCCCAGCAGGCCAGATTTTAGAAATGGGTTATATACAGTACCTCTACTTCCCACACTGCGCAAATATATACGAATATTATATTAGACTGGCGGTTGTATAATTCATAATTTCTATAACTCCTCCAATAAATTGCTGTACCGCTCACTCCCTCCCTGAATAAGCCAAACTTTATGGGGAGGACATGCAATGTTGATGTTGCTCTGCTCGGATCCGAACCCAGGACCTAAGTTGACTTACTTTAGCACCCTATTAGGAAAACATGGGCTGCTCTCTTACAAAAGCAGCACCACACTGGTGCCCAGGTCGTGTCGATCTTGATCTGGACGGATTCAAACCCAGGGCATTAGTGCAAGTGCTAGACCTAAGTCGACTTGGCTCCCTATTAGAAAACCATGGCTGCTCTCTTCCTAAAACAGCACCACACTGGTGCCCAGGTTGTGTGCAGGTTGTGTCGATCTTGCTCTAGTCATATTCGAACCCAGGGCCTTAATGCTGGACCTAAGTCAATTTGGATCACTATTAGAAAGTCATGGCTTTTCTCTTCCAAAAACAGCACTACAGTATTGCGCAGGTTGTGTGCAGGGGTGCAACACCAATGAGGCCAGGTGATCGCCTCAAGCAGCACCAGGTAAGGTTAGGTTAAGAAATTGGCATTGGGGAGGGGGGCGCCGTTTCAGTTTTTGACTCAGGCAGCAGAAAAGCTAGGTGTACCCCTGGTTGTGTGCAGATTGTGTTGATCTTGCTCTGGCCGGATTCAAACCCAGGACCTTAGTGCCAGACCTAAGTCAACTTGGCTCCCTATTAGAAAACCATGGCTGCTCTCTTCCAAAAACAGTACCACACTGGTGCACAGGTTGTGTGTAGGTTTTGTCGCTCTTGCTTAGGTTGGATTCAAACCCAGGGCCTTAGTGCAGTACTGCAGCTCAGTCCAATTCATTTTAATGGAGCTGAGCTGCAGTACCAGACAACACCTGGGTGTGGCACTGTTTCTGGTAAAAATCATCCTTTTTTTGAACTTCAGAAAACTTTGAAAATAATGATTCACATAGCACATGATTGTCTAATAAAAGGCAATAAGTGTCAATTGGATTTTTATTTTGGTCCTTGTTTTAAAACTCATCTTTGGTATATTATATATTTTTGGTAACAATAACGATCTCCTACTTCATAAGCTATAATTACTTGTAACAAAGAATAGGGCTTACATCAGAGAACAGATCAAACCAAAAATTGCATGGTGGAAGCAAATGAATAAAACCATTATTAACCCCTTCAGGACACCATCTTTTTCACCATCCTAACCCTACCAAAGTTAGCAAATCTGACATGTGTAGTATTGTACTTCATGTTAGTGGTAAATTTGAGTTGATATGTTTTTTTAGGATGTTCGAATGCTTAGAATTTTAGAAGCAATTTTTCATATTTTCAAAAACCCACCCATAAATGACCTTTTTAGAAATGACACCCCTCAAATTGTTTAAAACTGAATTTACAAAGTTAGCTAATCCTTTAGGTGTTTCAGAAGAACAAAGAAAATGGAGGTGAATTTTTTTTTCAAATGTTTCATTTTAATTCATTTAATTCACAGCAATGGTTAACAGCAAAACAAACCTCAAAATGTATTACCCCGATTGTGCAGTTTACAGAAATACCCCATATGTGGTCATGAACTGCTGTATGAGCACACTGCAGGGCTCAGAAGGAAGGAGCACCATATGGTTCTTGAAGGGCAGATTTTACTGGAATGGTTTTTGGGCACCATGTTGCAATTCAAGAGACCCTGTGGTGCCCCTACAGTGGAAACCCTCAATAAGTGACCCTATTTTGGAAACTACACCACTCAAGAAATCTATGGAGGGGTGTAGTGCTTTGTCCCCACGGGCGTTTCAAAGAATTTAGAAAACACTTGGTTGTGAAAATAGCCCCAGATTCAATATTTTCACAAGGGATAACAGAAGAAAAAGGTCCCCACAAATTGTTATGCATTTTCTCCTGAATATGGCAACACCCCATATATGATGACAAACTGCTCTATGGGCACACTGTAGGGCTCAGTAGGGAAGGCGTGCCATATGGCTTTTGGAGGTCATATTTTGTTGGAATGGTTTTCGGGCACCATGTTGCAATTGAAAAGACTCTGAGGAACCTGAACAGTGCCCCCCAAAAAAGTGACAGTATTTTGACAAGTTCACCCTTCAAGGATTTTATTGAAGGGTGTAGTGAGTGCTTTGTTCATAGAATTTGTAAACACTTGGCTGTAAAAATGAAAAAAATAATTTTTTTTCCAATAAAATGTTGTTTTAGCCCTAGATTTTACATTTTCACAAGGGGTAACAGGAGAAAAAGGACCCCACAATTTGTTACCCATTTCCTCCTGAATACTTCAACATCCCATATGCAGTCATAAACTGCTGTTTGGACACACTGGAGGGTTCCGAAGAGAGAGAGAGCACATGCGTATTTGATCATAGTTTGGTGATTATACAGCACTGCAGAGGCTCTTGTCTCTGCAGAGTTTGACAAACAGACATCTTAGTTTCCTACTTTTCCATGATCCTCCCACCTTCTGAACACTCAATCCTGCCACCACCAATACTATGCCCGCTGTGCTCCCCAATACTATACTGCAGAAACAGTCCCCCTAAAAATACTAGTACCACACAGATAGTGCCCCTTCAATAATTATTGGTACACAATGCCCTAAAATAACTGCACCCAACAAATAGCATCCCTGACACTAATAGTGTTGTAAACATAGTGTACCCCAAAAATAATTGTGCGAAGCTGATACTATGCCAGGGTGCCCACCACAGTAATAGTGCTCCCCAAATTCCTACCAATAGTAGTAATTCTCTCCCAGAGTGCACTTACTGTAGTACTAATAGTGCCCCCAATAGTAATAATGCCCCATTATGCCCCAGAAGTAATAATGCACCCAAGTGCCCACACTAGTAATCATGTTCCCCATCGTCCCCCAGTAGTAATAATTCTCCTTATAATGTGTGACAGGAGAAAAATGCCCCCTTAAAATTTGCACCACTACAAAAAGTGCCCGCTTAGAATGTGTGGTAGTGCAAAAAAATGCCGTCTTATAATTTGCGCTAGTACCAGTGGCGTAGTGAGGGGGGGGGGGGGCGTTGCCACGGGCGCAAAATAGCAGGGGGTGCTAGCAGGGCCGCACCGCCAATTAGGCCAGGTGAGGTGATCGCCTCAGGCGGCACGGCCCTGGTGACAAGTGGGGGGCGGTGGCAGGGCACAGGATGATAAGTGCTCCCATTGTGGAAGCGCTCATCTCTATAGTCATCTATACAGATGGATGCTGCGGGGCAGGGGAGATGCATCTCCCTTCCCTGTTCCTCTAATAGCCTGCAGCACGGGACACAGGCCGAAAGAGGCCTGCATCGCATCGCTGCCAGCCTGATGGAGGTAAGTATGTGAGTTTATTTTTTTATATGGTACAATACAGGAGAGGTGCGCTGTTGGGGCACCTGCCTCCAGCAGTCCACGGCAGGCTTTAGGGGGCCTGTTTCCTCGGCCCATGGGTCTCATCCCTCCAACCTGGCACAAAGCCTCAGATCCCAACACAGAGATCCTGCTGCTGAGCCCAGCTGCCTATTTAAGGACAGCCAGGTGCTGCCAAAAACCCGGATAGGCAATTGAAATCCACAATGGAAAAAAATCTTTCACAATGGAAGCGCACCAAGCCTTGCAGTTTATATTTTTAAGATTTATCACTACAACTTTTTGCAAAAAGAAGAAAGTATACTCCATCCCCTGGTGGCGTGCAAACTGACAGAACTCTTCTAATAAACATGAACATGATTAGACAGAAAAATCCACTGGTATATCGTGAGACAAATTTAACAAATGGTGTGAAACATTTTGTAAATTTGTTGCAAAAATATTTGTTGCAAAAAAAGAGTGCAACTGATGACAGACACTAAAAAAATGAGAGCAAGAAGTTGCATGTGTGACGTAGTGCGCATAGGCGTGCCCCTCTGGTCACAGTACACAGCGGGACCTGGAAGAAGCAATGGAGCAGTGAGTCCAGGATATGCAGCGCCATCCGGAGAAAGCGAGGTAAGTATTTTGAAATGTCTTATCTGAGGTCTGATGGGGGGGGTCCAATCTGAGGCTGATTAGGGCTGGGAGGGTCCGATCTGAGGCTGATTGGGTGTGTGATCTTAGTCTGATGGAGCTGGGGGTCTGATGGGGGGCTGATCTGAAGCTAATAGAGGCTGGGGTCTGATCTGAGGCTGATGGAGGCTTGAGGGGTTCGATAGGGATCTGATCTGAGGCTAATGGAGGCTGGAGGGTCTTATAGGAGGCTGGGGTAGTCTGATCTGAGGGTGATGGAGCTTGAGGATATGATTTTGGGGTCTGATCTAAGTTATGATGAAGAATAGGGGTCTGAATTGGTAGTCTAATAAGGATTGGGGGTCTTATGGGGGTCTTATCTGAAGTCTGATGAAGAATGGGGGTCTTAGGCCTCTTGCACACAAACTTGCAGTGTTTTGCGGTCCGTGTACCTTCCACAATTTGTGGACCGGAACAGACGGCCCATTACAGAAATGCCTATTCTTGTCCGCAAAACGGACAAGAATAGGACATGATCTATCATTTTTGTGGGGCCACGGAATGGAGCAATGGATGCGGACAGCACACGGAGTGCTGTCCGCATCTTTTGTGGCCCCCATTCAAGTGAATAGGTCCGAGCCGCAAAAAATGCAGCTCGGATGCGGAACCAAACCACGGTCGTGTGCAAGAGGCCCTAATTGGGGTCTACTCTGAGGTCTGATGGAAATTTTTTTTTTCTTATTTTCCACCTCCAAATCCTAGGTGCGTCTTATAGTCTGGTGCGTCTTATAGTCCAAAAAATACAGTAAATAGTATTAATAAAAAATTCAGATCACTCTGCAAAAAAGGGCCCTTACATAGCTCTGTAGAGCTGTAGTTATGGGGGTCAGAACATGGGGATGCAAAGAAAAAAAATGTTCATAGATTTTATTGTTTAAAAGTATTAAAACATAACGACAAGTATATAAATTTGGCACCACTGTAATTGTACTTACCTGCAGAATGAAGTTAAGGTATTTTTTGCAGCATAGTGAAAGCTTTACTGAGAACAGGGGCGTAGCTATAGGGGCTGCAGAGGTAGCAGTCGCTACTGGGCCCAGGGGCCTGAGGGGGCCCAAAGACCCTTGTGCCACATAAGAAGACACTGGTATTATGGAAAGTGCATGCTGGTCAAGTTGCAACTCTGGCTGCAGGGAAGGGGTTAGGTCAAGAATTTGGCATGAGGGGGGTTGGTGGGTGCCGTTTCAATTTTTACATTTTTGCCTCCCTGGTCATAAAGCACTGAGGGAAAGGGGGCCCAAGCTGAAATCTTGCACCAGGGCCCATGAGCCTTTAGCTACGCTCTTGATTGAGAGCAATGGGACTTTTGGAATTTACCAAATTAGGCACATTATATATGCGGGTACCAACCATATAATTTCTTGGATAGCACATATAGAGGCTGCCGCTCATTGGCTGAATGTACTATGAACAAGTAATGCTGCCAAACCAAGCAACAAAAGGCAACAAACAAACCTCATCACTATTAGATTTGTCAGTAGTTGTCTGCCCCGCTCAAGCAGAAGGCCCATACATAGCTTCTGCAATGGGAATGTGATATATCAGCTACACCTCTAACACCTTCTTATGTTCCCTCAGTAGTCTCTTATAATATATTGTGGCTTGTTCCCCCTATTGCCTCCTCCATGGTGAAATAAGATACTGGGTTTATCCCACATAACCACGGTCTATGGAGGAATGTGGATTAAGCTCGTGGTTGTAACATTTACTTACATTGATCTGTGGAAATAATAGGCTGTTCCAGAGAGACTATACTGTTCACACACCAAGGATATTCTCCTCCTAGGCCTCTCCATTACAGCAAAGCTGCACAAGTTCTGTCTATTAAGACGCAGGAAGGCCATGAGGAAATCTTCATTGTAGAGTATAAGTTACACAGACTACATGACTGCTGAGGAGGTGCGATGGTGGCACCTGGACAGAAGCTGCTTCCTGGTAATCTGTTGATGAACATCCTACATTTTTTACTCCACTCAGCAACAATCCTTCCTTCTTCCTCTTTTCTTTCTTTCCTCCCTTTCCTCCTTCTCTCCTTCCATCCATCTATCCGTTCCTTTTCCACTTCCCCCTTACTTCTTTGCCTCCATCACTCCCTCTCACTCCTTCCTCCCATCTGTAAAGATGACCCCTGCTTGGAGCTGACAAGCTGTGTTTTACACAGCAGACACCTGCCAGAAGAGTCCATGATCAGAGGCAAGTTAGATCACAGCATGCTCCTCAGATGCCGTGGTCATTTGTGATCGCAGCATCTGAGCTGTCTTTTATCAGGAGCTGGATGCTCCTGATGACTGAAACCCCCCCAAAATGAAATTTTAAGTTCCTATTAAGCCCTGCCTGTGGTAGCACTTAATAGGAATACAGTGATAATACCATAGATTGCAGTGATAAACCATTGCAGTTTGTGGTACAAGTGATCTAACAATTGTATGTTCAAAATCCCTAGGGGAGTAAAATAAAACAAAGTGTTTTTACACAGAAAAAATAAATAGAAAAGTGTTCATCCTAAACTGTGAACACTGTAACGGATCACCATTTTTTTTGTTGCTCCACCTCTCAAAAAATGTAATAAAAAGTGACTGTGAACACTGTAACGGATCACCATTTTTTTTGTTGCTCCACCTCTCAAAAAATGTAATAAAAAGTGATCAAAAAGTATATGGAAGTGGTCATTAGCATGTGGGAGGCATGGGAAGGTGAGAGCAGGGCTAGCTGTACTCACTTTCCCTGGTCTTCTTCCGGGGACCTGGAAGAAGCAATGGGGAGGTGAGTCTTTGAAATGTCTCATCTGAGGTCTGATGGAGGCTGAAGGGTCCGATCTGAGGTTGATTGGGGGTCTGATTTGAGTCTGATGGGGACTGGGGGGTCTGAGGCTTATGATGGCTGGGGGGATCTGATCTGAGACTGGTGGAGGCTGGGGGGGCTGATGCTAGGCTGGTCTGAGGCTGATGGAGGCTGGGGAGGTCTGATCTGCGGCTGATAAAGTTTGATTGGTCTGATCTGAGGCTGATGGAGCTTAAGGGTCTGATTTTTGGGTTCTGATCTGAGGTTTGATAAAGAATAGGGGTCTGATTTGGTAGTCTGATGAGGACTGGGGGTCTGACGGGGGTCTGATCTGAGGTTTGATGAAAAATGCTTGTCTGATTTGGGGGTCTACTCCGAGGTCTCATGAAAAATATATTTTCCTCCTCCAAATCCTAGGTGCGTTTTATAGTCCATGTGTCTTATAGTTCGAAAAATACAGTAAATAGTATTAATAAAAACTACAGCTTGTCCTGCAAAAAAGGGCCCTTACATAGCTCTGTAGAGCTGTAGTTATGGGGGTCAGAACACGGTGATGCAAAGAAAAAAAAAAAACATAGTTTTTTATTGTTTAAAAAGTATTAAAGCATAACAAAAAGTATATAAATTTGGCACCACTGTAATTGTACTGACCTACGGAATAAAGTTAATGTATTATTTGCTGCATAGTAAACACTGTAAAAACTCATAAAACTATGGCGGGGTTGCTTTTTCTTCAAATTCTGTTTACAATGTATTTCCAGCTTCCATCCACATTGTATGCAATAATAAAAGGCGGCATCATAAAGTACAACTTATCCCACAAAGCACAAGATCTTGTATGGCTATGTGGAAAAATAAATAAAAGTTATGGCTCCTGGAAGCCAAGGAGTAAAAACGAAAAAGAAAAAAAAATATGAAAATCACATTGTCATAAAGAGGTTAAAAACTGTTTTTATTCACTATTTGAGTACACCTTTCATTAAGTCTTCAGTCCCAGTGATCCCAATTTCCAGTCAAGTACAGGTCAAGTGGTGCATGAGTGGGAAGGTTCTCTTTTAGCAGCACATAGGAAACACCTGGATTCTTCAAGACCTTAGCCCTGGGAAATACTGTACATCTTACATTGATTTACATTGACCATGAATTGGTTAGTGGGTTCTTTATTTGAACTGGGCCCGACTTTTTATCAAGTCTCGTATGTACACATGCCTGGACCTTTTACAGATATCTATAGAGATTGTAGCATATTAGTGCTAAAGACAACATCTTGAAGAATTCAACTGCAGCCTTATTACCTGAGGAAGCTAAAACCATCAAAGGCACCAGGTATCCGGTCAAGACATGTCCCCTGTGTTATGGCAGTGGGTGTGGAACCAATGTGTGAACCAAAAATTGGACTTTGGGCTACTCCTAAAGGTGCTATTCGGCATTCCCCTGGTATTTACATTTTAACCCCTGTACAGGAATCTAGACTTTGCTGAACCACTAGGCCGCTACCTCCTGGAATATTAGCTATATGATTTCACTATAGGGTCGACAGACACCGATGCATAGCACAGAGGGATCAGGCAAAAACAGTAGTCAAAGACAGGCTGAGGTCAGAAAAAAAGCAGTGTATGTGAAATACTGTAAACAGTCTGATTTCAGGGCAGGCAGCAAAGGGTCAATATAGAGAACAGAAACAGGTCAGGTAATGAAGGATCACACTCCAGGAAAACAGACAGAAGTCAGTACACAGGCAGACAACATATATAGCACATAGAATACTAACAGGCAGTGGCGTGCCTAAGGTGATTGACATCTGGGGCAGGTCTTTTCTCTGGCACCCCCCCCCTCCCATACTTTAAAACATTGTGCCCCCTCACAGTAGTTATGCCCACACAGTGCCCTTTCACAGTAGTTATGTCCTCAATGCACCCCTTCACAGTAGTTATCCCCACATTGTGCCCCCCTCATAGTAGTTATGCCCACACTGCCCCCTCACAGTAGTTATACCCACATTGTGCCCCCTGACAGTGGTTATGCCCACACTGTGCCCCTGACAGTAGTTATGCCTTCATTGCACCCTTTCACAGTAGTTATGCTCATTGTGCCCCTTCACAGTAGTTATGCCCACATTGTGCCCCCCTCACCGTAGTTATGCCCTCTCTGTGCTACTTAAAAGTAGTTATGTCCTCATTGTGCCCCCTCACAGTAGTTATGCCCTCTCTGTGCCCCATAACAGTTGATATGCCCCTTCACAGTAGTAATGCCCTCTATGTGTCCCCTTCGCAATAGAAAATGCCCTCTCTGTGCTCTTTTTACAGTAATTGTGCCCTCTCTGTGCTCCCATAAAAGTTGTTATGCCCATTCACAGTAATAATGCCCTCTCTGTGCCCCCTTCACAGTAGTAATGCCCTCTTTGTGCCCCTTCACATTAATAATAACCTCTCTGTGTTATTTTCACAGTAGTAATGCCCTCTCTGTGTCCCCTCAGTGTTAATAAAATTAAAAACAAAACTGTAACTACACACCTTGTCCCATTCTTGATGATCAGATCCCCTCCAGCACTCCCCATCAGGCACAGATTGCGCTGCAGCACTGTGTGGGAGGAGTGCACAGGCAGATTCCCAGGCTCCTCCTACACAGGCCGGCAGTGTCATCTATGCCTGCAGGGCTGAATGGTGAAGCAGCTGGCCTGGCGGAGGGAAGGAGCGTGGGGACCTGAGTGGTAAGTAAGTTTGAAACGACCTCCATCTACCCGGTGCCCTATAATAACAATAAGTGTTTCTATTTGTATTGATGGAAGTGCTGATTGCATCAGGCACCACCCTGACAGCTGGCACTCTGGGAGAACTGAATCCCACGCCCGCCCTTGGCACACCACTGCTACCAGGCTAGGAACCTAATGCACCGGCACCTTCGCACACTGGAAGGTGGCTTAACTACCCCAAAGTGGCTGGCCATTTGCATGTACACATGGAACTTCTGCAGATCTATTTAGATATCATAGCATATTGGCTGGTGCAGATTAGGATGCACGCTCTGGCCCTTAGGAGCTGGAAGGAGAACGAGCACACCCAATGGACACAGGTGGAGAAGAAGCTTTGCAGGCAAGAAGCAGGATGCAGCTGGCGGGGAGTAACAGAGAAACCACGCCGGTTGTACCTGCTAGGAAGAAGGGGAGAATGAGAGGCAGTACTGAGCCTGGGGCAGGAGAGCAGAGCAAGGGCAGCCTATGGCCACCGCTGTAACACCATGAAAGTCAATGATAGACACCAGTTTGAAATTTTCAATCAAGCATTGCATAATATTAGGTATAGCTTCTGCACCATTGCCATTGCTCAGGAACTTCAAGCTTTTCCTTTAGGATGTGCAATCTTATGTGTTCCTTGTATTCAGTCGGCATTCCCTGGCACTGAGAGGGAAAAATGTGTGTAAATTCCGTTATCCCCTGCAAAGCCTCCTGATATATATGCACCTAATGCTCCTTAGCATTCTTGAGCTTAGACCTTCAATTTCTATGTAAAACTAGATGCAGAAAGGTCAGACACATTTAAAGTACTGTAGTCTACACATGCATAACGCGGACTTTGTCACAGGATGGAAAACATTCAATTTACCATTGGACTCAAATGTCCAGAATTTCATTTAAAAGTCTATAGACGGTGATTATTTATATGTCTCACTCTTTACCGTGCCTGAAACCTACAGCAACAAAGACAAGGAATTTTCCCTGCAGGATTCGTATGTGAATTCTTTCCCTGATATCATTCCAGATAGCAACCCTTACCTGCAGGCTCTCTATAAATGTTCAGAAACTTACTCAGTCGCCAAAAATCCCTAGTATGAAACAATAGCTAATAGTCAGTGATATAGATGGAGGAGGGGGATGCAGCTTCAGTTTCTCCCCTTCAGTGTTTATATGCACAATGTGGGAGGGGGCATCATAAGGGTCACAATCCAGGAAAAGGGGCAGAAGTCCATAGACAGGCTGACAACAAATACAGTACATACAATACTAGCAGGCTAGGAACCTAATGCTCAGGCACATAGAAAAGTGGCTTAAGTACCCCAAAGTGGCCAGAAACATACAATGATGCATTGTATGAGATGTTTATTTGGGGTATACTGTATATGTGGCAGCCCCCCAGCAATTCATATATAAGAGCCAATTCTATTGTGGTTTACTATGGAAAAAGGGGAGCTTAACTAAGCTTTAAGGAGCCCAAAAGTATACAAGCCACACTTGCTGGAGAACACAGGCAAGTCGCATCCACAGGAAAAGAACACTTGGTATAGTGATTTGTGTATTTTTGTATCTATAGCTTATACCAAATAATAATGGACTGGAATCGTTTTGGTTGTAATAAGCACTGCATGCTTTTTTATTGATGCAGATGCCAAAATGTATCCTCATTCTGTAACTATAGTCCCTTCAACCATATCGGGATAGAGGTGGAATCTCTCCCAATGTGGTCCCAAATTCATATCTGGGTCCAGAGGTGTTGCTAGAAAATATTGGGCCTCATTGCAACACTTACCATGTGTCATTTATAACACTGACACCATCTTATGTAGCACAAGAGCCTTTGGATCCCCTTTGGACACAAGGGAAAGGGTGCTACTGTTACCTCTGCACCCCCTACATATACACCCCTGCATGGCAGCAGCTATTTAAAGGTCCTTGGCTTTTACTGTCTTATCAGATCATTAAAGGGGTTCTCCAAGAGTATAAAATGTCCTCTCATGTGCCGGGCACCCCACATGGAATATACTTACCCCGTTCCCGCTCCTAGCACCGCCACCACTGCTTCTTCCTGCACACAGATGAAAACATCCGGCATCAGGGGGGAGCAGCCAATGGCAAGCGGGGATGGGGATGAGACTCCCTAGCATCGCGGGTGATGCTAGGGAGGCTCATGCCCATCCCCGCCTGCCATTGGCTGCTCCCCCCCCCGACACCGGATGTTTTCATCGTGTGCACGGAAAAGCAGACCGGGTTGAGTATATTATTCCATGTGGGGTGCCCGGCACATGAGGGGACATTATATACTCTTGGAGAACCCTTTTTTTTTTAATAGCGTTTATTTATCTTTTTTTGCAAAGAAATAAAATACAACAATCCCCAAGGGGGAACAATGACATGGACGGCGCACAAGCCGCTCACCCAGAAGTCAATCAAAACCCCTTTAATATAATTTTGAAGCAATGATACACTTTACACTTTTTTTTACATTTTTTATACTCTTAAAAGCATTTTGATTTGTTAATAAATTAATGCATTTGTTTTTATATTAATTAAATCTGACAGAAAACAAGTTTTCTTGCCATTGAGCAATTAGAGAAATTACAATGCAAATGAAAATTCACAAATCATAAACAGCAAAATTAGTGCATATCATATATACTATACTACTATATATGGTTATCAAAGCCTGATAGGAACGTTAAAATACAAAATAATAAATGTTTATTGATTACGTTTAAACATTTTTTTTATTAAACCGTTTAAAGTATAACATCCTTGTACATTATATGATTCCAATATTCAAATGCAGACATATAAGTGAAATGTTTATTGATTATAATTATTTACAAATAGGGTGTGCAACCCCAACTCATTTGCACAACAGGCTTAAAGAGGTGTTTACACTATATGGTTAGTAGTATCATATCAAGCACCATATAGCGAAAACAATGGATCAGTGGTGTGCTGGTGTAGAAATATTTTCACTATATGGTGCTTGATATGATACTACTAACCATATAGTGTAAACACCTCTTTAAGCCTGTTGTGCAAATGAGTTGGGGTTGCACACCCTATTTGTAAATAATTATAATCAATAAACATTTCACTTATATGTCTGCATTTGAATATTGGAATCATATAATGTACAAGGATGTTATACTTTAAATGGTTTAATAAAAAAAATGTTTAAACATAATCAATAAACATTTATTATTTTGTATTTTAACGTTCCTATCAGGCTTTGATAACCGTATTAGTTAAATAAGGGACGTACACCGTCATACCCAGTCTTTGTTAGTTTGTCATTTCTATACTAATATATACCATAAAATACAGGGATTTTTAAAGTGTGAAAATAAATAACTGTCTATATTTCATATTTTATTTAAATACTTTTTTTCTATTACACAAAATTATTGCTACATTTTTTCATTTTTATTATTTGAATCCAATTTTTTTTTACTTATTATTTTTTATGTTTTATTATTCTTTTTTTTTTTTTGCTATTTTCAAAACGAATACTTTGATGCCATTTCTGGACAATTTGTTGTAATAGTATTAGGCCATTGTTTGTATTTTATGTTGACATTAGCTGCATGAATTTTATATTTATTTAGACATTTAACACTATTCCTCTCCTGCCTACTAATAACCTGCAGGTATCGCTGTTGTCATGGCTGTATGATTAGTATTAGAGCAGTTCTGATTAAGGCATCACTGAACGATATCGGAGCTAATAACTGGAGCGCTCTCCTCGTGTCCATTTAATTGCTTGTCATTCTATCACCTACATATGTTGATCATCGAGGTGGAAAATTATTTCTAAATAAGCTGTTACCACATTCGCTGGCCTGCAACTAGTGAGTTTAGCCAAAGGTCAAAGGGTGGCCAACGCCAACAGCGCCCAGGAGAAACGTGCATTGTCATTTTCAAAGGTCACGAAAGTTTCCTCATCAGTTGATATTAATTATGACTATTGCCAAGCTTCTCAGCCTCTCACATGGTTGGCTGCACTTGTCTCAAATGAAAGGTTAACCCATATGTTTTAATATAGTGACCTCTCTATCGACAGGTGCCTATATTGACTAGAGCCACATTCATACTAGAAGAAAAGGCTGCTTAATGCATTGAAATAAAAAGAAAAAAAGCATAAAATGATAAAAAAAATAAGAGAAAATAAAGAATATTTTTTCACAAATTCTAATTGTTTATCTAGTTGATGATTTTTACATTATTTTTGGAAACATTCACATAGAATTCACAATGAACTTTGTGAAGAATAGGCAGAGGGTGTGGAATGAAATAAAAGTTATAATAAAGATTTTTCTTATTATTATTGACCTTATAGCTGAAGAAAATTAAAATGCAACTGTTTGCATGATCAACCCTATTGAACCTGGTAGCGTTGATCATGCTGAGTAAAATGATACCTTTCTTTTTTCTGAAGGGTGAACTGCAGCAGATATATTTTTGTTTTTATATTTATGAAAATTAGCAATTTCGAGCAACAAGGCCCTGGCCGGAGTCCTTGGAGCACCGCTAACACAACGCCCTTGTGCTCTGTGCACTCCCCTTTAATTGACAAGGCTAGACATCTCATCTAGCCCTGAGTTCTCGTGCCTGCGTTGAGTCGACTGCTACTTTATGAGCTCATCAGATCCACTGCGCAAACGCCAAGTCAATGAGGCGACTCGACACTTGCGCAATGAATCTACTGCTTCTCAAGCTCAGAAAGCAGCATCAGATCTACTGCGCAACCACCAAACCACTGAGATGTCTAGAACTGTCAATCAAAGGGGAAACAAAGGTTCACAGAGCACTAGGGCGTTAGCGATGCAAAATTGCAAATTTGCATAAATATAAAAACAAAGATATATCTGCTGCAACAGTTCAGAAAAAAGAAAATTATCATTTTACTCAACATGATCAAATGTGCTACAATAACAAAAGAAGTGACACTTTTTCTCCTCCGTCACTTCTGCCGCTTTGTTTTCCTGGTTGCAGCATTGATGACCATCTATCTATCTATCTATCTATCTATCTATCTATCTATCTATCTCATATCTATCTATCTATCTATCTAATATCATTATATCTATCTATCTATCTATCTATCTATCTATCTATCTATCTCATATCTCTCTATCTATCTATCTATCTATCTATCTATCGATCTATCTATCTATCTATCTAATATTATTATATCTCATATCTATCTATCTATCTATCTAATATTATTATATCTCATATCTATCTATCTATCTATCTATCTATCTATCCATCTACCTATCTATCTCTCTGAGACTGTTATGTGAGATTGCTATGTGAGCCACAGAAACCACATGTGGCTTACTACCTTTTATTCTCCTACACATCCATTGTTATCATGGGGATCATGGGTTGATTGTAGAAATAAAAGTATACAAGACCTCATCATAGTGCACCCCCTTTAATTTTCTTACGATCTGCCAGTAACTGTGATCTATGACATTTTTAGCTCGGTCCCTTGCATGTATACTAATAGGCTGTAGGAAACTTATTTTAAGGCGGGAATTGCCTTGTCCCCCTAGATCCTTGTGCGACTGCACAGGTTACGCTAATTGTATACCCTCTACTGCTTTTTACACATATAACTAGCCTCTATTATACTTTCATTCCTTAAAGGGATTTTCTGGGATTAGAATATTGATGACCTTTCCTCAGGATATACTATCATGTTCTGATTGGTGGGGGTCCAGCACCCACCACCGCCACCGATCAGCTGTTTGAAGAGGCCATGGGTTCCTCACAGCATACCTAGCACAGTGCCATCCATTGGACAGTGGCTGTGTTTGGTACTTCAACCCAAGTCCATTCACTTTAATGAGACTGAGCTATGCCTAGGCCATGTGATTTCACTGGCCTAGAAAGAGGCCGCAGCGCTCCCCGGAGCACCACAACCTCTTCAAACATCTGATCGTCGAGGGTGCTGGGATTTGGACCCTTAGGATAGGTCATCAGTACTTTACTCCTGGAAAAATCTTTAGTAGGAGAATGTAAAACTACGGGTTGGGGTTGGAAAATGGTCTTGGCCCCTAAGGAGTAACAACTATAGACCTTTTACCCACCACCGCAACTATAACCCATTTGATCCAGGTTAACACTATCCCTTTATATTTATATCATATATCCTTACGCACCTAAACATTAATACATCGGGCTCTTGTGTACATGTGCCCCATTGCACTCCTCTAATGCCCAAATAGACAATCCACCCACCAGAATAGGATAATTTTACTTGCTGAAGTCCAACCCAAGAAGACCAACCAAACCATCTAAATTTACTTTCTATATCATCTGTTTATCGAGCCACGCGTTTCAGTCCCATTGAACAGTGTTCCTCAACTCTAGTCCTCAGGGCCAACCTGCCGGTCATGATTTGAGAATATCCCACAGAATGAACACCTGTGGTAAATCTTGATGCACTGCCACTAATTATATCACCTGCTCAATACTGAGGAAATCCTGAAAACATGACCGGCAGCTGGGCCCTGAGGATTGGAGTTGAAGAACACTGCCATAGACTACAACAGTCAGAACAATCCCTGTAGAAACATCCCTGAGCTGATACTGCCAAGCTGACAACCTCACGTCCGCCTCATCCGATGTTGTTACTTAGAACGCGCCGTTTCGAAATAAACTGGAACAGAAGAGATTATTTTTTGCTTCCGCCAAATGCATATCTTTGAAGGCCAAGTTAGGAGAACCTGTTGTACATATGTAATACGCAGCATCATTTTCAGAAAATTGGATGTATTCACAAAGAAGGAGAGACAGCGATATATACAAGGGCTGGCGGAGTAAATTTGAATTCAGCAGCCTGGTCCGCGTGTCAAACATTTAGAGTGTCAGGCTTGATTGTCCCCAGTTAGGTAGAGTTACGCTGTATCCTATAGGCCTTTTGTCATGTTAACGGCGGACGATCAATGGATTGAGGTCAGGACTTCTGATGTAGGTGCAAAGCTTGGAGTGAGGGGGAAAAAAACTCTCAAAGATTCATTTTTTCTCGTTTGCCAACACTCCGGTCACTTATTTTTTCTCAGTTAGCCTCTGCTGCTCTAAAGTGGATATTGATCAGTGCTTTAATGCAAACCTGTCAAATTAATTTTGCAGAGCCGGGATATGACTGGTCCAGAATTGCCTCTGCATCTGCTCTCTGTAGCAAGCCTATGAATTTTAATCATGCCTAGAATAGGCTGTTGCCTTTTTTCGTTGAAAACATGAATAGGAAAGGTTTAAACTGTAAATGCCATGGAATGATACCGCTTTGTTCTTCCCAGAAACTCATGTGGCCGGGGTCAAAGAAATTATTATGTCGGCTTGTCAAATGCATAGATTTTTTTTTTAACATTTGATAACTACAAACCTGAACAAGACTATATACCGTACCCAATGTAGCATCCTGCTTCCATCGGAAATCATGGGGCCAAATGTGCAAATACATTTCTAAAATTGTTATACTAGAATATTTTTTATTTATTATAAGGAATTATTTATCTGATGCAGACACAAGTGAAGCATAACTCAATGTACGTATAAAAGAAAAGAAATCTGACAACTCAGGGTAACAAAGAAATGTATTATATTTTGTGTCATTATATTTTTATTATTAGTAGTATTATTATTTGTAATTATTGATTTAATGGACTTTCTACTTTTGAAATCTTCAGACATGTTAGAAGATTCACCAATGAAAAGGAGCCCATAAACGTTGCCTCAAGTTAATAATTATTATGTATTTATAATTTTTTTGCTCTTTTTGATTTCTATTATTTAACTTTTTTATAATTTTTTGAAATGATACATTTTTAGATTTCTGCATGAGACATTTATGTTTTTACATTACTATTTTAAATTGAATAATACTTTCCAATATTACACCTGACCTTCCCTCCCGAATTTTTTCCTTTTATTCCTGACCACACTTTTTTTTTAAATGTTTAAATATATTTTGGACAGGCAGTGTGCCTGTCTACAATATATATAAACCTTTTTGTATACTTTTGGTAGAAGGTGAACCAAATGCCAGAGCACCTTGTTTTATAGTAACATAGGGGTGAGCCGCTAATTCAAATATATATTCTATACCTTTTTTTTAAGTATTCACTGAACCTCATGTTAAACGTTAACCTCTACCAACCGGCCCACGTAAAAATACGTTGGCGGTTTTGGCATTTAAAAATGGCGCCATAGCCGCAGGGTACCTGCTGTTTCATACAGCAGGCACCCATGGCTAATGTCCGCGACCAGCGGTAATGCCGGTTGTGGACATTTAACGCTTCAAACCTGACCGCGGCATTTGAGCACCTGAAAACCTGTAAGTGTGAGTTTACGGGTATGCTCCGTCCTGTGGCAGTGCTCCATAGAAACACAGTAAAATCTTCATAGAGTCCAATGCTAATGCATTGGAGTCTATTAGAATAGCAATCCAATAATTGCTTGTTGTAGTTTCCTATGAGAACTATAAAAAAAGTGTAAAAAAAAAAAAGAATTATTATAAATTAAAAAAAATTAAAACATTATAAAAATTCAAATCCCCCACTTTCTCCAAAATGAAAAAAAAAACATAAAAAAATGTAAGAAAAATACACATCATGGGTCTCGACATGGTCTCAAAAATATAGAAATATTTATCCCATACTGAAAATGGCAAAACGGGAAAAAAAGTCTAAATGGCTGATTTGCAGTTTTTTGGTCGCTTCTCCTCCCACAAAAAATTTGATAAATTATCAAATAGTCGAACGCACTCCAAAATTGTATCACTGAAAAGTACAGATCGTCCCACAAAACACGAGCCCTCACACAGCTCCGTACACATAACTACGAAAAGGTTATAAGGGTCAGAATATGGTGACTAAAAAGAAAAATTTGGTTTTTCAAGGATTTTTTTTTTTTACAGTATAAAAACACAAGAAAAAATACACATGTGTGGTGTCGTCACATTCGTACTGACCTGGAGAATGAAAGTAACTGGTTGGTTTTACCGTATACGGAACGCCGTAAAAACAAACCCCAAAAAACTGTGGCAGGATTGAGTTTTTTCCCCCAATTTCATCCTCGATATAACCACATTGTATACAACTGTAAGTAGTGCCATTAGAAAGTGCCTCTTGTACTGCAAAAAAAAAAAAAAGCCCTCATTTGGCTATTTGAATAAAAAAATAAAAAAAAATGTTATGGCTTTGGGAGGGCTGGGAGTAAAAAACAAAAGCGAAAAAAAATAAAATGAAAATCACCCAGTCATGAAAGGGTTAACTTATTTATCTCCTTTTGCTTCCCACATAGAGATAATTCTTGCATTTCAAAATATATTTATGTAGATCCTACTGTGGTGGGCAGCTGTTTGACTCTTCAAACACCATAATTGTGGCATGAAGAAATGCATGTGGGACTGTGTATGGACCCCAGTAATTAAATCATCACTGTTTACATATTCAGTCATGGGGTCTGGGTCGTTTAGAATGACCACAGGCCAAAGTGTAATAGAGAGTGTTAGATTAAACTCTGTTATAGACATAGATGTGATATAATTCAGGAAAAATCTAAAAATAAAATAATCCAAAATAGGTTTGAAAATGAAAAAAAAGATATCATAAATCAAAATAAATGTCAAAATCCTAAAAACTACAATAATATCCATAATTACAAGTATACCGAAACGTTATATAACTGTAAATTATATATACATAGTTAATATCCTCATTACGATCCATGTGAAGTAAATTTATGGTGACCGTTACTGAAATAAAAAAAAATGGTGTAGTTTTACTACATTTACACCATAATATAAAATAATGCCATTCAGAGACTAAATATACTTTCCTTAGAATTACAAGTAAAACAAAAATGATAATATAATGCAAAGAGCCAGACCTCGAACATGTATATTAAGGTCCAGATACAAATTACTTGAATTACTTATCTTCTCTGCTCTTAAATAATTATTCAGTTGTAATATAGACCAGAACTTTCAGATTTTTATTGGTTGCCGCAGGAAGATCCACACAACTTACAGTATATTGGAGTAATAGAACAATGTCTCTTTTACACTAAATTGTTGTCACTGGCCAAAAACTTGATAAACGTCCAGCACCACTTCTTGCAAAAAATGGAGTCTCTTTATTGAAATCCTCTAAAACTGGCAGGCATTTAAGGCAGTTAAAATCCTGACGCGTTTCAAGCTAATTCGAATAACTAGAATCAAAGAACAGTAATAGGATCTTGCCCAAATTTAATGTTCATCTTCTCAAAACAAGTTGTATCTAGATCCAACATTTTACCCTCATTTATTAAACTTTCATTAAAGGAGCTATTTTTTTTTTTATACAAAGCCCCTATTACCTGCAAATAAATAAAATTTAAATGATGATGGCTGAATAATAAAAAGCTTAGAATTGTATTACTGCATACCTCATAAAGTCCAAGTTAGCTCCTAAGCTCCACCTTTTTTTAAAATGTACCCTAACCTAATTGCAGAGGCACTGCGGGCACTATGGGGGTGGGGGAGGACTGGAGCAGAAAGAGGAGGAGTACTGAATGGCATAGTAATAAGAGTAAAGAGGGGGACATCATACTAACAAAGAGGGGGCCATTATATTAATAACAAAGAGGGGGTTAATAAATTATTATTAATATAATGTCCCCCTCTTTATTATTAATATAATGGCCCCCTCTTTATTATTAATATAATGGCCCCCTCTTTATTATTAATGTGATGGCCCCCTCTCTATTATTAATATAATGGCCTCCTCTTTATTATTAATATAATGGCCTCCTCTTTATTATTAATGTGATGGCCCCCTCTTTATTATTAATGTAATGGCCCCCTCTTTATTATTAATATAATGGCCCCCTCTTTATTATTAATATAATGGCCCCCTCTTTATTATTAATGTGATGGTCCCTTCTTTATTATTAATATAATGGCCCCCTCTTTATTATTAATATAATGTCCCCCTCTTTATTATTAATATAATGGCCCCCTCTTTATTATTAATATAATGGCCCCCTCTTTATTATTAATGTGATGGCCCCCTCTCTATTATTAATATAATGGCCTCCTCTTTATTATTAATATAATGGCCCCCTCATTATTATTAATGTGATGGCCCCCTCTTTATTATTAATGTAATGGCCCCCTCTTTATTATTAATATAATGGCCCCCTCTCTATTATTAATATAATGGCCCCCTCTCTATTATTAATATAATGCCCCCTCTTTATTATTAATATAATGGCCCCCTCTTTATTATTAATATAATGGCCCCCTCTTTATTATTAATATAATGGCCCCCTCTTTATTATTAATATAATGGCCCACTCTTTATTATTAATATAATGGCCCCCTCTTTATTATTAATATAATGGCCCCCTCTTTATTATTAATGTAATGACCCCCTCTTTATTATTAATATAATGGCCCCCTCTCTATTATTAATATAATGGCCCCCTCATTATTATTAATGTGATGGCCCCCTCTTTATTATTAATATAATGGCCCCCTATTTATTATTAATATAATGGCCCCCTCTTTATTATTAATATAATGGCCCCCTCTTTATTATTAATATAATGGCCCCCTCTCTATTATTAATATAATGGCCCCCTCATTATTATTAATATAATGGCCCCCTCATTATTATTAATATAATGGCCCCCTCTTTATTATTAATATAATGGCCCCCTATTTATTATTAATATAATGGCCCCCTCTTTATTATTAATATAATGGCCCCCTGTTTATTATTAATGTGATGGCCCCCTCTTTATTATTAATATAATGGCCCCCTCTTTATTATTAATATAATGGCCCCCTCTTTATTATTAATATAATGGCCCCCTCTTTATTATTAATGTGATGGCCCCCCTCTTTATTATTAATATAATGGCCCCCTCTTTGTTATTAAAGAGGGGCCATCACATTAATAACATCGGGTGGACATTTGGACCTCAACCAAATCACTGGACCAATTTGGACTAATCGAATCCATATCGAGTTTCAAGAAATTCTCTCATCACTAGTATGGGATTATTAAAGGACAGAGTGACTCCAGAACGAAATTCCACAAAGTCTGTTACCATCAAGACACATAGGTCTGCACAGGATCTGTATCTCCAGTGTCGATACCTTAAACATTCCACAAGTTTCCTGAACTACTTAAAGGGGTTATCCGAGTTAAATACATTTATGCTAATAACTCTTATAGTATTATATTAAACTATTTTGTAAATCACTTACATTAGCTATTTTGCTCTGTTTTGCCAGTCATGTGACCCCCGACGTAATCAACCCTGCTCAGGCACTGACGTCTCGTTTACAAGCTTTTCCCTGCTTGAGGGAGTGGCCCGGCTCTGTAAATGAGACGTCAGAGCCTTTGGTGCCTGCCCCTCTCTCCCTCTCTTCACACAGCCTCAGCGATGGTAAGCGATCGCTCATGCGCGATACTTACCAGAGCCGAGGTGATAGATTTTCTCCAGCAGCACCAGCAGCAGGGTATGTGTCTGGCTCCTTCCCTCACATGGGCCAGTTTACACGTTCCCCTCCCGCATCTGGGGATCGTTATTACAGCCCTGGCCCCCTCAACAAGTCCCCATTACACTGTTAATAGCCCCCCCCCCCCCCCCCCCCCCCCCCGGGAAAAAAAAAAGGAAATAATTGTCCATCATATAGATATAGCTACAGAGATACAGCGATAGCTTAGATACAGTTGTAGCTTAGATACAGTGGTAGCTTAGATACAGCGATATATGTATATATATATATTAGATACAGCGATAGCTTAGATACAGTTGTAGCTTAGATACAGTAGTAGCTTAGATACAGCAATATATGTCCATCTTATAGATAGGTAGCTGTATCAGAGCCGTAGCTGTATCAGAGCCGTAGCTGTATCAGAGCCGTAGCTGTATCTGAGCTGTAGCTGTATCAGAGCCGTAGCTGTATCTGCAATGTGACAGGAAGATCTGCCTGAAGATCTGCCTGTGTGAGCTAGAAGATGATCATGTGACTGTTTTTATATGCAAAGTTAGCATGTGCAGAGCAGGGCGAGGGGAAGGTCAGATTGTTCACGCACACAAATATTCATGAGGCAGAGCTCAGGCATTGTTGTTATACGCCCCCTCAGAATGTACTTTAGCATGTAAACACAGCAATAACAGAACCATGAAAAGGTGTAAGTATGGGTTTCTCTCTTAAGAAATCAAGCTTAACCAATGTATATGTATGTCCTGATGAATTTTGTGAGGTTTTAATTTTTTTTCCCCATATCTCGGATAACCCTTTTAAGTCATTAGCCTATTTAGATCCATGAGAATAAAACTTTCATTATTTATACCTATATACTCATTGATTTTAGTAACATATTCTCACAAATTTTGGTTCATTACAAGATTTTCTGTTCCCAAAATTACAGCGTAAAATATCATAAAGTGTAACAAGTTACTTAGGTAAATTAAAGGGATTTTTCAGGATCCAGCGAATCCCACAAACTCAACTTTTTCCACTTAACACACTTGCAGGAGAAAGTTTGTAATGTATTTACCGTTCCCAAAGATGTGTGGATTGGTCTCTTAAGACCCCTGTCATATGATGCTCCTCCTGAAAATCCCACTTGCATCAATGTCACTACCTTTACTAGGTTTCTGGTCTGGGCTATGGCCAGAACTTTTCCTGGCCCAGCACAAACTCTTGACCACCTGATCTGCTCATGCGCCAGGTAGAGGGAAAGTTCTGGCTCCGTCCATAGCAGAAGTGATGTCCAGTCTGTAGACCAGGCCCCCGGAAAGAACATGACAGTAGTGGAAGCTGAATTTTTTAGAAGATTCCCAAGCAGCCAATCGTCCCAACTTCAGAAATATATGGTATTAAGGTGGGTTTGAGGGAACCCACCATGTCCCGGAAAATCCCATTGATCCTTTGATAACCTTTTTTTTTTTTAAATCAATCAAGCATGGAAGGGAAACAGTTAATTTAATGGGAAGTTTGGGACCAGAGGACTATGAGGTGGGTGGAGAAGGTCATGTTGGAGGGTCAGTATTAATCAATGTTGGCTGATAATGGCAGCTGGGTGCTGAAGCACAGAAAAATGCAAACCAGCCGTCAGTAACAATTAGTAAGGTGGATAGATATGGCTTTATGTGACTATACATGGTGCTCAACATTAGACCTCACACACATTTCATATTATGGAGACTCCATACATACCGTATCATGGAAGTATTCTCCCCTATAATCAGTGCTCAGGCCCATCTCATTCATCAATTTCTACGCCTGTTTTAGACGTAGAAAAGGGTCTAAAAGTAAACCATCTTCCTAGACTTCCTAGACATTTAGACTGGCGCTGGATGTGCCGAAGTGATGTAGGGGCCGGCGCCTCTACATAACTTCAGCGGATCTGCCGCCAGATATAGGGGCTATTAAGACCAGCGTCTAAAATGCTGGTCCTAATAAATTATCCCCTATATATCTTAAAAGGCTATGTATAGATAGGAAATAGTTAACTGACAGTTATTAGTTACATGTTCTGGGTAGTGCGATGGTCCTATGATCCCTTGGTTATTTGGTGAGAATATGCTACTGAACAGGCAAGAGACAAGACCTGTTTTGTGTGTAGCTGAAAAGTAGGCCAAGACAGAAGTTATCCAGGAAAATGCCATTCCTGAGAATGGAAAACTCACAGAAAAACACCTTTGCTAAGGACTATCCCCTGTGGGAAGGAAAGAATGAGTATCTACAGAAGATTGAGGAACAGTAAAAAAAATGCTGTGCTGGAATCAGTAAGGTAAAGACACGTCTATGGCAAAAGACTTTACTGCCAGTGGAAAGAGGTTAATTGTTTCTAGTACCTACCACACTTCTAAGACAGCCTGGCCATGTGATCTAGGACTGCACCCTGCAGCTGGGCATTGCCTGCCTTTGGTCAATTTGGAAAGATTGCTAGAAACTAAATAAAGTGACTCAGGGAGGACCATCATTACAACCACCTCCTACACACAGCTTTTGGGAAAGCCTACTCTGTGCAATATCTGAGAACTGTGCCTGCTTCCTGCATTTATACTGTAACTCCCATCATCTATTCAGTAAAGAAAGACTTTATTTATTTCCAACCAAAACCGGCCTGGTGGTTGCCTCCACCATCCACCGGTCCTGTACCTGTTCTCCTGACTTGGACCCTGCTACCCATCTAACACACCAAGGGAACCCCAGCCACCACTAAGCAGGAGACCCCAAATCCAGAATGTGCCTAGAGGGGAAGAAGGGTTGTGCCTTTTTTCCACTTGGGAGAATGCTGGACCCAGGGTTAGCCACCTTAAGGACTACAACCACCCTCATTTTCTCAGCCAACACTCCCATCCAGCTCCACTTCCTGTGCCTCAATTCTGTGGGCCGGCATGTGGCACATGTAAACTTCTTGGCTACATTGAGAGCCAGGATCCCAGTGCTGCAAGGCGGCAGTACTAACCACTAAGCCACCATGTTTCTCCATATCGATGGTATAGATTTGCTTGTAATTCACATATTAAAAGGGTTGTGAAAGAAGTACAGTATAATAGGAGAATGTTAGGGACCTCTTTAGTGTGCATTGACTAGGTTGCAGATAGAGGTTGTTGGTTCCATGAGGATTTGGCATGGGTAAGACTTCAGAAATTCCATTGCAGTGATACGTTAACGTAGTACAAAGGCTATTGTACTAGTCCTTGGTCCTCCTAAAATCTAAATTATTGAACATGTAAAAAGTCTCATTATAATAAATATTTTGCAAGAAATATCAGAAATATATCAGAAATGAATTGGTTCCATATTGGTGAATCTGAACAGGTTAAATAATTTATAAAACCATTTAAAATTTTGCATGTTGCATGCAAAGGTCCCCTTTTTATCCATGTGGCAAAGTGATGCAAGGATCCATTCATGATACTGAGAAGGCCATGAGGAGGTAACCCCCAGCATAGTATTGAGGGGACAGGATTGGCTCAAACAAGTTAGATAAATTATCCTAACTTTTTAAGCCAAAATGAAGCCTGGTAAAGATTCTTTTTTGCTAAGCCGTTTCCAAAGGGATAGGATAGGAATAGGATACAAGAACATCATGGGTATGGAAGTAAAAGGTTAGATTAATAATTAGGCATCCTTCCACCTTGTTAAAGAATGTAAAAACTCAGTATCAGGAAGCATCAGATGGTGGTTCACCTGTGCAGGCTGGATCCGCTAGGTATCTGCTTAACAAGGTCTTCAAGTTGGATAATGTAAAGTATGGCTGTGAGATCCTCTAGGCATAGATTGTTTGCATAAATAAATACAAAGTGAACCATCAATAAAAGCAATAAAGACCATAAATGCAATCCCAGACCAAAACCATATGCTGCGGGCCCAGCAGCTATCACAATAATGGATCCACAGAGAATCAAAATAGCAAGAGTCCTTTTAAATGTCTATGTATCACTTGTTTAAACAATGTTGCCAATGTTGTCATAAAAATAAACTGCAAAAGGTTATAGATGGTAAATTGGTATCAATAATATGCGTGGTTCACTGCACAATCCTTGTGCTCCTCTTGGATTACGGGGGTCATTTACTAACCAGAAATACGCCTATATTAGGCGCATTTCTCGCACAGATTGTGGCGAAAAGGTCCTTTGCTTTGCAATCTGTGACTTTTCCTAGCTCAAGCCAGGTCTAAAAAAGTGGGCATGGTGCCTGGTTTAGGTGTAGAAAACGGTCTAAAAGTAAGACAGCAAGGAAGCTGTGTTACAGGTACATATAGAAGCGGCGGTGGATCTGCTGAAGTTATGTAGAGGCCGGTGCCACCGCCAGCTATAGGGAATATTAAGACCAGCATCTAAAATGCCAGCCGTAATAAATGAACCCCTATATGCTTAAATTGTTACACAATGATTTATAATGCAATATTCTTAGACTTGCTGCTTCAAACGTGGCATTGGTAAGGAGCTGCAGTGATGTGGGAACGCTCGTCCATTGATGAAACAGAGCGCATGCGCTCTGGAAACAGCTGGCCTGCTGGGACCTGTAGTGCCACAGCTCCCGTGTCAGGGTTGGCAACCGTCCCGAAATTTCTAGACAGTCCGTTAAAAATAGACAACTTTTTTCCTGTGTCCATGAAAAAAAATTCATGTGTCTGTGATTTTTTGGAGGCTGGTGGTACTTGACTAGATTATTTTAGTGGCAATTATCATCATTTCACAGCTCCCAGCAAATGCTTTTAATGAGTTCTTATCAGCATAGTGAGCTATAGACATGTATCACTTATCATCTTTATCATTCATTATGGTTTTCCAATTTGTCCATAAAATTTGTTGGCTGTCCATGGATAAGTTGTCCAGACAAAAAAGGAAAATTCTGGTTGGCAACCCTGTCCGGTGTCTGCTATGCGGAGGGAATGCAGGTGGAACATCTTTGATTCCTCTATATCTCATTAACCTTTGCAGTGCTGCATCCACACCCATTCATCAAGAGTTAGCACAAGACACTACACACATTGCCGCTGTTTTGACATTCATCAAAAGCCAGTACACGACACTGCACACATAGTCGCATATTTCAACTATTTCACTGAGGG
Source organism: Bufo bufo (assembly GCF_905171765.1). NCBI lineage: Eukaryota > Metazoa > Chordata > Amphibia > Anura > Bufonidae > Bufo > Bufo bufo. The sequence goes on from NC_053390.1 coordinate 55,816,584, forward strand.
GGCTCTGATTGGATCTGTGTTGATCGCAGCACCTGAGGGGTTAATGATGGTGTTCAGCACGATCACCATTCCCTGTCATTGTGGCCAGGCGTCTGCTGTATTATACAGCCAGCACCAGCTGTGTATGCTAAGCAGCCTGCTCTATACATCGCCTCGACCACTATGACGTACCAGTACATCAGGTGGTTGAAGGGGTTAAGCATATATTCCAAAAGGAGCCGAAGGATTACGGAGGGGGCAGTAAACCACGCATATTATTGATACCAGTTTACCATCTATAACCTTTTGCAGTTTATGTTTATTACAACATTGTTTAAGCAAGTGATACATAGACATTTAAACAAACTCTTGCTATTTTGTTTTTCTACGGATCCATTATTGTGATAGGGTTTTAGACTAGGATTACATTTATTACTTATTGTCTTTATTGATTTTATTGATGCTATACTTTTTAGACATTGAAATTAAATTTGGTATTTTGCAAACAATGTATGCCTAGAGAGGACCTCACAACAATTTTTTGCATTATCCCTATTACTTTATCTGTTGGCACCAGATAGGTGAAGAGACTCGGAAAATTTTAGCTTTTTGTCATTTTTCTTTATTATATCTGAGCCATCCATGCTTTTTAAAAAAAATCATTTCTATAAAGGTTTTCAAGTTGGCACTGAGGGGAGTTGATCCTGGGTTGGGGCTTGGTATCGGGGTACACAACCTCCTGCTGGCATTGCCAAGGGTTCAAAGGGGCTGTCTCATCACAACAACCTATTAGAGCATGGGTCAGTGACCTCCTGTTGTGAAACTGCAACTCCCAGCATGCACATATGCTTGGTTCTTCTATAAAAGTGAATTAAGCATGCTGGGAGGTGGATTGCTGGAGGCTGCTGAGCCCTTTACTAGAATATATAGACATTATAGATCAGCTCGGGATCCCCATCAGTTAGTAAAAATGAAATGTTACTGCAAAGAATGGATCCCATTGTGGAGAATTTGGTGGGACCACAATATTACATGAGTTATTGTTGGGCACAATACAATACTTGGCCACTTGCAGAATGTATGGCTAACTTGGGGCATTTGGAGAGAGCAAGCCAATTCCAGGTTGGTCATAACCCCATAATAGATGGGGTTTTCCTGTCTGGACATTTATGGCATATCCATAGGGTATGTCATAAATGTCCAATAGGTGCAGGTCCAACCCCAGAAAATAGCTGAGTAAGCATGCTTGGCTATTTTTGGAAGTTCCATTGCAGTAAATAGAGAGAGCTGTGCATTCGGCCACCTCTCCATTCACTGCAGTGCATGATGGGGCATTGTTCTCGAAACAGGATTAAGTCCCAGAGGTGGGAACCACACCTATAGTACATTTATAATATATTCTGTGGATATGCCATAAATGTCAAGGTGGGGCAACCCCTTTAATTAGTGCTGAGAACCTGCACATGGATATGATGTGGGGCACCAAGACTTCCTGTGGTGGATAGGAATGTGGTGGTGTTAAAAAGCACCTAAAATTGGTCAAAAATAAAGTTTGCTATGGGCCCCCCTGTCTTTTACATATGAAGCTGCTCCAGGGCCTTTAGCTGCTGGTTCCATATTGCACAGCTTGTTTACAAAACATACTATCTATGGACAGATTAAGAGGATTTTTTAGGGAGATTATTAAATTAAGAATATGTGTCAGAAGAGGTTTAAAATAAAATAAAGAATAATTACTCACCTCTACTGATTCCCATTTTCCTGCTCCTCCGGTCCCAACTGCTCTTCATTTTTTGGTCACGGCTCAACTCACTGGAACTGCCAGGAAATGGCTCATCCAATTACTAGCTGAAGTAATGACCCACCTGAGTATGTGATTGGTTGAGGGGGTCTTTCCTGGCAGGAAGTGAAGAGTAGTGGGGACCATAGCAGAGCAGGAACAGCAGAGGCAGGGGATCGGTGGAGGTGAGTAAGGCCCCTTTCACACGGGCGAGTTTTCCGCGCGGGTGCAATGCGTGAGGTGAACGCATTGCACCCGCACTGAATCCAGACCCATTAATTTCTATGGGGCGGTGCACATGAGCGGTGATTTTCACGCATCACTTTTGCGTTGCGTGAAAATTGCAGCATGCTCTATATTGTGCGTTTTTCACGCAACGCAGGCCCCGCACGCAAGTGCGGATGCGGTGAGATTTTCATGCATGGTTGCTAGGTGACGATCGCGATGGGGACCCGAACTTTATTTTCCCTTATAACATGGTTATAAGGGAAAATATTAGCATTCTTAACACAGAATGCTAAGTAAATTAAGGATGGAGGGGTTAAAAAATAAATAAATTAAACTCACCTCATCCACTTGTTCGCGCAGCCAGGCTTGTCTTTTTTTTTCTGCTTTGAGGACCTGGGAGAAAAGGACCTTTGGTGACATCACTGCGCTCATCACATGGTCCATCACCATGGTGATGGACCATGTGATTGACCATGTGATGAGTGCAGAGCCATCACATGGCCCATCACCATGTTGATGGACCATGTGATGAGCGCAGTGACGTCACCATAGGTCCTTTTCCTCCCAGGTCCTCAAAGGAGAAGAAAGAAGACAAGCCTGGCTGCGCGAACAAGTGGATGAGGTGAGTTTAATTTATTTATTTTTTAACCCCTCCATCCCTAATTTACTTAGCATTCTGTATTAAGAATGCTATTATTTTCCTGTATAACCATGTTATAAGGGAAAATAATAAAATCTACACAACACCGCTCCCAAACCCGAACTTCTGTGAAGAAGTCCAGGTTCGGGTCTGGGTACCAAACATGCCGATTTTTCTCATGAGCGTGCAAAACACATTAAAACGGTTTGCACTTGCGTGGAAAAATCGCACATTTTCCCGCAACGCACCCGCATCCTATCCGTCCCTCACACGCGACACCCGTGTGAAAGAGGCCTAAGGATTTTTTTTTTTTTTTTTAAACCACTTCTAACCTGTATTCTTAAAAGAAAATAATCTCCCTGGAAAACCCCTTTAATCCAAGGTGGGCAATCAACAATTACCTCTTCAATATCATTCAATTTACTCCAAGGTCTGATTGTCTACTATTGATCACTGCTCTTGGTTCCTTAGTAAATAATATCTAGTATTTCCATTGCTGTATGATCTACTACAGAGGTGCAGGACGCTTATTATAAAATAGTGGTTTGGTACTTGAAAGAAATTTCAACAATACAGGTCCAGCTTCAAAATGAAGCCGAGAAGCGTTTACTAAATCAAATCTTTCAATCCATGTGAGGTGATGTCTTGTACAGGGAAGGAGGAAGAAAGAAAGAAGATATGAGAAAATCGATGGCCGGTCCCCCATAAAAGAAAGAGAGATTTATTCACAGGCGGCTGTTTCTGTAGATTTAAAGCAATAGTACAAGAAGGGGACAATGAAAATGAAAAATTTTTTGCTGTGAAATTCTGTTTCACGCCTTTCTGTCGGTCTGAGGTAATCCATTCTAGAACAAAGACTTCGAAAATCAGTGCAAAGAAACTTTACTTTCCACGGTCCCAATAAATACTTCATATTTGTTTTGTCAAATTTTCACATTTGTCTTGATGCTCATTCTCTGGGGGAATTTCTGTCCAAAAAAGAAGTTCACTGATGAACAAAAATGCCTGATAAATTGAGGTCCAAAAGGACGAAGGCTCCCGTATACAGCTCTATTAAACTCTGTCTAAGAAAACTATGTTATGTTGTTCTCTTTATTGAGATTTTTAAAGGGAAATGCTTTCAAATGTTTAGTATTTATTTTAAAAAATTGACAGAATTTCACTGCATGTTGATGGATTAAAGGGTATTTAAACTTTTGCAACCATTTCTATTGTACGCATGCACCTAAACAAAAAAATAGATAACTTTTGCTAACAGTTTTTTTTAAAAACGCAATTCTATGACGGAAGGCATAACGGAATGCCTTTAGAGGCATTCCATTATTCATTCCGTCATAATAGAAGTCTATGAGTTGCAAAACGGATCTGTCACGTTTCCGTTATGCAGGGGAGTCCTCTCTTGCATAACAGAAACGGGACGGATCCGTTTTGCAACTCATAGACTTCTATTATGACGGAATGAATAACGGAATGCCTCTAAAGGCATTCCATCATAGAATTGTGTTATGGTCCGTGGTAACAAAATCCATAATTCAATTTTGCTTTTGCTACCAAACGAAGCGTGAACGAATTTCATAACATGAAATTCACTCATCTCTAATAGCCATAGACTAAAATAAAATGCATGTCATTATACTTTGTGGGCTACAGCTTACAATTGACATTCAGCACCTGTTGGTCATATGCTTGTTCATCCAACAATTATTCCTCCCAACTACACATTCTTGCTTGGGTTGGTAGAGCACACATATGTAATGATGCCATCTGGACAGTAGACATCAGAACTGGACTTCACCTTAAGCAGTTACATTTCTTGAGAACTAAAAATGCCTCTCAGCATTTATATACCATCAGGACTTAGAGTAGGGCGAACAGCTGGACAGTCACATGGACAATGACATGAAACCCATATCATATGGGCAGGTAATAAGGAAGCAAAAAAATTTGAACTCACCAATAGATGTAAGGAACCATATGGTAATGGACCAAACAGGTAGTGGGGATGAAAGTGAGGTAATGGACCAGATGCTTGATGATAACCAGAAATGAACAGACATAGACATACTCTAACTAACTCTCCCTGAATCCAATCCTTTACTATTACTATGCCTGAACACTAGCCCCACTGGCAATCACTCTCCCTAAAAATATCCCTATTGAAAGTGGATAAAATGCACAGAGCTTATGCTATAACTGGCAACCCACTGCTGAAGCCAGAAATATTTAAAGAGAAGCTAACGAATCAGGAACCCCTCTTCCAAACGAGTCTGGGATGCCGCAGAGAGATCAGCTGACCAACGCTAATAGAAGATTTGTGAGACAGTTAGAAGTTGCCCCAAACAAACTAATAGACATGCAAAGATAAAACAGCAGGCAAGTTGATACCAGCATATGTTCTAAATGGGGATGCAAAGTAGTGGACAGACATAGTGGTGCTTAACACAACAAAAGTGTTTCTGTCTAATAAGTGCACAGTCCAAACTGGTTACTTCTTTCTTACAGAATTATTCCGTAGGAGCGCACACATACTTTGCAAAACTGGCCTGGACTACAGCCAAAGAGGTGCAGTAGTTATATACACAAATGTTTGTAGTGACAAAATGGCTTTTCCTTATTTACTGGAGTGTCTACGACAGCTCAGTTATGCAGAAGGAAACTTTGGTATAAGTGGTATCTTAAAGGGATTCTGTCATCAGATTTAACCCCTCTAACCTAAACATATGCTTGTGTCCAGACTAATAAGAAGAATCCTAAGCTGACCTTATTAAACTTCACTGTGGCTCTATTTGCCCAAAAAACAGGTTTTTATAACCTGTCAATCACTTACTTAATGTGCCCAAGGGGAGGTCCGTTAATACAGGGTGCCCGGCCGCACCCCTGGCCGTCCGGTGCCCAGCGCCGCCTTCCCTGTCTTCAGCGCCACCTTCCCTGTCTTCAGCGCTGCGTTCTACAGCTCAGTGCCGCCTCCGCAATCCTCCCCGTCCCTCTGACAGATCCCGCGCCTGCGCACTAGGATTGCGGAGGCGGTGCTGAGCTGTAGAAGGCGGCGCTGAAGACAGGGAAGGCGGCGCTGGGCACCGGACGGCGAGGGGTGCGGCAGGGCACCCTGTATTAACGGACCTCCCCTTGGGCACCTTAAGTAAGTGATTGACATTTGGGCAAATAGAGCCACAGTGAGGTTTAATAAGGCCAGCTTAGGATTCTTCTTTTTAGTCTGGACATGAGCATATGTTTAGGTTAGAGGGGTTAAATCTGATGACAGAATCCCTTTAAGACTTAGGTCTTAGCTGACACATGTACTCCCTTCAGGGACATACAGTAGCTTGTGCACTGAAACCTGAGGTTGGAACAGCACAGTCGTGATCCAGTCGGGTTGAGGCCATGCCACGGTCAAGCACCAAGTGGCCAAGAACCGCGTGGCCAATTAGCTCGCTGCTGCCTACCACTGTTTAGTCTGTCTTCTGTGCAGCGGTATTGAAGTTTCTGCACAGCTATTAATAATGAACATCGACTATATAGTGCGGTCTTCATTAGTTAAATGAAGGCAGCTGGGGGCTAATTGGCAGTGCAGCTCTTGACCGCATCATGGCTGCAACCCATCTGGATCACAACTTTGCCTGTAATCATTCCCTTACTATCCCATGCCACAAATGCTTGCAACTTTTGGGACCAACAAAAACACCTTCCATAGGCATGGAAGATGGGGCTGTTTTTTTCTCATTTTGCAACTCCAGTGGAAATCAGCAGGTTTGGTGACCTTAGTCTGAATGGAGGTACAAAAATAATACACCTACATATTTCAAAAAGAGAAAGCCACTACCATGAACAATGACAAATCACACCAGAAAAGAATGGCATAACGTGTATAACAATATAGACACCAAAGGAAGGACCACTCCCCCACTCTAATGGGACAGGGGAGAAAGACACTTTCAGACACTTCTGGTGGTAGCTTATTTCACTTGAGAACAAAGGAAGTCAACATCTTATTTTCCTAATAAAAAAAAAATCCAACAAACATTAAGTGCTTGGCTGGTCCAGTGGAAATTGGCAGGTTTGGTGACCTTAGTCTAATGTGCATAGCCAGCTTTAGGATATTAAGAATATTCTGTCCAATAGCCAAAAACTAACAAAATAGTTAGTACAGCTATGCTACATTCAGTAACCTTCTACCTGTACTTCACATGGCAGCTTTGAAGAGCGTATCTCTATGTTTCACGGAACGTTGCCGGATACAGGATCCCTTGACAATGTAAAAGAGCTCATGGGAGCCCCTAGTTTCTCAAGAGAGTGTTACAAAATACTCAACAGCAAGGAAAATAAACATAAATCACAAGAGTATACATAAAACTAAAGCAGCTCTGAAGAGAACGAGAGGGAGCAGCTCATGCACTTTTAATCTACTCTGCCTGAATAACAAAGCCGGTTTTATGACCCCTTCGATGCATTCCCAATGAGTATACAGCCTGTGGCATTGCTTTTAATGTATTAAAATCCCGGAGAAGAGTTAGAACAGCCTTTTAAAGATCGGCCCAACACATTGAGAATCACTGAACTGGATATCTTAAGAAAATCCATTATTCTTGATGTAAAATTAATTGTGAACATTGGCTTGCATGAATTATACAGATTGCAATTAGGGCCCCTGACAGTTTTGGTAATTTGTCTACAATGTCACTTTTGCTCAGCGGAAGTAATTTCCCAGTATATGATAGAGTCATTTAAATATAATGTCCATCACAGGGCATAATTGTGTATTATCATACAACCACCCAACTGTTCTGATGATTCATCATGCTTCACATGTATGGGTTGGTTGGACATTTATAATCTATCTATCTATCTATCTATCTATCTACACTTGCAAAAAAAAGTAAGTAAACCCATTAGAATTACCTGGATTTTCATATTGATTACTAATAAAATGTGGTCTGATCCCAATCACAATTATAGACAAACACAATCTAACTAAACACAGAAGCAGTTGTAATGTCCATGTTTTTTGTTTTTGTTTTTGATTGAGAACAATGAGTAAAAACCCAATGTTGAGGAGCAATTTTGCACCATTCATCGCTGCAAATATGTTTGAGTGCATGGATATTTCTCGGATACCCTGTGTGCACAGCCCCCTTTAGGTCATGCCGCATCATATCAATAGGGTAAAGATCAGGACTCAACATCTCTTCAGCTTGAGGTCATGGATGGCTTCTCTTACGTTCTTTTGTAAAAAAAAAATTCAAAACCTTTCTATTCATTGTTCCCTCAATGATGGTAATGTGCCCAGGCCCTGAGAAAGGAGAGCTCCCTCAATGATGGTAATGCACCTAGGCCCTGAGGCAGAAATGCAGCCCCAAGCCATAATGCCCCCTCCACCATACGTCACATTTGGGATGAGGTTTTGGCGCTGGTGTGCAGGCAGCGATGGACTGGCCATCGGGAGTACCGGGAGAATCCCGGTGGGCCGATCGAATTATGGGCCGGCCAGGGCCGCCATCAGGGGGGTAAAGCCGATACCCCAGTAAGGGGCCCGGACCCCGGGGGGGCCCGGCCGGTCCCGAGCCATTTTAATTTTTTTGCTGTCAGTGTGTTAACTTTAAAATCAGCGCTCATCTCTTTACTATCTTACACTGACTCAGCTCCAGTAACAGCAGGCAGTGTGGGGGCGGCGCTCACTCACTGACGTCACACGCCTGCTCCTCCCACTAGGCGGCGCAGGCGCGTGACGTCAGTGAGTGAGCGCTGCCGCCCGCACTTGTTACTGGAGGCTGGAGGGAGCTGAATGTAAGGTAGTAAAGAGATGAGCGCTGTGTTAAAATTAAAGATACTGTCTGCAGCCTGCAGGATACCGATTTATTAATGTATACTACTGTGAGTGGCGGGGAGGGGGATCTATGGATGACGGCACTGTTATAGGGAGGGGGATCCGTGGATGGCACTGTTATGGGGGGGGGTCTGTGGATGACACTTATGGGGGGGGGGTCTGTGGATGACACTTATGGGGGGGATCTGTGGATGGCACCATTATGGAGGGGGATTTTTTTTTCTAAATTAAGAGTAAAAATAAAAAACCTGTTTATACTTACAGTGGAATGTTTTTACTTATGTTTTTTTTTGAGTGTGTTTGGGAAAAATAAAGTGGGCCGGTCTGGCTGAAGTCCAGGGCCACTTTATTGTCCCAGTCCATCCCTGTGTGCAGGATTCTTTTCCTACCAAACATAGCATTATACATTTGTGCAAAAATGTTCTACTTTTGTCTCACCTGTCCATAGATCATTTTCTCAGAAGCACTGTGAAACATCCAGATGATTTAAGACAGTGGTGCCCAAGCATTTTTCGCCTGAGGGCCGCACTAGACATAGTATAAATGTTGCGGGCCAGAACCAGGTAACTATTCCAGAAAGAAATGCAAACACTGTGAGGGGGCACGTGTGAGCATTACTACTGTGAGGGGGCAAATATCTGGGCATTTTTTCTGTGAAGGGGCACATCTGGGCATTTTTACTGTAAAGGGGGCACATTTGAGCATTTTTACAGTGAAGGGGGCACATGTGAGCATTACTACTGTGAAGGGGGCACATGTGAGCATTACTACTGTGAAGGGGGCACATCTGGCCATTACCTGTGTGAAGCCGGCACATCTGGGCATTACCCCTGTGAAGGGAGCACATCTGGGCATTACCACTGTGAAGAGGCACATCTGGAAATTACCACTGTAAATGGTGCACATTTGGGCATTACTATTGTGAAGGGGACACATCTGGGCATTACTACTGTGAAGGGAGCATGTGAGCATTATTGTGAAGGTGGCACATCTCTGGGCATTATTACTGTGAAGGTGACACATCTCTGAGCATAGCAAGACTAAGGAGTGGAATGCAGGAAACTCTCTTTAGAAATGCCTTGTGGTACAATATTATGAGTACCCTCACACGGGCACCAGACATAGTAATCACATATTACGAAATAGGCTCAGGTCCAATCACTTCCACCACTATCACCCTCGCCAGTCACATCCTCCATAGACCTCCTTCTCCCATCTGACTCGTCCTCATGAGGGGCACACTGTTATGGGGGTATATACAAGTGGACACTGTTATGGGGGTATATACAAGTGGCACACTATTATGGGGATATATATGGGTGGCACACTGTTATGTGGTATATATGGGTGGCACACTGTTATGGGGTATATATGGGTGATAGTGTTGGGCGAGCATGCTTGAGTCTCCTCCCCGCACGTTTGTTGGCTGCTACGCAGCCAATAAACGTGCGAGGAAGTACTGGCACTCACTGTAATGCTGTAGCCTTGTTGGTTACTGGCATTACAGTGATTGGCTGGCCGGAACGCGTCATCAGGTGCTATATAGGATGCTATTAAGGACTATTGTTTTATCTGGCTGCAATATATATTATTAGCGCAACCTTCTCTAAATTGCGTGCAATTGTTTGGCCGCTGCTGACAGTGACACAACCTCTGCTACATCTCCTGTATAATGTTTGCGCATCCTAAATATCTGTGACATTCAGTGTAATTTTTTCGCGGCTTCTGACAGCGACATTACCTGCGCTACGTCTCCTGAATAACGTTTGCACATCCTAAATATCTGTGACATTCAGTGTAATTTTTTCTTAGCCGCTGCTGACAGCGACATTACCTGCACTACATCTCCTGTATAATGTTTGTGCATCCTAAATATCTGCGACATTCAGTGTAATTTATTTGCGCATACACTTACAAAACCTGCGCTACGGTACGTGTGACATACTTGCAAGCATATATACCATTTATTATGCTCAAGGCGAACAGTAGGGGACGGGGAAGTGGCCGTGCTGCGGATGGTGCCCGCAGAGGCTGTGGCCCTGGGCGCTGTGAAACTGTGCCTGCTGCCAGAGCACAGGAAACACACTCATCCACAATACCTAGCTTCATGTCCCAGTTTGCAGGGCGGCGCAGGACACCACTCTCAAAGTCACACCAGTGCGATCAGGTGGTCGGTTGGATTGCAGCAGATAATGCTTCCAGTCGGTTAAGCACCACCCTGTCTTCCACAAAGTCCAGTCTCAGTAGCCAAGAGTCTGGTCAACAGAATCCTCACCCTGATCCTCCTTCCTCCCACCATGGAGAGTCTTGGCAAACAAGTGAACCCACACTCAGATATTCCGAGGAGCTCTATTCAGCGCAATTCCTTGATTTGGGCCTCTCGCCAAGCCCGCTTAAAGAGGGACATGAGGAAATCTTGAGCATCAACAGTCAGAAGAAGATAACGGTGGGGAACGTCAATTAGTGTTTCACAAGGTGGATGATGATGATGAGACACAGTTGCCAATAAGTCAACGGCAATTAGTGTCTCAAGAGGTTGAGGATGAGACACAGTTGTCAATAAGTGAGGTTCTTGTTAGGTCAACAAGTCAGGAGGATGACCAGAGTGAGGAAGTGGAAGAGGAGGTGGTGGACGATGAAATCACTAACCCAACCTGGGAAGGTGACAAGCCGAGCGAGGACAGCAGTACAGAGGGGGAGGGATCCGCAGCACCGCAACAGGCTGGAGGAGGCAGTGGGGTGGCAAAAGGGATAAGGCGGGCCACACCAAACAGGCCCACAACTGTTCCCCAGAGCACCCCCTTGAGGCAACCTCCCTTGCCAAGGGGTAGGTGTTCCGCAGTCTGGTGCTTTTTTAAGAAAATAATTGTCATTTGCAACCTGTGCCATACCAAAATTAGCAGGGGCGCTGAACACTAGCAACCTCACTACCACCAGCATGATTCGCCACATGGCATCAAAGAACCCTAATAGGTGGGCTGAACGCCTGGGTCCACAATCAGTGTCTGCGGGTCACACCACTGCCTCCTCTTCCCCTGTGTTACGTGCTGGCCAATCCTCTGTCCAAGACACAGGCCTGGATGCCTCCCGCCCTGCACCTGGACCTTCGCAAGCACCATCAGCTAGCACATCCCCTTCTGTGTCTCAGCGCAGCTTACAGATGTCCATAACCCAGGCATTTGAACGAAAGCGCAAATACCCAGCCACCCACCCACAGGCCATAGCACTAAATGCGCAGTTTTCCAAATTGCTGGCCCTGAAAATGTTGCCATTTAGGCTTGTGGACACTGAGGCTTTCCGGAGCCTGATATCGGCGGCCGTCCCTCGTTACTCAGTCCCCAGCCGCCACTATTTTTCCCGGTATGCCGTCCCCGCCTTACACCAGCATGTGTCCCGTAACATCACACGTGCCCTGACCAACGCAGTTATTGGGAAGGTCCACGTAACGACTGACACATGGATAAGTACTTTTGGCCAGGGATGCTACATTTCCCTGACGGCACACTGGGTGAACGTTGTGGAGGCAGGGAGCGAGTTGTACCATGGGATGGCACAGGTGCTACCGACGCCAAGGATTGCGGGCCCTACTACCATCAGGATTTCCGCCACCACCTACATTAGTGGCTGCAACCCCTCCTTCTCCTCCTCCACCTCTTCCTCCACTTCTACCTCTGAATTCTCATCTTGCAGCACCAGTCAGCCATCAGTCAGTAGCTGGAAGCAGTGTAGCACTGCAGTGGGGAAGCGGCAACAGGCTGTGCTGAAACTAATTTGCTTAGGTGACAAACAGCACACCGCTGCAGAGCTGTGGCAGGGGATAAGGGACCAGACTGATCTGTGGCTCTCAACACTCAACCTACAACCAGGCATGGTTGTGTCTGATAATGGCCATAAGTTGGTGGCGGCTTTGGAGCTCAGCAAGCTCACACACATACCATGCCTAGCCCATGTGTTCAACTTAGTAATTCAGCAGTTTCTCAAAGCCTACCCCAATTTGCCTAAGCTACTGGTGAAGGTGCGCCGTGTGTGTGCCTATTTCCGAAAGTCATCTACAGCTACCGCCAGTCTGGCAACGCTGCAGCAGTACTTGCAATTGCCAGCTCACTGACTGTTGTGCGACGTGAGCACGCTGGAACTCCACGTTCGACATGTTGGCCAGGCTTTGTGAGCAGCAGAGGGCAGTAGTGGAATACCAGCTGCAACATGGTCGTCACCTTTCCAGTCAGCGTCCGCTCTTCACAAGCGACGAGTGGGCATGGATGTCTAACCTCTGTGAGGTTTTACGCAACTTTGAGGAATCAACACAGATAGTGAGTGGCGATGCCGCTATTATCAGAGTAACCATCCCACTTCTCTGTCTACTGAAATGCTCCCTGATCACAATGAAGGCAGACGCTTTGCTTGTGGAAGAGGTGGAAATGGGGGAATACAGTACATAGGGTGATAGCCAGACCACCCTCAGTTCGTCTTCTCGGCATGAATTGGTTGATGATGAAGAGGAGGAGCAGGAGACGGTTGCCTCCACTACAGAGGGTAGTACCCATAGCAGGTTTTTTCCATCAGTTCAGCCAGGGCCGTCGTTAATATTGATTGGACCCTGGGCAAAAATTTACTTGGACCCCCTGGATCCCGCCTTCCCACACCTTAGGCAATCACGCCCTCCACCACAACACACACACAAAAAATCCACACATCTGGTAGAGTACAGTGAATGACTGTAAATAGTTCCAGTTCTGAAGACTCCAGCGGCTCAGGATCAGTGCTCGGGGCAGCTGGGCTCACGCTGGAGGTGGGCACCGCTCTGCAGGAAGGAGACCAGGGCTCAGCTCACCCTAGTGTTACAGTGCAGTATAGCACCCTATAGTATACAGCAACCCTCAGTATGCAGTATAGCACCCTATAGTATACAGCACCACACAGTATGCAGTTTAGCACCCCACACTATACAGTACCCCACAGTATATAGTAGAGCAGTATAGCACCCCACACTATACAGTACCCCACAGTATATAGTAGAGCAGTATAGCACCCCACACTATACAGTACCCCACAGTATATAGTAGAGCAGTATAGCAGCCCACAGTATACAGCACCTCACAGTATACAACACCTCACAGTATACAGCCCCCCACACTATACAGTACAGCAGTATAGCACTCCACACTATACCGCACCCACAGTATACAGTATACAGACCCCCACAGTATACAGTACAGCAGTATAGCCCCCCACACTATACAGGCCCCCCCACAGTATACAGGCCCCCACAGTATACAGCCCCCACACTATACAGGCCCCCCACACTATACAGGCCCCCCACAGTATACAGCCCCCCACACAGTATACAGCCCCCCCCACAGTATACAGACCCCCACACAGTATACAGCCCCCCCCAGTATACAGGCCCCCACACAGTATACAGTCCCACACAGTATACAGCCCACCACACAGTATACAGCCCCCCCACAGTATACAGGGCCCCCCACAGTATACAGTCCCACACAGTATACAGCCCCCCACAGTATACAGCCCCCCCCACAGTATAAAGGCCCCCACACAGTATACAGCCACCACACAGTATACAGCCCCCCCCACAGTATACAGGCCCCCACACAGTATACAGCCCACCACACAGTATACAGCCCACCACACAGTATACAGCCCCCACACAGTATACAGTCCCCCACAGTATACAGGCCCCCACACAGTATACAGCCCACCACTATACAGTAGTTTACAGTATATTAACATAACAGCCCCTGTCGCCTTTTTCTGATGTTATCTTCACACAAAAAAGCTCCACAGTTAACTTTTGCAACACTCCTGGTAGGACCTGTGATGACCTCATAGTCATGTGACCAGTAATTGCTAGGTTACTGGTCACATGGTGATGATGTCATTAAGGTCCTGATCACAACTTTAACACAGTACGATCATGATGCCTGGACTCAGTGCCGGCAGGCATGGCAGCACCCCCTGTGTAGCTGACAGCTTGACACCCGGGGCAGTAGCTAGCAGGGCTCAAGAGGCAGCTGCCTTGGGCCCCCCAGGAGCAACTGGGCCCGGGGCAGCTGCCCCTTTTGCCCCTTGGTAAAGACGGCCCTGAGTTCAGCGTGGATGGGCCGAAGAGGAGGATGAGGATGAGAAGATTGAGTCATCCTCCTGATGAGGACAGTGAAGTCTTGTCTGTTGGGACTCTGGGACACATGGCTGACTTTATGTTATGCTGCCTTTCCCGTGACCCTCGCATTATAGGCATTTTGGCCAACACCAATTACTGGTTGTTCACCCTTCTTGAGCCCCGCTACAAAGAGAACTTCTCATCTCTCATTCCTGTGGTGGAGAGGACTAGCAAAATGGTGCAATACCAGAAGGTCCTTGTGGAAAAATTGCTCCAAAAATTTCCAGCTGACTACACTGGCAACAGAGTACGTAGTTCCTTGGGCAACCGAGTAGGGAAGACGAGTGGAACACACAGCAGTTCCAACAGAGGCAGGGCAACACTCTACAAGGCCTGGGACAGTTTCATGACACCCCGCCAGCACCCTCATCCTGATGCGTGGCCTAGTGTTACAAGGAGAGAAAAGTTTTGGAAGATGGTGAACGAATATGTAGCAGACCATGTCAGCGTCCTCAGTGATTCCTCTGTGCCTTACAACTATTGGGTGTCCAAGCTGGACACGTGGCACGAACTGGCGCTCTATGCCTTGGAGGTGCTGGCCTGCCCTGCCGCCAGCGTTTTGTCAGAGCGTCCATTTAGTGCTGCTGGTGGCATTATAACAGATAAGCGCATTCGCCTGTCAACTGAAAATGCTGACAGGTTGACTCTTATCAAAATGAACAAAGCCTGTATTGCCCCAGACTTCTCTACTCCACCAGAGGAAAGCGGCTGAACATAAAGGCACTTTAATTGTGTCTTTTATGGTGTATTGAATACACTGTATTCCCATGCACCCCTTCCACCACAAAAAATGGGTATATGGTTTAATCTTCCTTTTCTCGTCCTCCTCCTCCATCATATCAGCCCCTAATATTTTAGATGGTCAGATCAGCAGCAGGCCGTCGCCCCTAATGTTTTAGAGGGTCAGCTCAGCAGCAGACCCTTACCCATAATGTTTTAGATGGTTAGATCAGCAGCAGGCCCTCACCCATAATGTTTTAGATGGTCAGATCAGCAGCAGGCCCTCGCCCCTAATGTTTTAGAGGGTCACCAGCAGGCCCTTGCTCCTAATGTTTTTGAGGGTCACCAGTAGTGATGAGCGTCAGGGGCAATATTCTAAATTTGCGATATTTCGCGAATATTCGTCATGAATTCGCCATTATTTACTTGATTGATTGAGAAAATCGGCAATGTAATATGCGCGTATTGAGCGTGCAATACAGGCGTGGGTCACTTTTTCAAGCTGACAGAAGTTTCCTGAGACTGGAGAAAATGGTTGGCACGGCAGAACATTACAATAGCTTTATATGCAGATGGAGTGCTCCAATATATTCGCGATTGCGAAAATCGGCAATTAATGATGCGCATATTTTGGCGCAATACGTGCAACTTCACATTTTAAATGATATAGCCAATAAGAGGGGACACAGTGATATCTAGACACGTGCTCGAATACCATCGAGGTGACCGAAGTTGTATCAGTGCGGTCGGAATCGAATTAGTAAAGCCACCAATCCGAGGGGGAGACTGGGACCGGATTTTACTGCAAAGAGAGACCAGATGGATCTTTCTCCTGCGTACAGTCACACCGACCGGCCTAAATGTACAGATAAATTTTGGTTGTTTTATTTAAACATTGACGTGATCAGTAAAACAATCTCCTTAACAACTAGTATAAGCTGGCCCCCTAATATTATTTGAGGGATGATAGTGTAATGGGTACTCTACCCTGGGAATAACCCAGGGTTGGGTTCCTAAACTACCATACTCCTTGTCACATACCCTCCCTTGAAAATTTTGGTAAGGTGTATGTGGTTGTAATAGCCCTGTGAGGGCATGTCCTGAATCTTGGGGACGAAACATAGTCTTCATACCACTTCTAAAAGTTTCCCCTTCGGAAGGAAATGGGGTATATTGTATGCCATATGCATTTCTAGCATTGGGAATTATGTTACAACATCTTTGGTAACGCATGTACTCCTATATCCCCCTTACCATGAAGTGTTATAATCGATCTGCAAGTAATGCCTCTTTTACATAGTGGCACGGGTTGCTGGGGACGCTCCCTCGTCTCCCGGCAACCATTGCATCCAATGGATGCGCCGCGATCTGGCGCGTGTACACGCGATGACGTCATCCAGGTTATCGCGTGAGTAGGCCTCCGGTCACATGACTTGCTTGCGCACGCATGCGCAGTTTGACCGGAGGCTGCCAGAGAATTTGCAAATGGTTGCGGACGCCGCCACCCTGTGCTTAGAGATGGCGGGCTATTTAAACCCGCAACATTAGGACAGCAGGGCTGACATCTATAGCCCGGTACTGCCGTCATGCCCTAAAGTACTTGTGGGTGGAGGAATATCGGTCGTCCCACCCATTCTTTTATATGACCTTCCCTAACTGAACAGAACCTGTTGGCTGATTTTAAATGCTGTACCTAGTAATCAGTTTGGTGAAGGTATTTTTCTTGTTTTTTCCTACAGATCCTGATTCTCTGTCCCCTGATGATTATTGATGTAAATATGAAACATGCAATAGAGTAGGGAAATATAGGGCTTTGAGCTATGGAAAGGTTCCAGAAGGGGTCGCCCTTTTAAGGACGAGTGCCCTGGGGTGAGGCTGCTCTGAATATCTAGGCTAGGGCCACCACAGGGGCTCATTTAGGGGCGAATAGGTGCTGTCTAATTACCCCGACAACGTATGGTGATTATAGCCCATGAAAGAAATGATCCATCTTTAATTGGACCCGGGCTTCCATATCAAGGGACCTGTCGTCAGAGTGGTAGGACCGCGGTTTATTTATATCAGTGCCGCCGTGCACTATGTGTTCCTAATTCACTGTGATTCTATTGGAACTTACTTATATCTTGGTCTATCTAAGGGTAATTTATTTTAGATAATAGATTAAAAGTTACATTTCTCTTCCTTCTCCTCCATCGGCTGTGCTCTGAACTGGAGCGCACGGCGTGAGGTCACAGAGCGCCCTCACGCTGTGCGCAGCCTTCACAGCCGACAGCCATAATGGAAGCGCGCATTAGTATTCGCCCCATAAGACGCAGGGGCATTTTCCCCCTACTTTGGGGGGGGGGAGGAGTGCGTCTTATGGGGCGAAAAAAACTGTATATCTCACATGTGTACTACAGATGTGAATGTCAATAGCTATGTGTACTGTAGGTATGTGCATAGTATGAATATTATGTAAAAATTACTCCAAAATGATATAATACATAAAAATTACACATTTACATAGTTAATAGGCTTGAGTGAATCTAAGTATCCGAAGTTCCATAATAACTTCAGGGAAAATTCGATTCACTGCGAAGCCGAATTTCCTAGTGCTTAGTGATAACGAATCAATTTTCCCTGAAATGGCAGTAAAAAAAAAACAAAAAAAAACATACTCAACACGCAAAGAGGCCGCCACGACCATCCTGATTGAAGATCACCACGAACGGCCAGTGAGATGATGTAGGTTAGTATTATTTATATTATTTTTAACAAATTAACCACTGAGAGCACTCACTATTATTCTCAGATGCCACGATCAGCGATGAAAGCGCCATCTGAGGGGCTTAATGACGGTGGGCAGCGCAATCGCCATTCCCCATCATTACGTCCTCTACTTACAAAGAAACGCGCTTCGTGATAAAGTAATTCATCACTAAGCAAATTTATTAGTGAAATTCGTCAAGGCACCTGTATCAAAGTTGTTGTTTTTTTATTTGCTTAAGGCCTCTTTCACACGACCGTATGGCTTTTTCAGTGTTTTGCGGTCAGTTTTTCACGGATCCGTTGTTCCGTCTTTTGTTTCCCTTGTGTTTCCGTTTCTGTTCCATTTTTCCGTATGGCATATACAGTATACAGTAATTACATAGAAAAAATTGGGCTGGGCATAAAATTTTCAATAGATGGGTTCGCAAAAACGGAACGGATATGGAAGAAATACGGATGCATTTCCTTCCGTATGTGTTCCGTTTTTTTGCGGACCCATTGATTTGAATGGAGCCACGGAACGTGATTTGCGGGCATTAATAAGGCATGTTCTATCTTTCAACGCAACGGAAAAACAGAAATGGAATAGATACGGAGTACATTCCATTTTTTTTTTTTCCGGAACCATTGAAATGAATGGTTCCGTATACGGACCGCAAAAAACGGCCAGTAAACAGAAAAAAGAACGGTCGTGTGAAAGAGGCCTAACACTAATAGTTAATACTGTTAAAAAAGACTTAAGAGCATCAAGTTCAACCAAGAGATAGGAGGGGACGCAAATTTTAGAAAAGGGAAGTGAGACCCAGATTTCTACACATTATCATAAGCAGTAATGTCATGTAATTTTAAGGATTCACTTAATTCAGTGTTCCTGCTGTGACCAGGTCCAGAGGTGACTATTCCATAGTTACAATAAAGAATCCTTGACGTCTCTGGAGACTTTTTCTTCTTCAGTCGGAGGCAGTTCCCCCTTGTCTTTTGAGGGGTTTTTTTATGGGACAGCTTTTCAGCATATTTTTTGTACAGATTTCTGAGGCTGAACTGAAGAATTTATTCTTTCTTCCATACGTGTGTGTGTGTATGTGTATATATATATATATATATATATATATCCAACAGGTTGTGTACATGTATACCTGTATACAGTATATATGTTGCATGTATAGATTGTGCAGTATGTGTGTACATCCACAGTGAATTTGATTGGCTGCCCGGCCTCATCCTGTCTCTTTAAATAACAGCTGTTGATTATTTATGGTTACAGAATGTTATGAACATTGGCTCCACCCATAAAGATTATGACATCACACACCTTATATAAGGAGTGGCAAAGCTCAGAATCACTTGAAGGTTCTAATTGTCAGTGGAGGGTAAGTCTGCACTGGAGGATTCTGTTATGTCCTTCATTTTTTTTTCTTCTTATCTTCTTCCTATAAGTCTCCTCCATGTGACGTCCTGTTGTCTATTCTTTTGCGTATTTGTCTCCCTCCATTATTTTACTAAGATCAAAAGCTTCATTTTATCACATGAGACAAGCATAACAGTGTCCATCCATCCATCCCTCCATCCATTCCTGTACCCATTTATCCATCCAATATTTAAGCTAACAGTTGACATTTTTTCCTTTCTTTTTCCAATGCTTCTCCTCCATGCAGAGTCTGACTTTGTGCTCTTTTCTCCTCTCTTTCTAATCTATAAGTGTCAGTAGATACTTCTTAAACAAATGATCTGTTCTCATAAAAATCTTCTTTTCCCTCTCATTTCATTATTGGTAGCAATTGCAAGTAATTTGGATATTTCCAGGATGAAACAGGCTGAGGAAGAGGAGTCATTCACCGATCTTTTATGGAGGTGGATGGTGATGGAGGCTGAGCCGGCGTTCAGGCCATCAAAGTTTGGCAAAGTCTCTTTTTGGCCAACTCTAGAGACAATTCTAGAGGAGGATGAAGAGCAAGAGGAGGATGAAGAGCAAGAGGAGGATGAAGAGCAAGAGGAGGAGGAAAGAGAGAAGGTAGAGAAGAATATTTTTGATAGAGAGGAAATGAACATCAGCAGGGCTTTGGGACATCATGTGAAGGAGGCCTGGTCAAGTGTGGATTCACTCATATCTTCAGAACTTCGTGTGAAGGAGTCCTGTCCGAGTGTGGATTCACTCATACATTCACAGTGTCATATGATGGAAACCTGGCCAAGTTTGGATTCACTTATAGCTTCAGAAATTAATGTGAAGGAGGTCTGGCCAAGTGTGGATTCACTCACACCTTCAGTACTTCATGTGAAGGAGGCCTGGCCAAGTGTGGATTCACTAATAACAAGATGGTGGATTCCAAAATGTCTAAGGAAAAAGAGCAGTAGCAAAAAAACAGAGAGGCATCGTCCATCACGGTTCCTTAGAGCCATATTTTGTTGCTGCTCCATCAAGACATTGGAATAACCGACGTTAACATCAAAGACCTTATAATAAAATCACAGGAGAAACTTTAACAACATTTATATTTTAAGATCTGTATAAACAGTTTCATTAGTCTACAAGAAATATTACCATCAGATTACATAGACACCCTAATGTAACATCTGAAAGGTTGGAAATTAAACCATCATTGTTTCCAGGATTAAGGAACTTAATTATAATTATTTATTCAGCTGTAAAATAAAAAAAAATACTTTACACAAAGTTTTATTATTATTTTTTCTATAAGAAGCATAAAATAATACTGGTTGGAACAGGTGTAAGGATGCACCAGTTATTTAAAGGGATAATTCAGTTTCAGCAAAAAACCAGACAACTTTGGAGAATGGCCTACAATAAAAAACTGGGCAGTACTTACATCAAAATTGTAGCACCTTTGCTTCTGGTTCTCCTGGCTGGGCCGTGTTTACCCGACTGCAACGGTGACATCACATCAGCCATGCACAGGGGCGGTCTGGGAACTTAAAGTGGCCCTGGAAAAAAAAAAAATAAAAGTGGCTCTGTTTTGTAGCTGGGTCTAAATTGATGGAAGGCAGGGCCAACAATACCAAATTGTACATTATACCACCCCAACAGAGCCAAATACCACAGTAGTGTTGAGCACGAATATTCGAATCGCGAATATCGCCACTTTGAGAATTTGCGAATATTTTTAATATAGTGCTATGTATTCGTATTAGCGAATAGTGTCGATTGCGAATATTCTAATCGCAAATTTATTGTGAATATCAGCTCTTAGCAACATCCCTAGCAACAATAGGAAAGTTGCCTACCCCTTAGTGTTGATCGTGAATATTCTAATCGCAAATTTTTATTGCGAATATATTGAGAATATCATACATCAAGTAAATAATGACTGGAGATCACGAATTCTCGAATTTGTGAATTTATGGCGAATATTCAGCCAAAAATTCACGAAATATGGCAAATTTGAATATTGCCTATGACGCTCATCACTATACCACAGTCCATCACAAAATATATCCCCAAAAACTTCCACTGGCCAGCCCCTGGGCATCAGCTCACCAGGATAGACCTTACAGGGAAATATGGCCAATCCGCCCCTGGCCATGCATGATAGCTGCAACCTTTCACTGATTGCAGCACCTGTGAATGAAGGCAGAGGGATGTGGCTCCCTCTGCCTTCCAATCTGAGCCCCCACGGTGAAATTGAGGGGCCCCGATCGGTTGCCATGGCAGCCTGGACACTGCCGAAGCGCTCCAGACCTGCCGTTGCTTTCTCAATACTGAGCTATGCACGAGGCACAGCTCAGACCCTAGATTCACCCTAATAGAGATCTAGGCCGGGTCTAATATAAAAAAAAAAGTGATAAAAAGTTAAGAAAAAATTAAAAACACCAATATATTAAAAGTTTAAATCACCCCCTTTTCCACTTTTACATATACAATATATAAACAATCAAAAAATAACTGACCACTATAAAAGTTTACCTAATAATTAGTGATAAGCGGCAGGGGAATATTTGAATTCGTTATATTTCGTGAATATTTGCCATATATTCGAGAATTCGTTATCTCTAGTCATTATTTTCTTGATTGCGGAAATCGTCAAATGAAAAATTTGCGTAAAATATTCGCAATCAACACTACTCCTAAAGTCAAAGACATTGCAGCCTTCTTATTGGCCCACAAGCTAGAAGCAGGGAGGGATCATGTGTACTGATTTAAAAAAAATCTTGAATATTCGAAATTACGAATATATATCACTATATTCTAAATATTCGCGAATTCTCGAAGTGCCGATATTTGCGATAAAAATTCTCAATTCGAATATTCGTGATCAACACTAGTCACCAGCAGGCCATCAATCATAATTTTTCAAGGCTGTGTATGATGCCCTCCTTTATGTGTAATAAAGGGTATATTCCTTGTAATTTTTGGCAGCCCTTTCACTTTAGGCTTTATGAGTGTATGAGTCCCACTACCTGAACAATTGTACCACAATGTGAATGAGGACCTCAGGTTGTATCGGAGTGCCTCTGCCTTGTAATTTTTGGCAGCACTTGCACCTTAGGCTACTTTCACACTTGCGTTCGGGGCTCCGCTTGTGAGTTCCGTTTGAAGGCTCTCACAAGCGGCCCCGAACGGATCCGTCCAGCCCTAATGCATTCTGAGTGGATGCGGATCCGCTCAGAATGCATCAGTTTGGCTCCGTTTGTCCTCCGCTCCGCTCAGCAGGCGGACACCTGAACGCAGCTTGCAGCGTTCGGGTGTCCGCCTGGCCGTGCGGAGCCAAACGGATCCGTCCAGACTTACAATGTAAGTCAATGGGGACGGATCCGTTTGAAGTTGACACAGTATGGCTCAATTTTCAAACGGATCCGTCCCCCATTGACTTTCAATGTAAAGTCAAAACGGATCCGTTTGCATTATCATGAACAAAAAAAAAAAAAATAATTTTTTATAGGTGCGGATCCGTCTGTGCAGATACCAGACGGATCCGCACCTAACGCAGGTGTGAAAGTAGCCTTATATACAAGTAAATATACAGGAAAGAATGTTTCCTAACAATTTTTCCTCTAAAATCGATTATATCTTCGGTTTTGTGCGGATTATTGTCAGTCTGTAAAAGTGGCGTACTACTCGGACAACATCGTTCCCAGCAGGAGTCAAAGATGCATCCAGACATCCTCTTCATGCTGTTCCCGAACCATTTCAGTGGTGTTTCCATCAATTTCTGACCTTTTCCTGTGAACCAGACACCCTCCCCTCTTCTAAGCAGGGGGTGCCTGGTTTAATGCTCTGGTTCTCCCATTGTGCTCGGGTGCTCTGTAGAGAACCCGAGCATCCCAAAGTGTTCTACTCGAGCAACAGAGCACCCGAGCACTTTCATGCTCGATCAACACTAATGGGTGACACACTGTTATGGAGTATATATGGGTTGCACACTGTTATGGGATATAAATGGGTGACACACTGTTATGGGATATAAATGGGTAGAACACTGTTATGGGGTATATATGAGTGGCACACTGTTATGGGGTATATATGGGTGGCACACTGTTATGGGGTATATATGGGTGTCACACTGTTATGGGGTATATATGGGTGGCACACTGGTATGGGGTATATATGAGTGGCACACTGTTATGGGGTATATATGAGTGGCACACTGTTATGGGGTATATATGAGTGGCACACTGTTATGGGGTATATATGAGTGGCACACTGTTATGGGGGTATATGTGACTTATTTTTGGGAACACTGGGACTAGTAAAGAGGAGTCATGTAAAACATGTGCCCCTAGTACACAGCGAATCTCTCCTCCTCGTGTGTTGTACTCTGTGGGGGGCATGTATATTATTAGCTACAGTGGTGATCTGAGGGCCACCTCGTCCCCCTCACCCCATCTATCTGATGTTCCTCCCCTTTAGAGTTGTGGCTGTGCAGATGACTGAGCAGCTGCCTGTGAACGCGGCACAAGAACAGATTGAGGGGCAGAAGACTAATGATGCTGTGAGCACAATATTGCAGTGTGACTGCGCTATACAAATACCTGTCAGAGATGCACCGCCATTAAACCGACGTACAGTGCTGGCAGTGGCACCTGAGCTCCGTCCTGCCTGCTGTAGATAAGAGTTCTCTCCGACAACACAGGCGTTGTGACATCATGTCATACAGCACACTGTGCAGACGACGTGCTGCCTGCCCCTGCCATGGGTAAACTTAAACGGACCCTGACCCTGTACCACACTAAAGGAGGACTCCTGGCTGTCCGTCCTGGCCTTGTGCCGGACAGAGGACCAGGAGTCTTAAAACCGGACTGTCCGGCCTAACTGCACGGGCTGCATGACACGGATCCGTCTCACAAATGTTATCATCCGGAAAAACGGATCCGGTATTTATCTTTTTCACATTTATAAAGGTCTGCGCATGCGCAAACTGAAAAGCCGGATCCGTTTTGGGGAAAATAATGCCGGATCGGGCATTCCAGCAAGTGTTCCGGAATTTTTCTCCCTTCCAAAAACCGTACAGTGACTGAACTGAAGACATCCTAATACATACTGAACAGATTGCTCTCCATTCAGAATGCATTAGGATAAAACTGATCCGTTTTTTTCCGGTATTAAGCCTCTAGGATGGAACTCAATACCGGAAAAAGTACCCTAATTTGACATTAAAGCAGCGTGTAAAGTGTGCGCATCCAAAAAATATCTGTGACATACAGTGTACTTTTTCAATAGACGGTGTCCGCTGCGGACAGTGACATTAGCTGCGCCACATTTCCAGTGTGAAGTGTGTGCATCCAAAAAATATCTGTGACATCCAGTGTACTTATTCCGTAGACGGTGTCCGCTACAGACAGTGACATTAGCTGCGCCACGTCTCCTGTGTAAAGTGTGTGAATCCAAAAAATATATGACATCCAGTGTACTTTTTCCGTAGACGGTGTCCGCTGTGGACAGTGACATTAGCTGCGCCACATCTCCTGTGTAAAGTGTGCGCATCCCAAAAATATCTGTGACATACAGTGCACTTTTTCAATAGACGGTGCCCGCTGCGGACAGTGACATTAGCTGTGTCACATCTGCAGTGTAACGTGTGCGCTTAAAAAATGTATCTGTGACATACAGTGTACTTTTTCCGTAGACAGTGTCTGCTGCGGAAAGTGACATTCCCAGCGCCACATCTGCAGTGTAATGTGTGCGCTTCAAAAACTTTTGACATACAGTGTACTTTTTCCGTAGACGGTGTCCGCTGCGGACAGTGATATTCCCAGCGCCACATCTGCAGTGTAATGTGTGCCCTTCAAAAAAATTTGACATACAGTGTGCTTTTTCAATAGACGGTGTCCGCTTCTGACAGTGACATTTTCAGGGGCACATCTCCAGTGTAACGTGTGCGGTTAAAAAATTGTAGTGTCCCACTAGGTAAAGGTGGGCACTCCACAAGGGTTAACAAGTCTTTTTGCATTAATGTGATGTTTAATGTTCATTTCCCTGTGTTTTCTGGGTGTCAGGCCTGTTAGGGTGTAGTTTAGCCTCCTAGACATTAGAGGGAGCTAGAGAGCCCTAAGTATATATAGGTAGGCCCAGACAGGGGAGAGGTAGTTCAGTCCAGGTGGCTAGAAGTGTAGCCTAGTCAGCCTGAAGTTCCTGAGACTAAGTTTAGCTTAGAAGAAACACCCCAGTAGAAGAACTTGCCTCCTGGGAGAAACCTGCAGCCACTTACGTACCAAGCAAGGACAGTACAATCAGATCAGATAAGTAACCTGATGGGCAGAAGTACTATAAAATATAAGCAAGGGTCAATACGGGAGGAAGATTATTTTACCAAGGATTAAAGCCAGCATTGAGTAACCCTCGATTGCCCATAACCGTGACCTCACTTCGCAATACCCTGTAGGTCTGGCGTGCTGCATAAATTGGTGTCACGAACAGGATGTGATCATATCTGCGCCATTGTGGATTACAAAAACTGTGTGCCATTATCAGGGCCGCACACGGGGTGCAGTGGGTGCCCCTCACCCCAGCGCTGTCACCCGAAAGGCGCCGAGCGCAGGGCCGGACTGGCCTGCCGGGATAGAGGGAAATTTCCCGGTGGGCCGGCAAGCCTGAGTGCCGCAAGGCCGCGGCCCTGGTGACAAGTGGGGGCGGCCGCGGCCGGCGGCAGGGCAGAGCAGGAGATGAGCACCTCCATTGCGGAAGCGCTCATCTCCATAGTCATCTGTATTGCCGTCCTCAGGACGGCAATACAGATGCCTGTGCTGCGGCAGAGGAGGGAGAGGTGTGTCCCCTCCTGTTCCTCTGATAGGCTGCCGGCTTAGTGCTGGCAGCCTATCAGAGGCCGGTGCAGGCGGCGCGATGACGTCATCGCGTCGCCTGAGCCGTATAGCGAGGGACACAGACGGAAGAGGTGGCCTGCATCGCATCGCATTGCTGGAGGTAAGTATAAGTGTATTATTTTTTTTTATTTTTTTATATAGGTACAATACTGGGCTGGCACATGATAAGGGGGGCTACTGGGCTGGCACATAAGGGGGGCTACTGGGCTGGCACATAAGGGGGGACTACTGGGCTGGGCTGGCACATGATAAGGGGGGCTACTGGGCTGGCACATGATAAGGGGGGACTACTGGGCTGGCACATGATAAGGGGGGACTACTGGGCTGGCACATGATAAGGGGGGACTACTGGGCTGGCACATGATAAGGGGGGCTACTGGCACATGATATGGGGGGCTACTGGCACATGACATGGGGGCACTCTGGCTACTGGCACATGATATGGGGGCACTCTGGCTACTGGCACATGATAATGGGGGGGATCTGGCTACTGGCACATGATATGGGGGGGGGCTCTGGCTACTGGCACATGATAAGGGGGGGGGCTCTGGCTACTGGCACATGATATGGGGGGCTACTGGCACATGATAAGGGGGGCTACTGGCACATGATAAGGGGGCTACTGGCACATGATAAGGGGGTCTACTGGCACATGATAAGGGGGGCTACTGGCACATAGGGGGGCTACTGGCACATAAGGGGGGCTACTGGCACATGATATGGGGGGCTCTGGCTACTGGCACATGATATGGGGGGGCTCTGGCTACTGGCACATCATGGTGGGGGGGCTCTTATTTCTGGCACATGATTGGGGGCACTCTGGCTACTGGCACATGATATGGGGGGCTCTGGCTACTGACACATGATATGGGGGGGCTCTGGCTACTGACACATGATATGGGGGGGCTCTGGCTACTGGCACATGATGGTGGGGGGGAGCTCTGGCTACTGGCACATGATATGGGGGGGGGGCTCTGGCTACTGGCACATGATATGGGGGGCTACTGGCACATGATAAGGGGGGCTACTGGCACATGATAAGGGGGCTACTGGCACATGATAAGGGGGGCTACTGGCACATGATAAGGAGGGCTACTGGCACATAGGGGGGCTACTGGCACATAAGGGGGGCTACTGGCACATGATATGGGGGGGCTCTGGCTACTGGCATATGATATGGGGGGCTCTGGCTACTGGCACATGATGGTGGGGGGGCTCTTATTTCTGGCACATGATTGGGGGCACTCTGGCTACTGGCACATGATATGGGGTGCTCTGGCTACTGACACATGATATGGGGGGGCTCTGGCTACTGACATGATATGGGGGGGCTCTGGCTACTGGCACATGATGGTGGGGGGGCTCTTATTACTGGCACATGATTGGGGGCATCTATGGGGGCACATCTTACTGCAGATTATTGGGGGGCACTATAGGGGCATCTACTGAGGCTAAAAAAGAAGATATTTTATATGGGGGCTCTGTATAGGGGCATTTTATACTGGGACACATTATGGTGGGTACTATGGGGAAGGGGGGGCACTATGGGGGTCATCTACGGGGGCACTGAGAAGGGGTATTTTATATTGGCACATTATGGGAACATTAGCTCAACTGGGGGCATTACAAATGTTTTGCATATTATAAGGAGAATTATTACTACTGGGGGGGCATTATGGTGGGCTTTATTACTCCCCCATGGTATGACCCCCTAGTAGCAGCACAAGCCTCTCCCTGCTCTGCTATCCCTCTGCCCTTTCTCCAAATCCTTATTATGAAATCTTTCTCATTAGGTTAAAGCACAACATCAGCTCAGCCGAGCCCCCGGCCAAAGTGTTGAAGTGGCGTCCGAGATCCCCAAGGGCCAAGTCAAGTAACTGTAAGTTTTTATGGGGGTTCTACAAAAGAGCTATCGTGGGGCAAAGTTCATATTCGTGTTTACACACGTGTTTTAAAATGAATGCTTTCTCCTATTATAAACAAGTAAATAATGACGCAATGCTGTGGGGCTGGTGTGCAACTTTTTCCAGGGCTGGTTTTTATCCCCAGTCCGGCCCTGGCCGAGCGAGCCGCCGGGACTTTTTTTTTTTTGACTTTTTTTTTTTTTTAAGCCGAGCAGCCGAGCCGCCGATTCGTGGGGCTGAAGTTGGGGGCTGAAGTTGTTGCCATAGAAACATTGTAAAGGGGAGGAGTTAGTAAGATAACCACGCCCATGTGGGGGCGCCAGAAATATTTCTGCACCCAGGCGCCTGTGACCCTAGGATCGGCCCTGGCCATTATCCACCTAAAAAGTGACTAAGCCCTACTGTTTATTGAAAATTGCTGGACCAAAGAACTGTACCAATTTGCGGTGTGAAACTGTGCTTTTTGTGGACTGTTTTGCTGTTGTGGAGCCACCGATTGCGGTCAGTGAATAGACAGCGTTTTGCTCAAAGATGGCCGCTTAACCTGACCGGATTAAAAGTGCGCCTCGTTGTACCCGTTTGGCGCGAAAAAGGACAAGGTGAAGTTACCACCCAGCCTGCAAGGAGGAAGAAACCCCGCCATGTCGGGAAGAAGTACCGCCTACCTGAATCCCGGAGCTGCAAGAGGCCGCGCCTACCTTCTGACGCTGAACGTGGGACTCCCGTCTGACGTAGCCACGCATCTCGCGAGACTTGGAGCGAGCACCGCCGGAGTAAGTACTAACTTTACCCTTCACCGGCCCCCTTCTGATTACTATACCAGAGCAGCCCCGACCCCTGCTAGAGTACCGGAGAGGGTCCTCCCTTAGCGGCAAGAGACTTTACTTGAAAAAAATAAAATAAAACTCTGACATTTTAGCTCCGGTCCACTCCGCTGTCATTTAAAGGGCCATACCCATCTAGTAACACTATGTCCGCACCTGAAGGAGCGGGGCAGGCAGCCCCAGAAGTGCCTTCTGAAGTGCCTGCAACTGACAATAGGGCACCTGCCGCCGCTGCAGCATCGAGCCTTATGCCATTAACCATGCCGTATTATTTTGGGGCCCCCTGGTTTCCGCGATATTCAGGGGAAGCCCACAAATTAAAGGACTTTAGGGACCAGATACTGGCCTTATTCCGGCTCTATCCTATATCTGCTGAACAACAAATGGAGATCCTCCTAGCTCAGTTAGAAGGGGCCGCCCGCAGGGAAGTCATGTCCTGGCCCCGTTCTGAAAAGAGGAGTCTGGAGAAGATTTTTGATCGCCTCTGCACCACATTTGAGGCCAGAACGGTGTCCGAAGTTAAAATGCGATTCTTCAGCAGGAAGCAGCAACCTGGGGAGTCGCTTCTCGATTTTGCTCTGTCCTTGCAAGAGACCCTAAGGGCTGTGGTCCAAGTGGACCCCAAGGAAGCTGAGGATCAGGACAGGACTCTTAGAGAACAGTTCATTGCAGGTATAAGTACAGAGCATTTAAAGGGCCAACTGAGGATGCTGTCAGCCCAACATCCCAATTGTGCATTCTTGGACTTTAAAGAGCTGGCCATCAGCATTCTAGGCCAAAATCCGGCCGCAGGGCCAGCAGCTTTGCCTGAACCTCAGGTTTGTCAATCAAGGACTGTCAATGTGGGGCAGGCTGGAGTCAGTCAGGCCACCCAGGGTCCAGTAACAGATGTAGTGGCAGCACTAATGGAGCAAGTGAACCATCTCACTCTGAGCTTAGATAAAGTATGCAAGAAAATAGAGGAGTGGGAAAGACCAATACTGTTGGAAGATGAAGGCCTTTTTCCTCCAAGGCTCCCACCTGCATATAGGGATGTATACCCAAAAGAACCTGATGGACGGCCGAATTATCAGTCTAGAAATCGAAAGCAGCCTGTTTGCCGCTATTGCAAAAAATATGGACATACTGAATCAATGTGCTGGCAGTTAAACGGTCAACCCCTGAGGCAGAGGACCGCCCCTCGGGAGGTAGAACAGTAGGTCCACAGGATCCAAGCTGGATGCCTAAATACGTGGGATCCCGTCCAAAAATTTTAATATGTATCAATGGGATACCCTTTGACGCCCTGCTGGATACAGGGTCACAGGTCACCACTATCCAACGGCCTGCCTTTGACAAGTTCTGGGATCCAAGTCTCCTCACCCAGCCACCAGAGTCCTGGCAAGATATTATTGCCAGCAATGGTAAGCCAGTGAAAGTCCATGGGTACTGGGAACCTACTCTTTAGGTGGGAGAGGCCACCTTACCCCAGCAAGGTGTAATTGTGGTACAAGCAAGAGATAAAGGAGGACACCCTGTGATCCTAGGGACTAATGTCCTTAAAAACTGTTACTCTGAAGTGCTCGAAGCGTCTAACCAAACTATATCATCAGCCTCGCCTGCTTCCAGAAGGGTCATCCACAAAACCATCAGCGTGCTGTGCGCTCAACAAAGATTCGCCAACAAGAAAGGGGAAATTTGTACTGTCCAGATCCGGGACAACCGGCCGGTAATTCTGCCTCCGAATTCCCAGATCATCCTGTGGTGCCGTGCGGTGTTAGGGATCCAGGGTCAGGACTATCAAGCCCTAGTGGAACCTATCCAGATTGAGAATCACCCCTTCGTACGGACAGCCAAGAGTCTGGTGACCGTGTCCCAAGGTAAAGTGCCTGTCCGTTTAATTAATTTTGGTGATCACCCCGTTACTCTTTTTAAGCACTGGCCCGCTGCTCATCTTTTCCAGGTGTCTTTCCAGGATGTGATCCGTCTGCCTGCCACGGAGGCGTTCCAGACCACACAGAGCAGCAGCACCACCGCCAACACCTCGACAACATCCTGGTGGGAAGAGCTTCATGTGGGGAACGAATCCACCCCGAAGGAGCAAATAGAGGGAGTTCTGAAGCTAGTGAGAGAACATCACAAGGCCTTTAGCAAGCACTCCACGGACTATGGAGAGGTCAGTGTAATCCAACATACCATACCCACTGGCTCTCATCCTCCTATCAAGGAGAGGCACAGACCCATACCACCTACTACCTATCAGTCTGTGAAAGAGATGATACAAGAGATGAAAGACTCTAATATAATCCGGGACACTCACAGTCCCTGGGCTGCGCCCTTAGTCCTTGTCCAAAAGAAAGATCGCAGTATAAGGTTCTGCGTGGATTACAGAAAGATCAATCAAATTACCCACAAAGATGCTTATCCATTACCACGCATTGAGGAGTCCTTGACTGCCCTGGGGTCATCAGCCTATTTCTCCACCTTGGACTTAACTAGTGGGTACTGGCAAGTACCTATGGCCCCAGAAGATCGAGAAAAGACTGCTTTCACTACACCTATGGGCCTGTTCGAATTTAACTACATGCCGTTTGGACTGTGTAACGCTCCAGGGACGTTCCAACGGCTGATGGAACGTTGTTTAGGCCACAGGAACTTTGAAACCGTATTGTTATATCTAGATGACGTCATTATATACTCCAAGACGTATGAGGACCACCTAGAACACCTAGCGGAAGGTTAGGGAGCTCCTGAAGGGAGCTGAGAAGAACGACCAGAACTACAGTTCCTTCAAGCTGGAGTTTCTTGCCTTAGTGTGGGCTGTGACCGAAAAGTTCAAAGACTATCTCGCTGCCACAGGATTTGTGGCCTTCACGGACAATAATCCCCTGGCGCATCTGAATACAGCCAAGTTAGGGGCTCTGGAGCAAATATGGGCCTCCCGCCTTGCCAACTATGACTTCACTGTGAAATACCGGGCAGGCCGCTCCAATGACAATGCTGATGCCCTGTCTCGGCTCCCCACTACAGAAGCCCCAGATGAACCAAAGGATGCCTGGGAAGAAGTGAAAATGCCAGCGTTTTACAGTAAATTTGCCCAGCAGGATAATATCCACACTGAAGATCACTCCGCTGCTGATCTTTCCTCATCAGATATTCATGAGTCCAGGGGCGACCAAGAAAGGTGGATTAAGCTCCAGTCTGAAAGTAGAGTCCTCAGTGAACTGCTCGACTTCCTTACCAGTGGGAGAACTCCTGAGAGAGTCCGCAGGAAGAGTGCAGACCCAGAACTAATGAGACTGTGGAGACATCGCCACCAACTTTTCCTTCAAAATGGCCTGTTGCTTAGAAGGAGCCTGGATCCAGTGTCCTGTGATAGAATATATCAGATTCTCCTACCACGTCGAGATGCCAGTCTTGTGTTAGAAATGTATCACAACCAGTCCGGACACTTCGATGTGCTGAAGACTGAGGCCACCATTCGCAGAAAATTCTATTGGATTGGGATGAGAGAAGACATTGAGAAATGGTGCCGAGAATGCACTGCCTGTGCTGTGGGGCGAAGTGAACGCCATGACCAGAGGGTGCCTCTCCATCCTATCGTAAGTAAAACTCCTTTAGAACTTGTTGCTATTGATCATGGGAAGTTGGAGCCGAGTCGCTCAGGATATACTTATGCCATGACTATTATTGATCACTTCACTAAGTTTGTTGTAGCAGTGCCTGTGAAAGACCTGACAGCTAAGACTACAGCAGAGGCGTTCTGGAAGTATTTCCTTCTGCCCTACGGCTACCCAGAGAGAATCCTCACCGACCAAGGGTCTGCGTTTGAGTCACAGCTGTTCCAAGAGATGTGCCTGCTGCATAATTGCCAGAAAGTCCGGACCACCGCCTATCATCCGCAAGGTAACGGACTCTGTGAAAAGATGAATCAAACTCTCATTGAGATGCTGAGAGCAGTACCCCCAGAGACAAGGGGTAATTGGCCTACTCTGCTGCCACAACTCATGTATACCTATAACAACACAATTCACTGCTCCACCGGTTACACACCTTTCTATCTGATGTTCGGCCGTCAAGGGAGGTTGCCTGCTGATCACTCCCTAGATATACAAGTGCCTGATGTCATTAACCCACTACCAAAGACTGATTGGGTAGTGGAGCACCAAAGACGTCTCCTCAATGCCAAAGAGATCGTTCAGGAACGCATGGAAAATGCCCGGGAATGACAACAAAGAGACTATGACCTGGCTGTTCATGCGGAACCCTTAGCTCTGGGAGACCTGGTGTGGTTGAAGAACAACCATAGAACCAGTAAATTGGACAGCAAGTGGGAAAGGATTTCCTATGTCGTTTCTGCCATTCCTAACGCTGAGGCTCACATTTACCAAATCTCTAGAGAAGGGAACAGGGCCGGTGCAAGGATTTTTGCCCCCCCCCCCCCCACCTTATCAGATGATCTGCCCATATCATGACATCACATATGTTCCACCCCTTTCTCAGCTTTTAAATTAAAAGAACTGCTATGTTTCCCTTACGGTTAATCTAGCTTCTTGTA
The DNA here is from genome assembly GCF_905171765.1 of Bufo bufo. Lineage (NCBI taxonomy): Eukaryota > Metazoa > Chordata > Amphibia > Anura > Bufonidae > Bufo > Bufo bufo. Next base: position 55,850,223 of record NC_053390.1, read on the forward strand.
GCTGTCCCTTTTGTCACTCTCTTCTCCCCCCTCCCTCCCTTGTCACTCTCTTCTCCCCCCCTCCCTCCCTTGTCACTCTCTTCTCCCCCCCTCCCTCCCTTGTCACTCTCTTCTCCCTCCCTCCCTCGTCACTCTCTTCTCCCCCCCTCCCTCCCTTGTCACTCTCTTCTCCCCCCCTCCCTTGTCACTCTCTTCTCCCCCCCTCCCTCCCTTGTCACTCTCTTCTCCCCCCCTCCCTCCCTTGTCACTCTCTTCTCCCCCCCTCCCTCCCTTGTCACTCTCTTCTCCCCCCTCCCTCCTTTGTCACTCTCTTCTCCCCCCCTCCCTTTTCACTCTCTTCTCCCCCCTCCATCCTTTGTCACTCTCTTCTCCCCCCTCCCTCCCTTGTCACTCTCTTCTCCCCCCCTCCCTCCCTTGTCACTCTCTTCTCCCCCCCTCCCTCCCTTGTCACTCTCTTCTCCCCCCCTCCCTCCCTTGTCACTCTCTTCTCCCCCCCTCCCTCCCTTGTCACTCTCTTCTCCCTCCCTCGTCACTCTCTTCTCCCCCCTCCTCCCTTGTCACTCTGCCCCCCCTCCCTTGTCACTCTCCCCCCCTCCCTCCCTTGTCACTCTCCCCCCTCCCTCCCTTGTCACTCTCTTCTCCCCCCTTGTCACTCTCTTCTCCCCCCTCCCTCCCTTGTCACTCTCTTCTCACCCCCTCCCTCCCTTGTCACTCTCCCCCCCCCTCCTTGTCACTCTCTTCCCCCCCTCCCTCCCTTGTCACTCTCATTCTACCCCCCCCTGTCACTCTCATTCTACCCCCCTCCCTTGTCACTCTCATTCTACCCCCCTCCCTTGTCACTCTCATTCTACCCCCCTCCCTTGTCACTCTCATTCTACCCGCCCTCCCTTGTCACTCTCTTTCTACCCCCCCTTGTCACTCTCATTTTACACCCCCCTCCTCCCTTGTCACTCTCATTTTACACCCCCCCTTGTCACTCTCATTTTACACCCCCCCTCCTCCCTTGTCATTCTCATTTTACACCCCCCTTGTCACTCTCATTTTACACCCCCCCTCCTCCCTTGTCATTCTCATTCTCATTTTACACCCCCCTTGTCACTCTCATTTTACCCCCCCTTGTCACTCTCATTTTGCACCCCCCCTTGTCACTCTCATTTTACACCCCCCCCTTGTCACTCTCATTTTACCCCCCCCTTGTCACTCTCATTTTGCACCCCCCCCTTGTCACTCTCATTTTACACCCCCCCCCCTTGTCACTCTCATTTTACACCCCCCCTCCCTTGTCACCTCTAGTGTAGAGTGGCCGAGCTCTGTTCGGTCCGCGGTACAGGAGCATTTGTTTCTTGTACCCGGCCGGACTGACAGGAAGTGCACACTAAGTGAGCACTTCCTGTCAGTCCGGCCGGGTACAGGAAACAAAAGCTCCTGTACCGCGGACCGAACAGAGCTCGGCCACGCTACATTAACAACAGCAGTAGCACAGAGCAGACACAGCAGGCTGCGCAGCACTGAGCCGGAGATTCTTTAGAGCGGCAAGCGCTCAGGAGGCGCAGCATGAGGGGCGCCGCCGGCCGGCCGAAGTTATATAACAACTTTTTTATTTTTTTATTTTTATTTTTTTTTTACACCGCAAAAGGGCGCCCCCTGCTAGATGGCGCCCTAGGCGACTGCCTGTCGCCTTACTGGTGGCGCCGGCCCTGGAAGGTAAAGGCTCTCAAGTTGTACATAGAAATCGGTTAAAACCCTGTATAGGAGAACCTGCAGCAGAGGACATTGAACCAGAATCTCCTGAGCCTGAGTTGCCAGCTCAACCTGCTGATCCTATGCAGGCTGTTGAGAACCTGATACATGATAAAGATCCACTTCATTGGTTTCTCACTCCCTGGTTAAACCTGGTAGTAGCTGCTCCTGTTCCAGTTGTTTCTCCATCCAAGGATGAACCCACTTCAGCTCCTGTTATTTCTTCGCCTCAGAGTGTACCTGAAGGAGCTCCAGAGCCTGTGGACTCCTCCAACCCTCCTGAACCAAGTCAGGAGGAATCTCCGCCAGTAAGAAGGTCCACGCGGTCTACCAAGGGGCACCCACCTGTTAGATTTGGGGACTACATTATGGGCCCAGGTAGCCCCTCACGGCAAACCCCTGTTTAACCCTCTACAAGCCTTGGGTACGGACTCATTGTGTTCCTTGAGCCTTTAAGAATTGTTATTTGTTCTGCATTTTCTATGGACTATTATTATGGACTATCCTGGTATTATTGATACGCTGCACCAGGTCAGCTCCCCTGTTCCCTTACAATTATCCTGAGAGAAGAGAACGGCGGTCCTTGTCACCGCACTTTCAGTGAAACTGTTTATTATATTTCAATTGCTAAAGTGGTGATTACTGTGTATGCTGTTCTCCATTTTGTCTTTCAGGCTGCAGTATCCAGCTGTGCAGGGCCCCTCCATGTTGCGCCGAGGACGGGCAACGTTGTAGCATGGGTGTATGTGGTGTCCCACTAGGTAAAGGTGGGCACTCCACAAGGGTTAACAAGTCTTTTTGCATTAATGTGATGTTTAATGTTCATTTCCCTGTGTTTTCTGAGTGTCAGGCCTGTTAGGGTGTAGTTTAACCTCCTAGACATTACAGGGAGCTAGAGAGCCCTAAGTATATATAGGTAGGCCCAGACAGGGGAGAGGTAGTTCAGTCCAGGTGGCTAGAAGTGTAGCCTAGTCAGCCTGAAGTTCCTGAGACTAAGTTTAGCTCAGAAGAAACACCCCAGTAGAAGAACTTGCCTCCTGGGAGAAACCTGCAGCCACCTACAGGCAAGGTGCTTATCTGAGCTGATTGTAAGCAAGGACAGTACAATCAGCTCAGATAAGTAACCTGATGGGCAGAGGTACTATAAAATAGAAGCAAGGGTCAATACGGGAGGAAGATTATTTTACCAAGGATTAAAGGGCTTCTGTCACCCCATTAAACCGTTTTTTTTTTTTTCTTTACTAATAATCCCTACACTGCGATCTCAGCATACATAAGCTAATTAATGATTTTCGTTCAGTAGAATTTGCTAAAAATCGATTTTTATAATATGTAAATTACCTTGCTACCAGCAGACTCGGCCGCTCGCTCCTCAATACGCCTGCGCCGATGACGTCACATCTACACCCGGCGCAGGCGCATTGAGGATGGAGCGGCCGAGTGAGTGGCCGCCTCTCAGTGCGCCTGCGCAGATTGAAGATAGGTACGGCAGATATTGAATGAAAACAGGCAGGTCCAGCAGAGAAAGATCCCGTCCGCTGGCCCTGCCAATCAACAAGCGGAGGGGGCGTCATTACGATCGGAGGATGCGGCTGCTACCAGCAAGTAGCCGCCCTACTTGCGGGTAGCAAGGTAATTTACATATTATAAAAATTGATTTTTAGCTAATTCTACTGAACGAAAATCATTAATTAGCTTATGTATGCTGAGATCGCAGTGTAGGGATTATTAGTAAAGAAAGAAAAAAAAACGGTTTAATGGGCTGACAGAAGCCCTTTAAAGCCAGCATTTAGGCATCCGGGCCTTGGAATACAGCCAGCCAGAATAGCTGTGGAGATAGTGCAGCCTGGTCTGTGAAGCATTAATTGTTTACCCTCCAAGTATCTTGCAAGATTATACCTGCCATTATTGAAAGTAAGCCTGCTTGTGGAACATATGCTAAAAGGGACTGCATCATTACCAACTGTATGTACAAAATTTGGACTGTTTTAAGTAAAGCAACGTTTGGTTCATCATACCATCTGTGTACCTCAATTACTGCTCCTATAAATCGGTGTGCCACCGCTACAGGCACTGGCGTCACGATCCTTAAAGGGACCTTGCCCCAGACACTCAAAATACCTGTAACATCCAGGGCACCTCATCCACCATCAGGCCTGGTCCCTACATACAGAGTGTGCCGCAGAGGAACTTGTGTCTACCTCTCCTTCACTGCCGCATACCTGCCCAAGGTTCTCCAATACAGTGAGTAACCCTCAATTGCCCATAACCGTGACCTGACTTTGCAATACCCTGCAGGTCTGGCGTGCTGCAAAATGTATGTGACATACAGTGTACTTTGTCAATAGACGGTGTCCGCTTCTGGCCATTACCAGGGCCACATCTGCAGTGTAAAGTGTGCGCTTCAAAAAATTATCTGTGACATACGGTGTACTTTTTTGCGTAGACGCTGCGTACAGAGACATTACCGGTGGTACATCTCCTGTATAACGTTTCTTCATCCCAAATACCTGTGACATTCCCTGTAATTTTTTATTAGCAGCTGGTGACAGCATTGACATTATCTGCGGGATATCTCCTGTGTGACGTTTCCACATCCCAAATACCTTTTTAAATTTGTTTGCACATACACTTCCAAATCCTACTCTACTGTACATGTGACAGACTTTCAATCACATATAACATTTAATAGGAAGAAGGCGAGCAGTAAGGGACGGGGCAGTGGCTGTGATGCTGATGGTGCACGCAGAGGCCGTGGCTGTGATGCTGATGGTGCACGCAGAGGCCGTGGCCCTGGGCACGGTGAAACTGTGCCTGCTGCCAGAGCACAAGAAAAACAATCATCCACAATACCTAGCTTTATGTCCCAGTTTGCAGGGTGGCACAGGACACCACTCATGAAGTCAGACCAGTGCGACCAGGTGGTCGGTTGGATTGCAGCAGATAATGCTTCTAGTCGGTTAAGCACCACCCTGTCTTCCACCAAATCCAGTCTCAGTAGCCAAGAGTCCGCTCAACCCAATCCTCAACCTCATCCTCCTTCCTCCCACCATGGAGAGTCTGCGCAAACAAGTGATCCCACACTCGGATATTCCGAGGAGCTCTTTTCAGCGCCATTCCTTGATTTGGCCCTCTTGCCAAGCACACTTGAAGAGGGACAGATCTTGTGCCCTGATTCCCAAACTCTTGAGCATCCACAATCACAAGAAGATGATGGTGGGGAACAGCAATTACTGTTTAATGAGGTGGATGATGATGAGACACAGTTGCCAATAACTCAACAGCAACTGTCTCAAGAAGTTGAGGAAGAGGATGAGACACAGTTGTCAATCACTGAGGTAGTGGTTAGGTCAACAAGTCAGGAGGATGAGCCGAGTGAGGAAGTGGAAGAGGAGGTGGTGGACGATTAAGTCACTGACCCAACCTGGGAAGGTGGAAAGCAGAGCAAGGACAGCAGTAGAGAGAGGGAGGGATCTGCAGCACCGCAACAGGCTGGAAGAGGCAGTGGGGTGGCAAAAGGGAGAAGGCGGGCCACACCAAACAGGCCTGCAACTGTTCCTCGGAGCACCCCCTTGCGGAAATCTCCCTTGCCAAGGGGTAGGTGTTCTGCAGAATTGTAATTTGCAACCTGTACAATACAAAAATGAGCAGGGGCGTGAACACTAGCAACCTCACCAGCATGATCCAACACATGGCATCAAAGCACCGTAATAGGTGGGCTGAGCGCCTGGGTCCACAATCTGTGTCTGCGGGTCACACCACTGCCTCTTCTTCCCCTGTGTTACGTACTGGCCAATTCCCTCCCGCCCTGCACCTGGACCTTTGCAAGCACCATCAGCGACCACATCCACTTCCCTGTCCCAGCGCAGCGTACAAATGTCCTTACCCCAGGCATTTGAACGCAAGCGCAATTTCCCAGCCACCCACCCACAGGCCATAGCACTAAATGCACAGCTTTCCAGATTACTGTCCCTAGAAATGTTGCCATTTAGGCTTGTGGACACTGAGGCCTTACGCAGCCTCATGTCGGCGGCCATCCCGCGTTACCCAGTCCCCAGTCGCCACTATTTTTCAAGTTGTGCCGTGCCCACCTTACACCAACATGTGTCCCGTAACATCACACGTGCCCTGACCAACGCAGTTACTAGGAAGGTCCACTTAACCACGGACACATGGCCAAGTGCATTCGGCCAGGGACGCTACATTTCCATGACGGCACACTGGGTGAATGTTGTGAAGGCCGGGAGCGAGTCGTACTCTGGGATGGCACAGGTGCTACCGACGCCAAAAATTGCGGGCCCTACCTCGATCAGGGTTTCCGCCAGCACCTATTTTAGTGGCTCCAACCCCCACTTCTCCTCCTCCGCTTCCTTCTCCACTACCACCGCCGAATTATCTGCGTACAGCACCAGTCAGTCATCAGTCGGTAGCTGGAAGCAGTGTAGCACTGAAGTGGGGAAGCGGCAACAGGCCGTACTGAAGCTGATATGCTTAGGGGACAAACAGCACACCGCTGCAGAGCTGTGGCAGGGGTTAAGAGACCAGACTGAGCTGTGGCTCTCGCCACTCAACCTAGAACCAGGCATGGTTGTGTCTGATAATGGCCGTAACTTGGTGGCGGCTTTGGAGCTCAGCAAGCTCACACACATACCATGCCAGCCCACGTCTTAAACTTAGTGGTTCAGCAGTTTCTCAAAACCTACCCCAATTTGCCTGAGCTACTGGAGAAGGTGCACCGCGTGTGTGCACATTTCTGCAAGCCATCGACACCTTCAGCCCGTCTGTCAACGCTGCAGCAGCGCTTGAAATAGCCAGCTCACCGGCTGTTGTGTGACATTAGCATGCACTGGAACTCGACGTTCCACATGTTGGCCAGGCTTTGTGAGCAGCACAACATGGTCATTGCCTTACTAGTCAGCTTCCGCTATTCACAAGCGAGGAGTAGGCATGGATGTATGACTTTGAGGAATCAACACACATGGTGAGCGGCGATAACTATTATCAGCGTAACCATCCCACTTCTGTGTCTACTCAAACGCTTGCTACTCACAATGAAGGACGACGCTTTGCATGTGGAAGAGTTGGAAATGGGGGAAGACATTACACAGGCTGATAGCCAGACCACCCTCCGTTCGTCTTCTCAGCGCGAATTGGACGATGAAGTGGAGGAGGAGCAGGAGACAGTTGCCTCTGCTACATAGGATAGTACCCATGGAGGTTTAATTCCATCTGTGGGTGGGCAGAAGAGGAGGAAGAGGATAAGGAAATTGAGAGTGATCCTCCTGATGATGACAGCGAAGTCTTGCCTGTTGGCACACATGGCTGACTTTATGTTAGGCTGCCTTTCCCGTTACCCGAGCGTTATACTCATTTTAGACAAGACAACACTGATTACTGGTTGTTCACCCTTCTTGACCCCCGCTACAAAGAGAACTTCTCAGAACTTCATTCCTCTGGTGGAGAGGACGAGCAAAACGGTACAATACCAGAAGATCCATGTTGAAAAATTGCTCCAAAAATTTCCATCTTACAACGCTGGCGGCAGAGTCCGTAGTTCCTTGGCCAACCGAGGAGGGGAGACAAGGGGAACACACAGCAGTTCCAACAGAGGCAGGGCAACACTCTCTAAGGCCTGGGACAGTTTCATGACACCCCACCAGCAGACCGTGTCAGCATCCTCAATGATCCCTCAGTGCCTTACAACTATTGGGTGTCCAAGCTGTACACGTGGCACGAACTGCCTTGGACATGCTGGCCTGCCCTTTCACCTAGTGGTGAGCATGAATATTCGAATAGCGAATTTTTATCGTGAATATCGCCACACTCGAATATTTAGAATATAGTGCTATATATTCGTTATATTGAATATTCAGCATTTTTTTCCATCTGATCACATGATTCCTCTCTGCTTCTTGCTTGTGGGCCAATGAGAAGGAAGCAATGTCAAGTTCACAACAATACTTAGTGCACCAATCAGTAATCAGTAGTGCGATAAAATATTCTAATCATTGCTGATTAGCGCAATTGCGAATATATTGGAGCACTTGACTCTATCTGCATATAAAGCTATTCTAATGTTCTGCCGTGCCAACCATTTTCTCCAGTCTCATGAAACTTATACCAGCTTGAAAAATGTGGCGACAGTGACCCACGCCTGCATTTCGTGTTACGAATTCGCATTACGTGATTTTTACATTGGCGATTTATCGCATTCAATAAAATAATCTCGAATTCCCGAAATTCGTGAATATATGCTGAATATTCTACAAAATATGCGTGAAATATCGAGAATTAGAATATAGTCCCTGCCGCTTATTACTACTGCTGCCAGCGTTTTGACTGAGCGGGTATTTAGTGCTGCTGGTGGCATTATAACAGATAAGCTTATCTGCCTGTCAACTGAAAATGCTGACAGGTTGACTCTTATAAAAATGAACAAGGCCTGGATTGATCATGACTTCTCGACTCCACCAGAGGAAAGGGGCTGAACATAAAGGCACTTTTAAATGTGTTGTTTATAATGTACTGAATACACTGTATTCCCATGCACCCCTTCAACCACTAACAAGGGTATATGGTTGAATCTTCCTTTTCTCATCCTCCTTCTCCTCGTCCATCATATCAACATGCTTATTCGTTGCATATAATGCCCCCACATATATGCCCTTCGCATATAATGTTTTACAGGGTCAGCTCACCAGCAGGCCCTCACTTACAATGTTTTACAGGGTCAGCTCACCAGCAGGCCCTCGCATATAATGTTTTTCAGGGTCAGCTCACCAGCAAGCCTTCACCTACAATCTTTTACAGGGTCAGCTCACCTCAAGACCCTCGCATATAATTTTTGAGCGGGTCAGCTCACCAACAGGCCCTCACATATAATGTTTTACAGGGTCAGATCACCAGCAGGCCCTCGCATATAACATTTTACAGGGTCAGCTCACCAGCAGGCCCTCACCTACAATGTTTTACAGGGTCAGCTCACCAACAGGCCCTCGCATATAATGTTTTACAGGGTCAGATCACCAGCAGGCCCTCGCATATAATGTTTTACAGCAAGCATGTCAAACTCAAAGGCTAACATGGGCCAAAAAAACTAAATTTAAGTTTATGTGGGCCGCATCAAAAAAATAAATAAAAATCGTACATTTTCATAGAACAACATTGTTGTTTCATGACTGCTGACCCCCAACATCCCGTTGCCCAATAACACAAGTGAGACCTATATATATATATATATACAAATATTAAACTTCACTATAAGACGCACCTAGGTTTTTGAGGAGGAAAATAAGAAAAGAATATTTTTAACCAAAAGTTGTGCTTTTGGTGGGCTTTGAATTAATGGTGGTCTGTGCATGACACTATTATGGGGGATCTGTGGATGACGCACTGTCATGTGGGGGATCTGTGGATGGCACTGTTATGGGGGACCTGTGGATGGCACTGTTATGGGGGATCTGTGGATGGCACTGTTATGGGGGATCTGTGGATGGCACTGTTATGGGGGATCTGTGGATGGCACTGTTATGGGGGATCTGTGGATGGCGCTGTTATGGGGGATCTGTGGATGGCGCTGTTATGGGGGATCTGTGGATGGCACTGTTATGGGGATTTGTGGATGGCACTGTTATGGGGGATCTGTGGATGGCACTGTTATGGGGGATCTGTGGATGGCACTGTTATGGGGTGGGATATCTGTGGATGGCATTGTTATGGGGTGGGGGGATCTGTGGATGGCATTGTTATGGGGTGGGGGATCTATGGATGGTGCTGTTATGGGGGATCTGTGGATGGCATTGTTATGAGGTGGGGGATCTGTGGATGGAACTGTTATGGGGTGGGATATGTGTGGATGGTGCTGTTATGGGGGATCTGTGGATGGCATTGTTATGAGGTGGGGGGATCTGTGGATGGAACTGTTATGGGGGGGATCTGTGGATGACACTGCTATATGTCATCCACAGATCCCCCTCATAACAGTGTCCCCCAATACACCGGCCCTCTGCTCACCGAAGTATTTATAAACGTGAATCCTTATCCTGTTATTAAGTTGAACTAACGCTGCGCTCTCCCATGTTCCCATGTTCCCCTGTATCCCCACAGCACTTACGAACACGCTTCCATAGCAGGCAGAGCGGACGGCACCAGTAACGTCACTCACTGACGTCGCGCGTCTGCTCCGCCTGCTTCATTCATAAAGTGGGCGGAGCAGGCGCTCGACGTCAGTGAGTGACGTTACTGCTGCCGTCCGCTCTTGCAGCACGCCAGACCTGCAGGGTATTGCGATGTGAGGTCACGGTTATGGGCAATCGAGGGTTGCTCACTGTATTGGAGAACCCTGGGCAGGCATGCGGCAGTGAATGAGAGGTAGACACAGTTCCTCTGGGGCACACTCTGTTTGTAGGGACCAGGCCTGATGGTGGATGAGATGCCATGGATGTTACAGGTATTTTGAGTGCCTGGGGCAAGGTCCCTGTTGGTTTCGTGACGCCAGTGCCTGTAACGGTGGCACACCGATTTATAGGAGGAATAACTGAGTACGCAGTGGATAAACCAAACGTTGCTTTACTTGGTGAACACAGTCCAACTTTGTACATACAGTTACAGGTGATTGTGATGATAATGCAGTCCCTTGAACAATACTTCACAAGCAGGTAGACTTTAAATAGTGGCAGGAATTAATCATGCAAGATACTTGGAGGGTGCAACAGTTAATGCTTTGCAGTGCAATGCTGCTTTATTCCCTTCAGCTATTCTAGCTGGCTGAATCCCAAGGCCCGGATGCCTAAATGCTGGCTTTAATCCTTGGTATATAAATCCTCTCTCCAGTATTGGCGCTTGCTGTACTTTATAGAACCTCTGCCCATCAGGGTACTTATCTGACTTGTATTATCCTTGCTTGGTTGGGAAGCTGCAGGTTTCTCCCAGGAGGTGCTGTCCTGCAACTGGGTGTCTCTACTGAGCTACTCCTAGCCTCAGGAGCTTCAGGTGGACGAAGTAACTCCTCTAGTCCCCTGGAATGAACTACCACTCCCCTGCCTGGGCCTTCCTATATATATCTAGGGCTCTCTGGCTCCCTCTAATGTCTGGGAGGCTAAACTGCACCCTAACTAGGCCTGACACCAGTTAAACACAGGGAAATGCATACACATAACATTAAATGTAATAAAGACACATTAACCCCTTTTGTGCAGTGCCCACCTTAACCTAGTGGGACACTACATACCACCACGCTATAACGTTGCCCGTCCTCGGCGCAACATGGAGGGGCCCTGCCCGGCTGGATACTGCAGCCTGAAAGACAAAATGAGAACCGGCATACATGGCAAATATCACAGCAACAATACAAACATTAAATTGAAGGAATGGTGAAAAGGGGCGTCGTTCTCTTCTCTCAGGATAATGGAAGGGAACAGGGGCGCTGACCTGGTGCAGTGTATCAATAAACCAGGATAGTTCATAAATGCAAATTGTCCATAATATAACAGTAGAACAATATAAAACGATGTAAAGTTCTTGGAGGCTCAAAGAACAAATATGAGTCCGTACCCAGGCTTGCAACAGAGTTAAACAGGGGTTTCCCGTGAGGGGCTACCTGGGCTCATGATGTAGTCCTCAAACCTCACAGGTGGGTGTCCCCTGGTAGAACGGGTAGACCTCCTTAGTGGCGGAGATTCTTCCTGCCTGAACTCAGGAAGGTCAAGGGAGCTCACCGCCTCTGGAACTTCTTCAGGAACTCTCTGAGGTAAGGTCTCCTGAGTCGGGAGAACAACAGGAACAGGAGCCGGAACCAGCCAATTCAACCAAGGCGTGAGTGCCCAGTGGAGTGGCTCTTTATCATGGATCAAGTTCTCCACAGCCTGCATAGGGTCCATAGGTGGAGCCGGCAATTCCTCCTCAGAAGGCTCAGGCTCCATCTCCTCCGCCGCTGGTTCTCCTTCGATACAGGGTTTGAGACGGTTCCTGTGAACGACTTGGGGACCTTTTCCTTCTCTGGAGACCTGGTAAATGTGGGCTGCAGCATTGGGTATGGCAGTAATAAGGTAGGGAATCCTTTCCCATTTGCTGTCCAACTTGCTGGTCCGGTGGTTGTTTCTCAACCATACCTTGTCTCCCAGAGCCAGGGGTCCCGCATGGGCAGTCTGGTCATAGTCCTTCTGCTGCCTCTCACGAACAATCTCCATCCGTTCTTGGACAATCTCCTTAGCATTGAGGAGACGCCTTTGATGCTCCACTACCCAATCGGTCCTGGGCAGTGGGTTGATTACATCCGGTACCTGAACACCCAGGGAGTGGTCCGCAGGCAATCTCCCTTGTCGGCCAAACATCAAATAGAACGGGGTGTAACCGGTGGAACAATGGATGGTGTTGTTGTAAGTGTACATGAGCTGCGGCAACAGAGTAGGCCAATCACCCCTTGTCTCAGGGGGTACTGCTCTCAACATTTCAATGAGAGTCTTATTCATCTTTTCACAGAGTCCGTTACCTTGCGGATGATAGGCGGTGGTCCGGACTTTCTGGCAGTTGTGCAGCAGGCACATCTCATGGAACAGCTGTGACTCAAACGCAGACCCTTGATCGGTGAGGATCCTTTCCGGACAGCCGTAGGGCAGAAGGAAATGTTTCCAGAACGCCTCCGCTGTAGTCTTGGCTGTCAGGTCTTTCACAGGCACTGCTACGACAAACTTGGTGAAGTGGTCAATTATAGTCATGGCATATGTATATCCAGAGCGACTCGGCTCCAACTTCACATGATCAATCGCGACCAATTCTAGAGGAGCTGTACTTACAATAGGATGGAGAGGCGCCCTCTGGTCATGGCGTTCCATTCCGCCCCACAGCACAGGCAGTGCATTCTCGGCACCATTTCTCGATATCTTCTCTCATCCCAATCCAATAGAATCTCCTCCGTATAGTGGCCTCAGTCTTTTGCACCCCGAAGTGTCCGGACTGGTTGTGGTACATGTCCAGTACCAGGCTGGCATCCCGACGTGGCAGGAGAATCTGGTAGACTCTATCACAGGACACTGGATCCAGACTCCTTCTGAGCAACAGGCCTCTTTGAAGGAATAGTTGGTGGCGATGTCTCCACAGTCTTACTAGTTCTGGGTCTGCACTCTTCCTGCGGATTCTCTCAGGGATTTTCCCACTGGTAAGGAAGTCGAGCAGTTCACCGAGGACTCTACTTTCGGACTGGAGCTTAATCCATCTTTCTTGATCGCCTCTAGACTCAGGATCATCTGATGAGGGAGGATCAGCAGCAGGGAGATTTTCAGTACGGATATTATCCTGCTGGGCGAATTTATTGTAGAACGCAGGCATCTCCACTTCTTCCCAGGCATCTTTTAGATCATCTGGGGCCTCTGTAGTGGGAAGCCGCGACAGGGCATCAGCATTATCATTGGAGCGGCCTGCCCGGTACTTCACAGTAAAGTCATAGTTGGCAAGGCGGGAGGCCCATCTTTGCTCCAGTGCCCCTAACTTGGCCGTGTTCAGATGCGCCAGGGGATTATTGTCCGTGAAGGCAACAAACGGTGTGGCAGCGAGATAGTCTTTGAACTTTTCAGTCACAGCCCACACTAAGGCAAGAAACTCCAGCTTGAAAGAACTGTAATTCTGATCATTCTTTTCGGCTCCCTTCAGGGATCTGCTGGCGTAGGCAATTACCCTTTCTTTGTTGTCTTGCACTTGAGCCAACACGGCCCCCAGGCCTCTTTTACTGGCATCCGTGTAGAGGAGGAACGGCTTCTGATAATCTGGGTAACCCAGAACAGGGGGTTCAGTCAACTTCTTCTTTAGGATTTGAAAGGCAATTTCTCGTTCTTGGTTCCATTCAACAGGAATAGGGGTTTTCGGGCTCTTTTTTGGATGCCCCCTCAACAGTTCCTGGATGGGATCCGCAATTTGTGCGAAGTGCGGGATGAAACGCCTGTAGTACCCTGCAAAACTGAGAAAGCTTCTCACCTCTTTCACGGTCGTTGGAGTAGGCCAGTTGCGTACAGCAGCAAGTTTATCAGGATCAGGCTGTATTCCGTCGGCACTGACAACGTGCCCAAGGTATTTGACCGCTGGTTTCAGCAGGTGGCACTTGGATGGCTTGATCTTGAGGCCATATTTAGCAAGAACTTGAAACACCTCACCCAGGTGCTTTAGATGGTCCTCATACGTTTTGGAGTATACAATGACGTCATCCAGATACAAGAGTACAGTCTCAAAATTCCTATGGCCTAAACAACGTTCCATCAGCCTCTGGAACGTTCCTGGAGCGTTATACAGTCCAAACGGCATATAATTGAATTCAAACAGGCCCATAGGTGTAGTGAAAGCAGTCTTTTCTCGATCTTCTGGGGCCATGGGTACTTGCCAGTACCCACTGGTTAAGTCCAAGGTAGAGAAATAGGCTGATGACCCCAGAGCAGTCAAGGACTCTTCAATGCGTGGCAATGGATATGCATCTTTGTGGGTGATTTGATTAATTTTTCTGTAATCCACGCAGAACCTTATGCTACCATCTTTTTTTCGGGCAAGAACTAGGGGTGCAGCCCAGGGACTATGGCTGTCCCGGATTATATTAGAGTCTTTCATCTCTTTTATCATCTCTTTCACAGACTGATAGGTAGTAGGTGGTATGGGTCTGTGCCTCTCCTTAATAGGAGGATGAGAGCCGGTGGGTATGGTGTGTTTGATTACACTGACCTCTCCATAGTCCGTGGAATGCTTGCTGAAAGCCTGGTGGTGCTCCTTCACCAGCTTCAGGACTCCCTCTATTTGCTCTTTTGGGGTGGATTTGTTCCCCACATGTAGTTCTTCCCACCAGGATGTCGTAGGGGTGCTGCTGCTCTGTGTGGTCTGGAATGCCTCCGTGGCAGGCAGACGGATCACATCCTGGAAGGACACTTGAAAAAGCTGAGCAACTGGGCAGTGTTTAAGGAGAGTAACGGGATGATCACCAAAGTTAATTAAGCGGACAGGCACTTTACCTTGAGACACAGTCACCATGCTCTTGGCTGTCCGTACGAAGGGATGATTTTCAAAGGGAATAGGTTCCACTAGGGCTTGATAGTCCTGGCCCTGGATCCCTAACACTGCACGGCACCACAGGATGATCTGGGAGTTTGGAGGCAGAATTACCGGTCGGTTATCCTGGATCCGGACAGTGCAAATTTCTCCTTTCTTGTTGGCAAACTTTTGTTGAGCACTCAGCACACTAATAGTCTTTTGGATAACTCTTCTGGAAGCAGGTGAGGCTGAAGATATAGTTTGATTTAAGGCGTCAAGCACTTCAGAGTAACAATTTTTCAGAACGTTAGTCCCTAAGATCACAGGGTGTCCTCCTTTATCTCCTGCTTGTACCACAATCACGCCTTGCTGTGGCAGGGTGGCTTCTCCCACTTGAAGGGTAGGTTCCCAATACCCATGCACTTCCACTGGCTTACCGTTGCTGGCGATGATATCTAGCCAGGACTCTGGTGGCTGGGTGAGAAGACTTGGATCCCAGAACTTGTCAAAGGCAGGCCGTTGAATGGTGGTGACCTGTGACCCAGTATCCAAGAGGGCTTCAAAGGGTACTCCGTTGATGCATATATTAATTTTTGGACGGGATCCTACATACTTAGGCATCCAGCTTGGATCCTTTGGACCTACTGTTCTACCTCCCGAGGGGCGGTCCTCTGCCTCAGGGGTTGCCCGTTTAACTGCCAGCACATTGATTCAGTATGTCCATATTTCTTGCAGTGGTGACAGACAGGCTGTTTTCTGCTTCTGGGCCGGTACCTTGGTCGCCCATCAGGCTCTTTTGAATATACGTCTCCATATGCAGGTGGGAGCCTTGGAGGAAGAGGACTTTCATCTTCTAGTAATAATGGTCCTTCCTCTATCTTTTTGCACACCTTCTCTAGACTTAGAGTAAGATGGTTCACTTGCTCCATGAGGGCTGCCACTACATCTGTAACTGGAGCTTGGGTCGCCTGACTGACTCCTGCAGGTCCCACATTAACAGTCTTTGGTTGGCAAGCCTGGGGTTCATAGGAGGCTGCCGGCCCTGGAGCAGGGTTCTGGCCCAATATACTGATGGCCAATTCTTTAAAGTCCAGAAATGCACAGTGGGGGTGTTGAGCTGACAACATGCGTAGCTGGCCCTTTAAATGCTCATTACTTACGCCCGCAATGAATTGCTCTCTGAGAGTCCGGTCCTGGTCCTCAGCTTCTTTAGGATCCACTTGGACTACCGCTCTCAGTGTCTCTTGTAAGGACAGGGCAAAATCGCGGAGCGACTCTCCAGGCTGCTGCTTTCTGCTGAAGAAACGCATTTTAACTTCTGACACCGTTCTGGCCTCAAACGTGGTGCCCAAGCGATCAAAGATCTGTTCCAGGCTACTTTTCTCAGAGCGGGGCCACGACATGACTTCCCTGCGGGCGGCCCCTTCCAACTGAGCTAGGAGGATCTCCATTTGCTGTTCGGCATTTATGGGGTAAAGCCGGAACAAGGCCAGTATCTGCTCCCTAAAGTCCTTTAACTTATGGGCTTACCCTGAATAACGTGGGAACCAGGGGGCCCCAAAATAGTACGGCATAGTTAGCGGCATCATGCTTGGCGGTGCCGCGGCGGCAGGGGCCCTAGGGTCGGCTGGGGATACTCCAGAAGGCACGACTGGGGCCACCTGTCCGATTTCCTCAGGTGTGGACATGTCGTTGCTAGGTGGGTATGGCCCTTTAAATGTAGCAGAGCGGACCGGAGCGGCAATGATAATAACTTTTTTTTTTTTTCCACAGAAAAGTCTTTTGTCGCTAACGGGGCTCCCTCCGGTGCCCTGGCAGGGGTCGGGAACGTTCCGGTAAGGTAAATAGCAGAGCCGGCAACAGTTTTAAGTTGGTACTCACTCCGGTGGTGCTCGCTCCAAGTCTCGCGAGATGCGCGGCTACGGGCGTCGGACGTCCTGCGTACAGCGTCAGCAGGTGGGCGCGGCCTCTCGTAGCTCCGGGACTCAGGTAGGCGGCACCTTTTTCTCCTCGCCGGCTGGGTGATGACTCCGCCTGGTTCTTTTCGCGCCAAAGTCCTCTTTTTCGCGCCAAACAGTTCACCGGGCGCACTTGTAATCCACCTCAGGTTTAAGTGGCAAAATGGCTGTCTATTCACTGACAGCAAGCGGTGGCTTAAACAAGCAGCAAACAGTCCAGAAAACACTATCTTCACACTACTAATTATGACAGTTCTTTGGCCCAGCAATTTTGAATAAAACAATAGGGCTTGGTCACTTTAAGGCAGTCTTTAGCACACAGTTTTGTATCCGCAATGGCGCAGGAATGTTCCGTAAATCCTGTTTGTGACGCCAATTTATGCAGCACGCCAGACCTGCAGGGTATTGCGATGTGAGGTCACGGTTATGGGCAATCGAGGGTTGCTCACTGTATTGGAGAACCCTGGGCAGGCATGCGGCAGTGAATGAGAGGTAGACACAGTTCCTCTGGGGCACACTCTGTTTGTAGGGACCAGGCCTGATGGTGGATGAGGTGCCCTGGATGTTACAGGTATTTTGAGTGCCTGGGGCAAGGTCCCTGTTGGTTTCGTGACGCCAGTGCCTGTAACGGTGGCACACCGATTTATAGGAGGAATAACTGAGTACGCAGTGGATAAACCAAACGTTGCTTTACTTGGTGAACACAGTCCAACTTTGTACATACAGTTACAGGTGATTGTGATGATAATGCAGTCCCTTGAACAATACTTCACAAGCAGGTAGACTTTAAATAGTGGCAGGAATTAATCATGCAAGATACTTGGAGGGTGCAACAGTTAATGCTTTGCAGTGCAATGCTGCTCTATTCCCTTCAGCTATTCTAGCTGGCTGAATCCCAAGGCCCGGATGCCTAAATGCTGGCTTTAATCCTTGGTATATAAATCCTCTCTCCAGTATTGGCGCTTGCTGTACTTTATAGAACCTCTGCCCATCAGGGTACTTATCTGACTTGTATTATCCTTGCTTGGTTGGGAAGCTGCAGGTTTCTCCCAGGAGGTGCTGTCCTGCAACTGGGGTGTCTCTACTGAGCTAATCCTAGCCTCAGGAGCTTCAGGTGGACGAAGTAACTCCTCTAGTCCCCTGGAATGAACTACCACTCCCCTGGCTGGGCCTTCCTATATATATCTAGGGCTCTCTGGCTCCCTCTAATGTCTAGGAGGCTAAACTGCACCCTAACTAGGCCTGACACCAGTTAAACACAGGGAAATGCATACACATAACATTAAATGTAATAAAGACACATTAACTCCTTTTGTGCAGTGCCCACCTTAACCTAGTGGGACACTACACTCTGCCTGCTATTGAAGCTTAAGTAAGTGCTATGGGGATACAGAGGACATGGGAACATGGGAGAGCGCAGCGTTAGTTCAATTTAATAACAGGATAAGGATTCACGTTTATAAATACTTTGGTGAGCGGCGGGGCCCGGTGTAAGAGTACAGTGACTGCACCGGGCCCCGCCCCTAGTTACGGACTCCAGCCCCTCCTCTCTCCCGGCTCATACATAGCAGTCTGCGATGCTGCATCTTTGCCGGGCCGCCAAGATATTCATTGCGGGCCGCATGCGGCCCGCGGGCCGCATGTTTGACACCCATGTTTTACAGGGTCAGCTCACCAGCAGGCCCTCGCATATAATGTTTTACAGGGTCAGATCACCAGCAGGCACTCATCTACAATGTTTTACAGTCTCAGCTCACCAGCAGGCCTTCACCTACAATCTTTTACAGGGTCAGCTCACCTGAAGGCCCTTACATATAATTTTTTAGAGGGTCAGCTCACCAGCAGGCCCTCACCTACAATGTTTTACAGGGTCGGCTCACCTGAAGGCCCTCACATATAATTTTTTAGAGGTTCAGCTCACCAGCAGGCTCTCACAGATACGTTTTTAGAGGGTCAGCTCACCAACAGGCCTTCACCTACAATCTTTTACAGGGTCAGCTCACCTGAAAGCCCTCGCATATAATTTTATAGAGGGTCAGCTCACCTGCAGGCCCTCGCATATAATTTTATAGAGGGTTAGCTCACCAACAGGCCCTCACCTACAAGTCCAGTCTCATTATCCAAGTGTCTGGTCAACACAATCCTCACCGCCAGGGGTTGCGTAACTAGTTATTACGAAGGAGTCTCGTTCGTTATCAGAATTAATCAGACAAATCGCTCCACCAACTAAGAACGTCCATGCACCACCACCCACAGAATTGAGAAAGAGCTATCAATCTGTCAATCCTTTCCGTGTCTGGGCCATGTGAGGTTTCCCGTGTTGAGTCAAATTAAGCCGCAGGCTCCACTCCTGGTGGTGCCCTTCCGTCAATTCCTTTAAGTTTCCGCTTTGCAACCATACTCCCCCCGGAACCCAAAGACTTTGGTTTCCCGGAAGCTGCTCGGCGGGTAAATGGAATAACGCAGCCGGATCGCCGGTCATCATCGTTTATGGTCGGAACTACGACGGTATCTGATCGTCTTCGATCCTCCAACTTTCGTTTTTGATTAATGAAAACATTCTTGGCAAATGCTTTTGCCAGTCCAAGAATGTCATTTCTAGCAGCGCAATACGGATGCCCCCGGCTGTCCCTCTTAATCATGGCCCCAGTTCCAAAAACCAACAAAATAGAACTGCAGTCCTATTCCATTATACCTAGCTGAAGTATTTAGGCGACACGGCCTGCTTTGAACACTGTAAATTCTTTCAATTATCAGCTAAGCAGCAGGCACTCTCCCAATTTTTTTTAAATGGTCAGCTCAGCAGCAGGCCCTCGCCCATAATGTTTAAGATGGTCAGATCAGCAGGCCCTTGCTCCAAATGTTTTTGAGGGTCACTAGCAGACCATCAATCATAATTTTTCAAGGCTGTGTATGATGCCCTCCTTTATGTGTAACAAAGGGTATATTATAGTGTCGGTTCCTTGTAATTTTTGGCAGCCCTTTCACTTAGTGCATAGGCTTTATAAGTGTAGGAGTCCCACTACCTGAACAATTGTACCACAATGTGAATGAGGCCCTCCTTTAGGTGATATACAGGTTGTATCGGAGTGCCTCTTCCTTGTAATTTTTGGCAGCACTTGCACTTTATATTCAAGTAAATATACAGGAAAGAATGTTTCCTAATAATTTTTCCTCTAAAATCGATTTTTATCTTTTTTGGTTATGTTATCGGCCATTGAGTACTTTTTATGTGCTAGGGGCATTCAGTATGATCTACATAACAGCTTCATTATCAGGCTGCTTGAGTATACCTTGACTCACAACTTTTTCTTATTTAACTCCAAATTTTACCACCAGCTCAGGGGGCTGGCGATGGGCAGCCCCTGTGCCCCCACCTACGCCAACCTCTTCCTGGGGTGGTGGGAGGATACTCTTGTCTTTCCTGACCACGTCGTCTGGTGGTCCAGAAACATACAGTTTTGGACTCGCTATATAGACGACGTGTTCGTCGTCTGGAAAGGTAGCTCTAATGAGCTCAAACAATTCGTATCTGACCTCAACATGAATGAGATCGGACTCCACTTTACCTTTGAACAACATCCGTCTAGTATCACATTTCTTGACGTTAAGGTTACTATAGTGGGGGATCGTCTTTCCACGAACATCTATAGGAAAACCACAGCTACGAATTCTCTCCTTCACTGGAGCAGCTACCATCCCACCTCCCTCAAACGTGGTATTCCCAGAGGACAATACCTCCGGGTACGGAGGAACTGCTCCGGTGATGAGACATTCTTTCAAGAAGCTAGAGCCCTCCAGGATAGATTTGTAGCTAGGGGGTATCCACAACCAATACTCAGGGAGGCCTTTAAGCACGCACAGGCTAGAGAACGAAGTGATCTTCTTATCCCTAAAACTAGGAGATCTGATAGTCCCCAACCGATGAGAATTATCTCGAATTTTGACACGGCTAATCAGAATGTTAAGAAAATCTTAAGTAAATATTGGCCCATTCTGAGTATGGACCCCGACCTCTCCGAGGTCGTGACTGAACGTCCGTCCGTCTCCTATCGCCGGGGCAGAAGCCTTAGGGATCGGCTGGTGGCCAGCCACTATACGCCTCCAGTCAAGGCGGGTACCTGGCTGGATCGCAGACTGGTGGGCCTTTACAGATGTGGTGGCTGTAAGGCCTGCGTGTTCTTAAATACAGCAAGAACCATTACTGGATCAGTATCTGGGCAGACCTTTCAGATACGTGATTTCATTAATTGCAAGTCTAGGGGTCTCGTCTATCTGTGCCAATGTACCTGCCCCCTTGATTACGTCGGGAAAACTATTAGGGAATTCAGAAGACGAATCCTTGAACATGTGAATGATGTTAAAAACAAGGAAGCTACCCCGATTGCAACACACGTGAACGAGATTCATGGGGGTGACCCCAGGTGCCTTCGCTTCACTGTACTAGAATTGGTACATCCATCTCCACGTGGGGGTGATTGGGACAGGAGGATCCTACAAAAGGAAAGCGAATGGATCCATAGACTCCGGTCCCAGTCCCCCCGCGGGTTAAATGAAAGTTTGACGTTTTCATGTTTTTTGTCACTTGCTTTGCTTTCTGGCCTTTTGGCCTTTTCCCGATAGGTCCTTATTTACCTTCCCTTTCCCTCGTTCCCTTCCCTCTCCCTATTCTGTCCCTGCAACTTATGAGCCCGGTAGTTAGCCTTGTCCCTTTACTGGGCCAGGTGCGTGAAGCACCGAAATTGTAATTATTTTGAACGGTGATTATAAATGGTTTCACTGGCTTTACTATATATTGTTTCATCAGCTTCTATCCATTTACTAGACAATCTTGTCCTTTACATATGTCCCCCCGATCACCTACTCTTTATGAAAATATCTGTATGGTCCATGTATAAACCAAGATGTGTAGGGCTGTAAAGTATTGTCGCCTTTCATGGCGACCGTATCATTTACTTTACCCCTTTCATGTTCTGGTCTTGATCGTGCACCACATCTATGGCTATTACCTGTGTTAGGCAGTTTTCTCTATTCTGCCCACAGTGTTTTGTTCGATCCGGCGGTTTGCGTTCCATGCTGGAACGCAAGGGCGCGAGGAGATGACGTCATATCTGGACGCCTTCTATTTGATCAGCTAGCTGTGGAGGCGTGCTCCGGGTTGGAGCTCATGTCCCGATGACGCCACTTCCGGCAGCTTGTACCGGAAGTCGCGCGACGTGCGTTCCACTCTGGAACGCACGCTACTTCTCATGGCGCTAAACATGCTCTTCAACATGGCATACGCAGCAGTCTCATGAGGAGGAGTGGTTTGGGTCTCCACCCCGACAGGTATACACAATTAGAGGACCTTAGGTGCTTATTATAAGAGGGGGCAACTTTGAGAGAGTAACAGTTGGACCCAGGGAGGGGACGTATGTCTGCGGCTTCATTACCAACAGTAAGTAACTAGACCACAGCACCCTTTGACATGAGTGTCTGCAGTGGGGCTTTTTGTGATACATGCTCTTGTTTTGTCATATAGTGGACCGGTATCTAACAGGCTAACCTAGCATGGGTGATTGATGTATGTGATTCAGCATATATCTGAAGGTATGCTCACCTCTTTATTCACCTATATGATTTCATGTGGGTCGAGTGTAGTATGACTCTCCACTTTTATTATCTTATTGTGTTTATAGCCTACCTCTGTGATCAATACATGTGATACTTCTCATGAACATCAGTGACACGATTGGTCTCTGCATACTTCATCATCTACAAAGGAGTCATTTGCATTATCTATATGACTGATCGTGTCCACTTAAGTATATGGAATTTACTCAAGACACTGTGAGTGAAACCCCTCAATATAACCCATACTGGTGATGGTTCCTCACACTTTTGTATGTGGTGCTGGGATACATATGTATATATATATATATGGATATCCTCCTTTTTCTTCACAGATATCTACCTGTCTTACGTGTGATGCACGCATATGATACATCAAGACTGTCGGTATATGTCCTTCTACCCGTCCCTCCCAGGATTGTCATCTGGTCCAAACAATTTTAATCTTATTACTGAATGTCATAATTGACACCATGTACTGAACGGTTTTGGTACGGATGCGCCAACTGTATCTGGGCCTCCTTCCGTTGATTCTATATTCCGTTTGAACCTATTTAATTATCTTTTATCTATTACCCCCTGATGATCCCACACCGTGGGGGAGACGCGTTGGGGTTTACCACGGTTTATTTCTGTGGCATCCAGAGTTATCCTACTTAGGTGTTTTTGTAGTTTTGTAGTTGGATGCACCGTGTACCTGACGATAATTTTTATCGTCAGGGCTGTATACATTGTGCTTGCTTAAATTATTTTTGTTTTTGATCCTCTCTGTCCATGCCCACACCAGCCCAATATCCTGTATCTTACCCAATATCCATCATCCTAGGGTTTTATAGGAGTTGTTAGCCAGGTTTGAGGACAGGGGGGCTCTACCTTCAGGAGCCGCCTCTGGGCTTAGGGCCAAGCTATAGTACATGTCAATAGGGTCAGTCACCCCACTCCCTGGCAGTATTTTGGATGGCCTGGTGTGCGTCTGGACACATAAGGATAAGATGTTGTAATGATATAATAAATATATATATATAGATTTGTTAGGGTTATGCTTTAGCTGGACTTCTATCGGTTTTGTACGTATTATTGTCAGTCTGTAAAAAGTGGCATACTACTCGGACATCGTTCCCAGCAGTGACCTGGGAGTCCAAGATGCATTCAGACATCCTCCCCATGCTGTTCCCAAACCATTTCACCATTTCAGTAGTGTTTCCATAAATTTCTGACCTTTTCTTATGAACCAGGCACCCTCCCCTCTTCAGAGCAGGGGGTGCCTGGTTTAATGCTCGGGTTCTCCCATTGACTTCCATTGTGCTCGGGTGCTCGGTAGAGCACCCGAGCATCCCGATGTGTTCGGCCCGAGTTCCCGAGCACCCGAGGACTATGGTGCTGGATCAACACTAGTCCCCACCTAGCTTTAGTAATGACCACACCAGGGCCGCCCAAAACCCAAGTAAAGAAAAATTCTAACATATAAAATTAAATAAAGTAAAAAAAAATTGGGGAGAATGAAGCGTAACACTGCATTATTGTATTTTATTCAAACGATTCTTTAGAGCACATGCGCAAAAATGAAGCATGCGCACTAGTTTAAGAGAATTCTAATACTCGATAGTTGACAAAGTCCTAGGGCGAATAAGTGGTCCATGCTGGTTGTCCTCAGCAGGATCAGGACAGACAGCAGCAGATAATTGTTAACGCTGTAGTATAAGGCCTACACGTAGCTCAAACAAACTCAGCAGGATCAGGACAGACAGCAGCAGGTAAATGGTAACGCTGTAGTATAAGGCTGACACATAACTCAGCTGGATCAGGACAGACAGCAGCAGCAGGTAAAGGTAATGATGGAGTATAAAGTAGAAGAAAATAACATCCCTCAGCGCAAGGAACCAACCAGATGCAAATGGCGTATCTTCAGAAGTATTTATTGCAAACTCACTACGCGTTTCGGGGAAAAATTCCCATTCATCAGGTGAATAATGTTGCATAACCAAATGGTGGAGTATAAGGCCTACACATAACTCAGCATGATCAGGACAGACAGCAGCAGCAAGTACATGGTAACGCTTGAGTATAAGGCTTACACATAGCTCGGCCTAACTCAGCAGGAACAGACAGCAGCAGGTTATTTGTTTGCAGCAATGTGTTCCAAGGAATGGGCCCCCACCAGACCACGGCAACACCAAAAATAAACGTAGACACCTCTGACAGCAGCAGGTTCTTTGTTTGCAGCAGGAATGTGTTCCCAGGAATGGGCCCCTGCCAGACCAGGGCAACACCAAAAATAAACTTAGACACCTCTGACAGCAGCAGATTCTTTGTTTGCAGCAGGAATGTGTTCCCAGGAATGGGCCCCCACCAGACCGGGGCAACACCAAAAATAAACTTAGAAGAAAACTGCGTTAACAAAGCCTGCCACTCCGTGTGCTGATTCCTTTAGGTTTATAAAAAACTTACAGTAATCCGGTCCTATACAATGCAGATGTCTGGAGGGGAAGAAGAATGCAGGGCTTCCAGGAAGAGATGGGGTAGATAGATATATACACTACATGTGGTCCATCCTGCTAGAATCTATCTATCTACTCCGTCTCTCCCTGGAAGCCCTGAAATCTTCTCACCCTCCAGACATCAATTTTTCATGAACCTACAGGATCTGATTTTCTATGTCAAGTCCACAAAGATGAAGCAGAGCTGCATTCGTTTTGTGGGGTAAGTTTACCTGCAGCTCTATGTAACTCGAGAACACATGGTGGCTTCAGAACAGAATACAAACTCCGCTCTGCTGGATGACAGTGTCGATGCTCCCCAGTGCCTGTCAGCTCCTTCCTGGTGATGTCTGGCCCGGGGCTTTGTGACACTACTCCCCTCTTCCCGTGTGTAGCCAAGCATCGCAATTAAAGGCTTATTCAGCAGCCTGTCCTGCGATCGAGGCAGCCGCTGAGCACCCCGCTAGCACTTATTCAGCAGCCTGACCTGCGATCGAGGCAGCCGCCGAGCACCCCGCCAGCAGCCGGGGACCATGACTGAGTCATCACCGAGGGGAGGGGAACTGATCCTGGCGGGAGGGTCGGGGGACACTTCCAGACCGAGGCTGAGGCAAGCCAGTATGGTTTATTTACCAGTATGGTTTATGTATGGAGGGCAGTGTCCATAGATCACACAGAGGACTATAGGGTACACTATATTAGGGCTGGAACGATTAATCAATTGAATCCTGCAGGAGGCGGACAGCTGCTGCTCAGAGCCGGGGCAGAGGACTCCATGCCACTGGCTTGTGTCACAAAAGACACTACTGCCTCGGCGTCCTGAGACGAAATGATGCGGCTGCTACGCCCCCAAAAATCTCTCATGAGGCGGACGCCCCTGCCAGCTGTGGGTAGAGGAGCGGGTCCGTGCTGGCAGCGGTCCAGCACTGGAACCGACTTCCCGGCCACGACCACGGCTGCTGGCACACCCACGTCCACTCATGATTGGCACACAATGTTTTTAAACACCCAAAAAATATATAAAGAAAATGAAGAGGGAATTTAACTTTATTGGGTTTGGGACAATGGGGCAAAAATGAAATAAATAGACACGAAACCCTAAGACAATGACAGAAAATCAGACAGCAAAAGATTTTTTTGTTTTGTTTTTTTTCACAGACGAACTACTTCTTTTTTGTTTTTTTTAAAGAAAACGACGATGACAATAATCCCTCCCTAACACACAAAACCCTAAGACAGTGACACTAAAACAGCAGGCATATATACCCATTCAATCCCTCCCAGTAAGTCACATGTCCCAATTAAACATGTAAATGAAGTGAAAATTACACCAATATAGTGGATCCTCTTTTCATCCACCCACCTGTGATTAAAACCAATAATATATTCCTCCTCTCTATCCACACAGTGACAAAATCATATACCATTAACATGGTGTTTACTCACAAAGATCATTGCAAAGTCTGGCTGGCACATCATGGAGGGGACTTGCCTCTTCTTCCTGTGTAGTGTGAAAAGGCGCGCTTCCCAGCGTCTCCATGTCAGAGCTGCGCATGTGTCATGAACACGTGCAGATTCATGGAAGATGTGAGCTGTCTAGTGCTCCTGCAGGGTCAGTGCGCCTGCGCATCCAGTACAGAGCCGGCTCTCTCTGCTGTTGTGTTCCTCCTGCTGCTATGGTGACGCCTGTATTCAAATCAGGCAGGGTGTCACAGCGAGGCTCTGGGGCTGAGATCCAGCACTTCTAAGTGTATTCAGTGCTGTCCATGTGTAGTGATTGTCCCTGCTATGTACACAGTGCTTCGGTGTTCAGAATTAACCCTGTCAGGTCTACCTACTGATTGTCTATTTTGTACTGGGCAATCCTTGACCTCAATTACTACCACTTCTATGCTTCTAAGTGTATACAGTGCATTGTCTCTGCCATGTGAACAGTGGTTCAGTATTCAATATTAACCCTGTCAGGTCTACCTATTAGAGTTTTAACAGAAAAGGATCTTCAGGGCTACCGTGCAAACATTGAGGCGTCTAAAAGACAGAAATGGTTCCGTGACCAAGATGACTACCTGAAAGGTGACATATATAAGAGAAACCCAATAGAAGGAAGCCAGAGGAAAAGACCTCAGGGGCGACAGAGGTTCACCAAACAGCAGGGAAGAAAACCCTACAACACTGACACTGAATCATCCGGAAAAATGAGCGAGGAACGGCGTTTTTTAGAACAGAAGGCGGCCCAAGGAGGCAAAGAACGACCAGGAGAGGAGGACGCAAGCACCATAGGGAAAGGAAACGAGGCCACAAGGATGACAAGGTCAATGAAACCGCCAATGGACAACAGGGATACACAGGGGACCTCCAGACAACAGGAGAGACAAGGACAACGGAACTAGAGAGAAAAGATTCTACACTGGTGGTAAATATATCCTCTATAGATTTGTCCAATGATGAATTATCTCTGCTAGAGAAGGGACTCTCTTTTTGTCCAACTGCTGATACAGATTGGTTTAACTGTGAAATTGACCTTCACAAATTTTTCAGACGTATCAAACTGAAAGTTTTCTTTGGTGATAGACCTGCGACAACCGTACCTAACAGTACTCAGGAGACTGGTGACCCAAGGATGTTGAAATTAACAGACATGGGGCTGTACTTACAGAGTGATTTTCAACCCCCAATAGTCAAAGATTCTATCAACACTTATATTGATCTAGTGAGAAAAGGGGTGGAGGAAATTAGACTACAAACAGGCACACACAACATTAAAAAGAATATGGATAAGGGTGAGACGATGGCTCTTAAAAAGATTTGCAGTAGGAAGGACATTACAATTAAAAAAACTGACAAGGGAGGGGCTATTGTCATAATGGATACTGCAAAATACATAGCAGAAATACAGAGACAACTAAACGATGTAGAGGTATACAGACCCGTAGACTCTGACCCTAAATTTGCCATTATGCGCAAAATAAAACTGCTTGTTGATGATGCCTTTGCCACAGACCTGATCGATGAGAAACTACACAGATTTCTACTAGTGGAACGACCGGTCACCCCTATACTATACGTGTTACCCAAAATACACAAAAGCCTAGAAAACCCTCCTGGACGCCCAATAGTATCAGGGATCAACTCAGTATTCTCTCCACCAGCAACCTTCTTGGATAAATACCTCAGGAAGTATGCCTTGTCAGCTAAGTCATACGTGAGGGACACCACCGACTTCCTCAAGAGACTACAAACACTACAATATGAAGAAGGCCAGTTCCTGGTCTCCTTTGATGTTGTAGGTCTATATACAAGCATTGACCATACAAAGGGCTTAGAAGCGGTGGAGTGGGCCCTACATCAGGACAAAGTTGAAAAAGAACAAGCACTATTCATCCTCTCCCTTCTGGAAATAGTACTCACCTGCAACTATTTCTTGTTTGAGGATACATTCTATGTCCAGCAGCGGGGGACTGCAATGGGATCTAATGTGGCCCCAACTTACGCTAATGTCTATATGAGCAAGTTTGAGGAGACTTTCATATACCCATCCAGCCACTTCACCTCAGTGAGGGGCTGGATGAGGTATATAGATGACATTTTCTTCATATGGACCGGTACACTGGAGGGACTCCTTGAGTTCAGACACTATATTAATTCCATATATGATGAGCTACAATTTACATCTGTACATACACAGACAGGATTACAATTCCTGGATACTACGGTATACGGTAGCGAAGGTACATTACGGACTGACCTTTTTGTAAAGCCCACGGACAGGAACAACATGCTCCTATTTAAAAGTGACCACCCTAAGTTTATGAAGGAGTCATTGCCCTACAGTCAACTACTGAGGGTAAAACGAATAGTATCAGAGGAAGATAGACTGGAAACCAGATTGGAAGAGATGTGCAACAAATTCGAACAGAGAGGTTACCCAAAAGCAATGGTACAGAGACATAAATATAGAGTGAATAACTCTAAACGTGAAGAACTACTGAATGAGAATAAACCTAAAAAAGAAAACAGAAGGATTCCCTTCGTCTCCACGTACACGGCACAAAGTACACAAATAGCACAGGTCCTCAAAAAGAATTGGCACATATTGTCACAAACATTCCCTGGAATTGAAGAATTCCGCAACACTCCCCTCCTTTCGTACAGAAGGTCGCATAATCTAGGGGACAGGCTGATACATGCCGACACAAAACCCTCAGTATTACCCAAAGTAAAGAGGAGAGGCTGTTTCCCCTGTTTGAGCTGCTGCAACTGCAATAATATGCTTAAAGGAAGCAGCTTTACACACCCTAGAACAGGCAAGGTATACCAGATAAAGGGCTATTATACATGTAGGTCAGAATACGTAATCTATACACTACAGTGTCCCTGTGGGCTGCTCTATGTAGGAGAGACTACGCAGGAACTCAGGAATAGGGTTAACCAACATCGCTACCTTATACGTAAACTACTCTCAGGAGAGAGACAGGAGGACATCCCGAAAAATGAACAACCGGTACCAGAACATTTCTTGAAACATAGACACAATGTTTCCCAACTTCGGTTCCGGGTGATTGATGGGATATTACCACAAAGAAGAGGAGGTGATAGAGAAAGACTATTGAAAAAGTTAGAACTAAGGTGGATATTTGAACTGCAAACACTTGAACCCAAAGGCCTTAACAGAGAATTCAAGATAGGCACACTATACTGAACTGAACAGAGACTTGTTTTTCCTCCACACTGTGATAGGACTATTATACATAATCCTAGTATTTGTTTTATTAAAGTGATGTACCCAACCACCGTTGGTTGAGATGTATGTATGAATTTCTGATTTATACATTCTTTTAACTTCAACTTTATTTCCACAGATATTTGCACAATTGGTAAAGTCTGGGGGCACTATCAACAAGGGGACCTCTGCTCCGGGAGAGTACAGACAGCGGGACTACCACGTTGAAAGCATCAAAGTAACGTATACCCCATTGCTGCCGCACAGTGTGTGTGTTTATATGCCAACATGTTTTCACGGTTCAGGGTCAGGGGGGAGCCTATAGTGGCCCAGATGATTTCCACGGTGCGTTTTTCCATTACCTCTTTCGTACCTCTGCCATGTGATGGATAGCCTTCTCTTGATAAATGGCCCTTGTTAACATAATACTGTAGAGTCCATGTTATCCACAGTTGAACAATGGGCTGTATGAATGGGATGACCTCAACAGAGACGTTACACTGGTATTTAAAGGGGTGAATTTGGGAACGGAGGACCCCCTAGTCCTATTGAGTGAATCAAGAGACTGTGTCGTGGGTGGTGGCGACTCTTCCACATTAATGGGGGATGCACCCCCGGCCCCATTGAACATCGAGGGCCCTGAGAGGGTGGAGACCTCCCCCGCATGGTATCTGGGAGAGCGTACCCCGCTCAGAGACCTTGAGCGCAAATGTTTTTTTGGGACGACCCCAACCCTTCTTTCTTGAAAAAGATTGGGGGTATGGGGACTCCCAAATAGCTGACTGAGCCCTCAAAAGTGGCATTATGACTGGACCTATATTCCTGCCGTTGAATGAGAGAGGACTGTTGCGTAGCCCTGGCAATATGGATACAGAAATAGCGGTGGAATACATGCTGCTGAACTCTGTCTTTATTTTTACCACTGTGGAGCCCCCTTTTGTCAATAAACCACAATCAGAGTGATTTTGCATATTTGCAGTAGAATGGCATTTTTGAGCCTATTTAATATGGCCATATAAATGGACACTCTCTGTGGTAGTAATTGAGGCTAAGGATAGCCCAGTACAAAATAGACAATCAGTAGGGGTTAAAACTCTAATAGGTAGACCTGACAGGGTTAATATTGAATACTGAAACACTGTTCACATGGCAGAGACAATGCACTGTATACACTTAGAAGCATAGAAGTGGTAGTAATTGAGGTCAAGGATTGCCCAGTACAAAATAGACAATCAGTAGGTAGACCTGACAGGGTTAATTCTGAACACCGAAGCACTGTGTACATAGCAGGGACAATCGCTACACATGGACAGCACTGAATACACTTAGAAGTGCTGAATCTCAGCCCCGGAGCCTCGCTGTGACACGCCTGCCTGATTTGAATACAGGCGTCACCATAGCAGCAGGAGGAACACAACAGCAGAGAGAGCCGGCTCTGTACTGGATGCGCAGGCGCACTGACCCTGCAGGAGGAACACAACAGCAGAGAGAGCCGGCTCTGTACTGGATGCGCAGGCGCACTGACCCTGCAGGAGGAACACAACAGCAGAGAGAGCCGGCTCTGTACTGGATGCGCAGGCGCACTGACCCTGCAGGAGCACTAGACAGCTCACGTCTTCCATGAATCTGCACGTGTTCATGACACATGCGCAGCTCTGACATGGAGACGCTGGGAAGCGCGCCTTTTCACACTACACAGGAAGAAGAGGCAAGTCCCCTCCATGATGTGCCAGCCAGACTTTGCAATGATCTTTGTGAGTAAACACCATGTTAATGGTATATGATTTTGTCACTGTGTGGATAGAGAGGAGGAATATATTATTGGTTTTAATCACAGGTGGGTGGATGAAAAGAGGATCCACTATATTGGTGTAATTTTCACTTCATTTACATGTTTAATTGGGACATGTGACTTACTGGGAGGGATTGAATGGGTATATATGTCTGTTACTATTCACTCTGTATGTTGCTTGAGAAAGACCTTTACGGTCGAAACGTCGCATTTTTTTGCTGGTGAAATAAATTCCACTGAATTGAAGACAGGAGAGTGCTGCGGTTTCTTCTATATGACGCATCCAAGGGGGAACTTCTGACTGGCTCCCTACACGGCTGGCACCACCACAAGATAAGACTATAATTTTTTGTTGTGCTGCTATACGCATTTTTTCCACTAAAACAGCAGGCAAAATACTTTTTTTTTTGTTTTTTCAAAGACGAACAAGGCTGACGCTAATCCCTCCCTAGCACACGAAACCCTAAGGGTACTTTCACACTAGCGTTTTTCTTTTCCGGCACTGAGTTCCATCCTAGGGACTCAATACCAGAAAAGAACTGATCAGTTTTATCCTAATGCATTCTGAATGGAGAGAAATCGGTTCAGGATGCATCAGGATGTCTTCAGTTCAGTCACTGAACGGCGTTTTGGACGGGGGAAATACCACAGCATGCTGCGGTATTATCTCTGTCCAAAATTCCGGATCAGTTGCCGGAATACCGGATCCGGCATTAATTTACATTGAAATGCATTAAAAATACTGCAATGCCGGATCCGTCCTTCCGGTCTGCGCACGCAAAATATATAACGGATCCGTTTCTCCGGATGACATCTGGAGAGACGGATCTGTTTTTGAAATGCATTTGTAAGATGGATCCGCATCCGGATCCGTCTACAAATGCTGTCCGTTTGCATGCAGATTGCTGGATCCGGCAGGCAGTTCCGGTGACGGAACTGCTTGCCGGATCACTCTGCCGCAAGTGTTAAAGTAGCCTAAGACAGTGACACTAAAACTACAAGCAAAATGCTTTTTATCAGTTACACTATTCACTAACTAAGCTACACTAACTATCTGTATTATATACACTGCGTGCAGAATTATTAGGCAAATGAGTATTTTGACCACATCATCCTCTTTATGCATGTTGTCTTACTCCAAGCTGTATAGGCTCGAAAGCCTACTACCAATTAAGCATATTAGGTGATGTGCATCTCTGTAATGAGAAGGGGTGTGGTCTAATGACATCAACACCCTATATTAGGTGTGCATAATTATTAGGCAACTTCCTTTCCTTTGGCAAAATGGGTCAAAAGAAGGACTTGACAGGCTCAGAAAAGTCAAAAATAGTGAGATATCTTGCAGAGGGGTGCAGCACTCTTAAAATTGCAAAGCTTCTGAAGCGTGATCATCGAACAATCAAGCGTTTCATTCAAAATAGTCAACAGGGTCGCAAGAAGCGTGTGGAAAAACCAAGGCGCAAAATAACTGCCCATGAACTGAGAAAAGTCAAGCGTGCAGCTGCCACGATGCCACTTGCCACCAGTTTGGCCATATTTCAGAGCTGCAACATCACTGGAGTGCCCAAAAGCACAAGGTATGCAATACTCAGAGACATGGCCAAGGTAAGAAAGGCTGAAAGACGACCACCACTGAACAAGACACACAAGCTGAAACGTCAAGACTGGGCCAAGAAATATCTCAAGACTGATTTTTCTAAGGTTTTATGGACTGATGAAATGAGAGTGAGTCTTGATGGGCCAGATGGATGGGCCCGTGGCTGGATTGGTAAAGGGCAGAGAGCTCCAGTCCGACTCAGACGCCAGCAAGGTGGAGGTGGAGTACTGGTTTGGGCTGGTATCATCAAAGATGAGCTTGTGGGGCCTTTTCGGGTTGAGGATGGAGTCAAGCTCAACTCCCAGTCCTACTGCCAGTTTCTGGAAGACACCTTCTTCAAGCAGTGGTACAGGAAGAAGTCTGCATCCTTCAAGAAAAACATGATTTTCATGCAGGACAATGCTCCATCACACGCGTCCAAGTACTCCACAGCGTGGCTGGCAAGTAAGGGTATAAAAGAAGAAAATCTAATGACATGGCCTCCTTGTTCACCTGATCTGAACCCCATTGAGAACCTGTGGTCCATCATCAAATGTGAGATTTACAAGGAGGGAAAACAGTACACCTCTCTGAACAGTGTCTGGGAGGCTGTGGTTGCTGCTGCACGCAATGTTGATGGTGAACAGATCAAAACACTGACAGAATCCATGGATGGCAGGCTTTTGAGTGTCCTTGCAAAGAAAGGTGGCTATATTGGTCACTGATTTGTTTTTGTTTTGTTTTTGAATGTCAGAAATGTATATTTGTGAATGTTGAGATGTTATATTGGTTTCACTGGTAAAAATAAATAATTGAAATGGGTATATATTTGTTTTTTGTTAAGTTGCCTAATAATTATGCACAGTAATAGTCACCTGCACACACAGATATCCCCCTAAAATAGCTAAAACTAAAAACAAACTAAAAACTACTTCCAAAAATATTCAGCTTTGATATTAATGAGTTTTTTGGGGTTCATTGAGAACATGGTTGTTGTTCAATAATAAAATGAATCCTCAAAAATACAACTTGCCTAATAATTCTGCTCTCCCTGTATAGTGAAGGGGTAGGCAAATTTCCTATTGGTCGCTAAGTATGTTGCTAAGCTCTGACAAAGATATTGCAGCCTTCTCATTGGCCTACAAGCTAGAAACAGGGAGGGAATATCATGTGTGCTGGTTAAAAAAAATAGCGAAAATTCGCGATTAGGAATATATAGCGCTATATTCCAAATATTCTCAAATTCTCGAAGTGCCGATATTCGCGATAAAAATTCGCAATACGAATATTCGCGCTCAACACTCATCCCCATACAGTAGCATGACTAGTATATTTCAGTGTGCTAAACAAGCGACAATCAACCTGCTATATCGTAGGTCTCAGATGATCTACAGTCGTGGCGAAAAGTTTTGAGAATGACACAAATATTAGTTTTCACAAAGTTTGCTGCAAAACTGCTTTTAGATCTTTGTTTCAGTTGTTTCTGTGATGTAGTGAAATATAATTACACGCACTTCATACGTTTCAAAGGCTTTTATCGACAATTACATGACATTTATGCAAAGAGTCAGTATTTGCAGTGTTGGCCCTTCTTTTTCAGGACCTCTGCAATTCGACTGGGCATGCTCTCAATCAACTTCTGGGCCAATTCCTGACTGATAGCAACCCATTCTTTCATAATCACTTCTTGGAGTTTGTCAGAATTAGTGGGTTTTTGTTTGTCCACCCGCCTCTTGAGGATTGACCACAAGTTCTCAATGGGATTAAGATGGGGAGTTTCCAGGCCATGGACCCAAAATGTCAACGTTTTGGTCCCCGAGCCACTTAGTTATCACTTTTGCCTTATGGCACGGTGCTCCATCGTGCTGGAAAATGCATTGTTCTTCACCAAACTGTTGTTGGATTGTTGGAAGAAGTTGCTGTTGTAGGGTGTTTTGGTACCATTCTTTATTCATGGCTGTGTTTTTGGGCAAAATTGTGAGTGAGCCCACTCCCTTGGATGAGAAGCAACCCCACACATGAATGGTCTCAGGATGCTTTACTGTTGGCATGACACAGGACTGATGGTAGCGCTCACCTTTTCTTCTCCGGACAAGCCTTTTTCCAGATGCCCCAAACAATCGGAAAGAGGCTTCATCGGAGAATATGACTTTGCCCCAGTCCTCAGCTGTCCATTCACCATACTTTCTGCAGAAGATCAATCTGTTCCTGATGTTTTTTTTGGAGAGAAGTGGCTTCTTTGCTGCCCTTCTTGACACTAGGCCATCTTCCAAAAGTCTTCGCCTCACTGTGTGTGCAGATGCGCTCACACCTGCCTGCTGCCATTCCTGAGCAAGCTCTGCACTGGTGGCACTCCGATCCCACAGCTGAATCCTCTTTAGGAGACGATCCTGGCGCTTGCTGGACTTTCTTAGACGCCCTGAGGCCTTCTTAACAAGAATTGAACCTCTTTCCTTGAAGTTCTTGATGATCCTATAAATTGTTGATTGAGGTGCAATCTTAGTAGCCACAATATCCTTGCCTGTGAAGCCATTTTTATGCAACGCAATGATGGCTGCACGCGTTTCTTTGCAGGTCACCATGGTTAACAATGGAAGAACAATGATTTCAAGCATCACCCTCCTTTTAATATGTCAAGTCTGCCATTTTAACCCAATCAGCCTGACATAATGATCTCCAGCCTTGTGCTCGTCAACATTCTCACCTGAGTTAACAAGACGATTACTGAAATGATCTCAGCAGGTCCTTTAATGACAGCAATGAAATGCAGTGGAAAGGTTTTTTTGGGATTAAGTTCATTTTCATGGCAAAGAAGGACTATGCAATTCATCTGATCACTCTTCATAACATTCTGGAGTATATGCAAATTGCTATTATAAAAACTTAAGCAGCAACTTTTCCAATTTCCAATATTTATGTAATTCTCAAAACTTTTGGCCACGACTGTACAAAGGGGGAGAAGGAAGCCATTTTCCTTGCTGAAAATTACTGCATGAGACCACTATTAAACCATTTATGGTCTTCTTTTAATAGACTTCCTGTGGAAAAGGACATAAAGACAGTAGGATGATCAGAACACAGTACTTTTCATATCCAAACAAAAAAATTATAATTTTGTAACACTGCTCTTCCTATGTTGCATAATCCTCATGGTTTCCATTTCCTGAGAATGACACAAGACTATGTCGACTGGAACAATTCATAAAGAAACCTTTAGAGGTGGTGTCGCCTCATTAGTCATTATCTGGCCATTTGCACAGCTAGGGTGATAAATCAAGGTGAGAGATTTCTCTCTTTATCAGTGATATTTTTACTTCTTAAAAGCTGTTTATAGTGCTTTATAAGTCAAGGTGGATGAGCACCGGTATGACTCGCTAACCACATGCCCCGGAGGCTGTATTAGAAAACATTTAATGTTGTGACTGAGTTTTGTGCTGGGTTTATATTTCAGACACCATCTGGGATATGTTAAGAAGTGTTGAAAAGTTTGGATTTAAAGGCTATGGACTAGAGATGAGCAAATTTCTTAAAATTTGTTTTGTGTCCAATTTGGTGAATTGTTCACAAAAATACGATTCAGAGCTAAATAGATTGTACCCGAATCAAATATGCTTCAATTGCTCACCCATAGTAGCATTCATTGGACTACAATACTCATCATGCATACTAGGCTAGAATACTACCCACCAGACAACACATATATTTTTCCAAAAACCCCAGATCAGCATATAATAGCCTCTCTCTCTCTCTCTCCCAAAGCAAATCATAAGTATCCAAATTTTGGGGTAAATTCGGGACAAATTCCAAATCAGTAGAATCGATTCCCTCATCCCTACTATGGATACCTTTGATGGGGAAGGATGTTACTGGTTGACTTGAGTAAAAAAAAAAAAAAAAAGTTGCACTAAGTTTCAGTCTTTAATCAGGATTGCTTTATTCATTTTCAGACGCCTTTCAGTTTACACCCTGCTTCAGATATGTCCCTCACAGCAATACATGCTGGATGTGCGATCAGTGTGTTCTCCTTGTCTTACCCTTCCAAACTCCATTGTGTGTGCCATTCTCCCTATCTACTGTACAATCTATGTGAACTGCCTTCCTTGGATTATTTCCCCTCTCGCCACACTCTGATCTACCATGTACAACATCCTCCTCCTCGCTGCTATTTGTAACAATGAAAGAAGGGAGAGCATTCAGAAACTGGAGAAGTGCTCTGATGAATTTATGTCAGACTAGCAGAAGGACACGGCTTTGCACGGGTATATTTAATCTATTCCATTTAATGTTTTTGTATGTCATTAAAAGATATCGACAGTATCCCCCTTAACGGTGACCTCTACAGCACCCCACCCCTTTACACTGACCTCCATAGCGGACTGTCACCTTAACTGTGACCACCACAGTTCCCTGTCCCCTTAACAGAGACCTCCACAGTGCCTGCCCCCTTATCAGTGACCTCCACAGCAGTCCGCCACTTTAACAGTGACCTCGACAACATCCAGCCCCTTTAACAGTGACCTCCACAGCGGCCGCCCCTTCATTAGTGACCTCCACAGTACCCCATCTCCTTAACAGTGACTTCCACAACACCCCGTACCCTTAACAGTAGCCTCTACAGCAATGTGCCCCTTAACACTAACCTCCATAGCGGACCGTCCCCTTAACTGTGACCTCCACAGCAGCCTGCCAAGAGGGGGGCCAGAGGTCTGGTTTTAGGCCGGACAGTCCGACTTTTAGACTCCCTTTCCTCGGTCCGGCACAGGGCCTGGATAGACACAGGGATGTCCTTTTGAACAGCTCACTCTGTGCTGTCTGAGTATGAGCTGCAGGGAGGAAGTCACCCTCCCTCCTATCCCTGCAGCGGACAGAAGTTTATTTTTACACTCATTTTTTCAATCTCCATCTGCTGCGGAGTGGGGGGGAGGGTGTGGCTTAGCGGGACCTGGGGGCGGGGTTTATAAGTCTGTCTTTTGAGGGTGGCCTGAATTGCCACCCTACCGGCCCCTGAACTGTGACCTCCACAGCACTCCACTCCCTTAACAGTGTCATCCACAGCGCCCTGCCCCTTTAAAGCTGACCTACAGCAGTGAAGGAAAATGGCTGGGTTGTTATGGAAACCTGATGTAAAACTTTGTGTATGTAAAGACTAAGGACCTGCGAGCTCCTATTGGCTGATAAGGGACATGTGACTGTGTGTATGGCAGTTGGGATATGAAGAGAAAGACCTGCAGGCTTCTATCGGCTAATGTAGGTCATGTGATGTACCATATTTACATTTTTTGGGAATATCTCAGGTAGGGTACGTCCTAGAGAGCTGTTACCCCCACAAGATTTCTTTCCAGGTAGTAAGGGATGTGTATACAAAGTTTAGTTGAAATCGATGGTTGCGTTTTTGAGTGATCGCGGAACATACATACATACAGTACAGACCAAAGGTTTGGACACACCTTCTCATTCAAAGAGTTTTCTTTATTTTCATGACTATGAAGGCATCAAATACTATGAATTAACACATGTGGAATTATATACATAACAAACAAGTGTGAAACAACTGAAAATATGTCATATTCTAGGTTCGTCAAAGTAGCCAACTTTTGCTTTGATTACTGCTTTGCACACTCTTGGCATTCTCTTGATGAGCTTCAAGAGGTAGTCCCCTGAAATGGTCTTCCAACAGTCTTGAAGGAGTTCCCAGAGATGCTTAGCACTTGTTGGCCCTTTTGCCTTCACTCTGCGGTCCAGCTCACCCCAAACCATCTCGATTGGGTTTAGGTCCGGTGACTGTGGAGGCCAGGTCATCTGGCGCAGCACCCCATCACTCTCCTTCATGGTCAAATAGCCCCTACTTTCAAAGTTTTCCCAATTTTTCGGCTGACTGACTAACCTTCATTTCTTAAAGTAATGATGGCCACTCGTTTTTCTTTACTTAGCTGCTTTTTTCTTGCCATAATACAAATTCTAACAGTCTATTCAGTAGGACTATCAGCTGTGTATCCACCTGACTTCTCCTCAACACCACTGATGGTCCCAACCCCATTTATAAGGCAAGAAATCCCACTTATTAAACCTGACATGGCACACCTGTAAAGTGAAAACCATTTCAGGGGACTACCTCTTGAAGCTCATTAAGAGAATGCCAAGAGTGTGCAAAGCAGTAATCAAAGCAAAAGGTGGCAACTTTGAAGAACCTAGAATTTGACATATTTTCAGTTGTTTCACACTTGTTTGTTATGTATATAATTCCACATGTGTTAATTCATAGTTTTGATGCCTTCAGTGTGAATCTACAATTTTCATAGTCATGAAAATAAAGAAAACTCTTTGAATGAGAAGGTGTGTCCAAACTTTTGGTCTGTACTGTATATACATACATACGTCCTTCTTTATAGATATAGATTCAGCAGCAGCTAGGTGAAGGACTTAGGGTCCATTCACACATCCGTGTGTGTTTTGCGGATCCGCGGATCCGCAAAACACGGACACCGGCAATGTGCGTTCCGCATTTTGCGGACCGCACATCGCCAACACTTAATAGAAAATGCCTAATCTTGTCCGCAATTGCGGACAAGAATAGGACATGTTCTATTTTTTTCGGGATTGGAATTGCGGACCCGGAAGTGCGGGTCCGCACTTCCGGATCCCGGCAGCACATTGTGCTGCCCCATAGAAATGAATGGGTCCGCAATTCCGTTCCGCAAAATGCGACGTGTGAATGAAGCCTTACACATACGCTGCAGAAGCAAAATGGTAGGACATTTTTCCTATTTAGTCTATTTAGAAAGTTAAGGAAATTAAAATTAAAAAAAAATTGTGCAAAGGTGCCTATAGACCTTAAAGGGCCTGAAAAAGATTAGAAAAACAAGATTATTTCCCCCCCAGAAACATTCCTGTCTACGGGCCAATTTACTTGGATACAACACACTGCCCGTGGACATTTTTAAATTTCACCTCCATTTTCCTTTAATTCTTGTGGAACACCTCAAGGGTTAACAAAGTTTGTAACATCAGTTTAGAATAATTTGAGGGGTGTAGTTTCTAAAATGGAGCAATTTATGTGTGGTTTCCGTTAGGTAAGCCCCTCAAAATCCCTTTATTGGTGAATTGGTGCTTAATAAAATGGTTTTGGAAATTTTGTTGAAAATTTAAACTTCTAAGCCTTCTAACGTCCTAAAAAAAATAAAATGACATGTCAACAGAAAGCAAACATATGGGGAATGTTGATTGATAACTATTTTATGAGGTATCACTTTCTGTTTTAAAAGTAGAAAAATTCTAATTTAGAAAATTTTTGATTATTGGATAAATAAAGGTGAAATATATTGACTCAAATTTACCACTGTCATAAAATACAATGTGTCACGAAAAAACAAACTCAAAACGGCTTAGATAAGTAAATGCGTTCCAAAGTTATTACCACATATAGTGACATATGTCAGATTAGCAAAAATCGGACTGGGATTTTAGGTGAAAAGTGGCTCGGTACTAAAGGGGTTAAAATCTGCAGAGTAAATTGACCTGTAGCATGGATTTTAAACCACAAAGCACTGAGGGAAGGAGGGCCCAACCTGACCTTTGCACCAGGGCCGATGAGCCTTTAGCTACACCCTTGTCCCTTAGAGACATGATGTGCATCTCTTCTGCCTCTGCTCCTAACTCCACATTTAAGCGATCGGCAGGGGTCATAACACTTGGAATCCCACCAATCAAATCTTTGATATGTCACTATGACATATTAAACATTTTTGGAACGTGCAGTTACACTTTAAATGTTTCCAGAGCATCCAACTTATTGTAATGTAAGATAAAGACAACACAAGGAATCATAAAATGCAGCTTTCGAACGATTGTTCCATTTATTGCAAATAAAGATTTATTTCAAAACCTATATAAGCCCTGTCAAAAAGTAATTGCACCCCTAAACCTATTAACCAGATTGCCAGCCTTAGCAGTAACAACTGTGATCAAAAGCTTGAGATGACTTGTGTTGAGTTGTCTACATTACTGTGGATGAATTCTATCTTTTTGTTATAGGTACTGTACATGAGGGTTTTCCAGCATGGACTGCCCCTTTAAGGTTTTGCCATAACATGTCAATGGGATTCAAGTCAGAATTTTGACTCAGCCACCCCAAATCCTCAATTTTGTTTCCTTTGAGCCATTCAGAGTTGGACCTGCTTCTGCTTGGAATCATAGTCCTGCTGCAGTACATTGACCTTAACTGAGGTGAGTGAGGTCTGCAGTTCTTTAGATTTTCCTCTTGTTTCTTTTGACATCTTGATGCTTTCAATATGCTCTTGGTGACATTTTGGAGGGCAAGCCACTACTGGGAAGGTTTATGTTATGTTCAGGTGTGGGAGAGAAACACCATACCGAACATAGGAGGGAAAGGGGTGAGGGAATAAGGCCTGGAAACTAGGGAAAGGAGATGGACACCTCCTAGTAAAACCCTTATCATAGACCTGACTAACTACCAGTATGAACAGACCCCAGAGGTAGGTGAGTTCATATACAGGAATACCTAGTGTCATAACTCACCCTATAGGACCCTGGTACTAATGTCAGGACTGAGACAACCTGTTCCTCCAAAAGGAAGGATGAACAGGAGTCTCCCTCAGGCCTTAATACAAATGACAGGGAAATGCAACACACAAAATAGCCCAAACAAAATACAAAAGGGAAAGAAAACACTTAACTTCAAGTGGCTATGGCAGCACCAGGAACTCAGCCGAGATCCACAACAATAAATAGAGAAGGTTAAATGACCATAATAGCCACACCTGGGGAAAGAAGGTGTGGCAAGCATCAGAAACAACACAGACGTCATTTGATCCAAACGGGAAACATGTCAGATCAAACCACGTGTTGCCAGTCTCACCGATCTCCTGCCACCTGTTGCTGGAACGTCCGTGACAGTTTACCACTGTTTTCTCCATTTGTGAACCATGGCTCTCACAGTGTTTTGCTGGAGTCTCAGAGCCTTAGCCCTGGCATTATAACCCTTTCCAGACTGGTAAATTTCAAAGACTTTGTTTTGCATCTGTATTTGAGTTTCTTTTGAATAAGGCAACATGTGCTGCTTTTTGACACCTTCTAGCTATGTCACATTGTCAGACAGGTTTTTTATAAGTGATGTTTAGATCCAAGTTTGGAAGTAGTCCACAAACTAGCACACCCTAACAGGAATCTTGCACATCTTTACTTTCACTCACTTTCTGACTCTCTTCTGCCACTCTCCACCATATGTTCCCTTTATGATGCAGCTGCAGCTGCCACTTTGTATAACCACCTCCC
The DNA here is from genome assembly GCF_905171765.1 of Bufo bufo. Lineage (NCBI taxonomy): Eukaryota > Metazoa > Chordata > Amphibia > Anura > Bufonidae > Bufo > Bufo bufo. Next base: position 55,892,389 of record NC_053390.1, read on the forward strand.
AACTCAGTTGCCCCCTCACACGTAACAAAACTGAATAAATCACAAAGCAACCCTGGCACACCCGTTTGACAGAACTGAGGCAAGCTTCCAGGGTAGCAGAGCAGTAATGGACGAAAACCCATTTTAAGGAGCACTTTAACACATTAAAACAATCCCTTTTCAATTTCAGTTTCCCCCTTGAATAGTCCTCCCACCTGTCTTCCTACTACCTTTTTGACAGGGTACAATCTGGCTTCGGACCTCGCTACTCAACTGAAACCGCCTTAACCAAAGTCACCATGACCTGATAACCTTTCAAAGCCAAACAACATTACTTTGTCCTCCTTCCCCTTAATCTATCTCCTTGACCGCTTTTGACACAGTTGACCACTCTGTTCTGTTACAAGCTATCTCATGTCTTGACAGCCCAGATTTGGCCATCTCCTGGAACCCCTCATACCTCACGAACCAGACATTTAGTACAACCCACTCACACACCACCTCCTTGTCTCGCCCCTTCTCTGTTGGTGTCCCTCAAGGCGCTGTCCTTGGACCCATGCTCTTCTCAATCTACACCTTTGGTCTGTGACAGCTCATAGAGTCCCATAGCTTTCAGTATCACTTCTCTGGTCTCTGTACAAATGTAATCTCCTTAGTATCCAGAATTCCACAATATCTATCTGCTATATCCTCCTTCTCCTACCTTTCTAAAAATGTTCATATGTACAGTGCCATGGAATAAATTGTCCTTTAATAATAAAAACAAAAAAATAATTCAACCCAATTGTCAAATGAATTTGGTTAACAGGTTGATTTAGTAACTAAAGGGGCAATTACTTTTTCACATAGGGTCAGGTAGGGCTGAACAGCATTTTTCCTTCAATTAATGAAATTCTCATTTAAAAAACTGTATTTTGTGTTTACTTGGGTTATCTTTGTGTACTGATCAGTGATTGTTGAACTGCTGTGTCAACCAACCAGTTTGACTTGGGGCTAAACGTAAGGGCGCTATCCTGGCAGTACACTTGTATTCAACCTTTAACCCCTATACAAGGATCTGGACTTTGCTGAAGGGGAGCCACCAAGCCACTACCTCTTGTAGTAGTCTTAGTGTGGTTGACAGCTGACCCACGGGGGTCATAGACACCTGTGAGAAGTACCAATGGATCAAATAAACTTGTAGTCAGTAAAAGGCAGAGATCAGGGCAGGCAGAGTTCATGCGAATCTGTGAAACAGTCCAGAGGTCAGGATAGGTAGCACAAGATCGGTATTGTGATCAAGCACGGGTCAGGAGGAAGATGGTTAGAATCCAAGAATCAGGTAGAAGTCAGTACACATGCAGCAAAGAAGATTATAGCACTTTTGCAGAATCTAGCAAGCTATTAAAACTATTGATCAGGCACCAATACACTGGGGAAGGCAACTTAAGTACCCCAGGGTGGCTAGCCATTGATTGATGTGTGCTGACCTTTTAAGAGTAAGGGGGATAATGTGCCCTACAGGCAGGTAGGAGAGGAGAGACTGGAAAATACAGGCCATGACCTGCATGACCTGAGGAAGAGGTGCATAGGACTCCAGGGGGGGGGGATCCGCTACTGGTGGGCAGACGAGGACAAGAAGGTCCGGAACACCGAACCACACAAGAATAAGTTGGGTAAGTGAAGCGGTTCCCATGCCTGCCCAGAGGAGCAGGACAGCAGTGGGCATGGGCCACTGACATGACACATGTATATTTTATAGCATAAATAGTGGGACATCAAGTTAGCCAGAGAAATCTATGTGATGTTAAATACTGTTGTGTTAAAAAGGATAAAAGCAGTTATACCTTTATTTGCTAATCAGAAAAACTTTACTTGCTTTCAGAGCAAAAAGGCACTCTATTGTAGTGATCAGTGGGCCCTTTTCTTTATGGGGAAAATCCTAATATATACAGTGAGGTCCTTAAATATTGGGACATCGACACAATTCTAACATTATTGGCTCTATACACCACCACAATGGATTTGAAATGAAACGAACAAGATGTGCTTTAACTGCAGACTGTCAGCTTTAATTTGAGGGTATTTACATCAAAATCAGGTGAACGGTGTAGGAATTACAACAGTTTGCATATGTGCCTCCCACTTGTTAAGGGACCAAAGGTAATGGGACAATTGTCTTCTCAGCTGTTCCATGGCCAGGTGTGTGTTATTCCCTCATTATCCCAATTACAATGAGCAGATAAAAGGTCCAGAGTTCATTTCAAGTGTGCTATTTGCATTTGGAATCTGTTGCTGTCAACTCTCAAGATGAGATCCCACGAGCTGTCACTATCAGTGAAGCAAGCCATCATTAGGCTGAAAAAACAAAACAAACCCATCAGAGAGATAGCAAAAACATTAGGCGTGGCCAAAACAACTGTTTGGAACATTCTTAAAAAGAAGGAACGCACCGGTGAACTCGGCAACACCAAAAGACCCGGAAGACCACGGAAAACAACTGTGGTGGATGACCGAAGAATTCTTTCCCTGGTGAAGAAAACACCCTTCACAACAGTTGGAAATTTAAACAGTTTTTTACAAGAAAAAATGCAGGATTGCTCAGAATTTGCAACAGAATGCTATTAGGATGCTGGAAATAAGCGCATGAACTGTAAAAACTTGAGTTGAAAAAGCTTTGTTCATATACAAAAAAAAATAGTTTCTTCTTGCAGGATCTAGTAATGGGCAGAACCAGCTGAGCTTAAACACCCAACTCTGTCTCTCTCTCTATTATATATATATAATATATACTTTCCCTGATCAAAGTCACTATAGTAGACCCAATTACATTATACAGTATCTCCTTATTCTCTCCCTATACTATCGTTATAGTGCCCCTATCATACTACATTTGTGGCTTGTGTCTATAATTGTTTTTTGGCAGGCACGGCCATAACACATCCTTCCAGGTCACAAGCTGAAGGCAGAATGGTCTACGATGTTCTCAGCAAATTGCCTTCCTGAATTCTGCCCCTGATCAGCTGATCAAACTGTCTCTGAGCCAATCACAGAACAAAACATACAATGCAACAGCACTCTGCAAACCAAATAAAGTACAAAGATATATTATATTGCTAATGCTATGCTCATAAATTAGAGATGCTTGGCAAATCATTTTGTACAAAATTATTTCAGCCCGTCTGCCACACGTCAAGGCTATCTCTGTAAGACGGGAACCTAACACTAAGTTTAACCCGTTATGTGCCATGACAGCGTCTATGAAGTTCAGGGTGTGTAGGTTCGAGAGACGAGTCCCTGTGGTGGAAACGCTCTGTCCTCGTTCCTTGGCTATTATGCCCTTATTTACCCCAAAAGGTATTAGGGGGAGAAAATCTTGGGAGGATTTTCTCCCCCTAATACCTTTCAGGGTAAATAAGGGCATAATAGCCTGCTTATTATTCTTCCCAACTAATGCTGGCCATACATATTACATGGCCATCAGCTGAACCTCAACCTCTGACTTCTCCCCGTACACATCTGCTCGGCTCTTTTGCCGGTATCTTATCTCTACGAGAACAAAAGGGTTGGGTAGTTTAAATCCAACAGCCCGATCCTTATCATTTCAGACATCTGTTATTGGGGGAGAGACGGAGCCCCCCATTCACTTTGGCTTGTCATCCGGTTTTGCTAAAATTGGTGGGTTTAAATAACATTTGTCTATTATGTATGATCAGCTTAAAGGGGTTTTTCGAGATTTTTGCACTGATGACCTAACCTCTGGATGGGTCATCAGTGTCTGATCGGTGGGGGTCTGAAACCCGGGACCCCTAACGATCAGCTGTTTGAGAAGGCAACAACGCTCGCAGTAGTGCCACAGCCTTCTCGCAACTTTCCCTGTGACCCATGAACGTGACGTCACATGACCTAGATGCAGCTAAGGCCCATTGAAGTAACAGCAGCTGTGCTTGGCATCGCAGCTCAGCCCCAATCAAATGGATGGCGCTGAACTTGGTGATCTGAAAGAAGGCTGCGGTGCTACTGCGACAACCGGTGCCTTCTCAAACAGCTGAATGGCAGGGGGTCATCAAAAATCTTGGAAAAAACATTTTTAGGATACAAATGGAGCACCCAATAAAGAAATCCCATATAGTCTGGAATGTGGGGGACAAGTGTTTCCGGTCTCCTATCTTCGTACTTTTACAAATCAACTATTTTTTATCATCCAAGCAAAAAGTTGAGATGTGTTACATTTGCAAAACGAATCAACTTTCCCCATCTGTTATAATTACTTTCTGTGTAATTTACGTTTTTCCGTTGCTCATTTCGCTAGTTATGGGGAGTACAGATTGATATTGTGCTCACTATTTATCACACTCATTCCATTTTGCCTCGAGCTCCTTTATTTTATATCTTTTCCTACATACATTTAGCATAATTTTGTATTATTTATTTTAGACTCATTTGCGCATGTAGCAGCGAATTAGCTTTACTTTTACATGACACTCAATAAAAATCTTTGTTATACGAGCGTACAGTAAGTGAAATAAAATGCCAATGGAGCCTTTAAATAAACAAAAATCTCCTTTGTGAAAAATTTGTATTTATCAGCATAATATATATTGTTTGGCTTTTAAAGGGGCAGTATCGCTCATTACAAATAGATTTATTTTATATCGATGTCTCCCTTTTTCTAGCAATGTGATAACATACACAAGCCATCCATGGAGTGAATAATAAAAAATGTTTTAATCTCAGCCATTTAACACCTTTAATACCTTGAGCCATCAAGAAAAGGAAATTTTGACATATCGCTATATCTAAATATTCTAGCCAAGGAACCGTGATTCGTCTTGGAACTTACCCTAGCAACTAGCAACAGAAGCATATGGCCCCCCCAAGCCCTCCTGACCCTGTGTCCAACTCGGCCGCCATGGCTGCCCTAAGAAATTTATTGTTCGGATATATGTAGAAGAAGTAAAAGTCTCCAAGTAGGAAAAAACATATTAAATTAAGTTTAATAAATGAAATGGAAAAAAAGGACAACATTTATTAAGTAGAAAAAAACCACATTAAAAACCAAAAATTATTACAATCTGTAAAATGAGGACAACGTATAATTTACAGTGTTTACTCAGCAGCCCAAAAAAAACCCTTGCTTTTTGCACAAAAAATATTTTAAATTGAACATAGAAAACTGAGAAATTGGGCAATACACAATTGTACAACATTATAAGTTATTTCATGTTGTTTTTGTTTTCTTCATTTATGATCAAAATTTTGCTTTGGAAACAGACATCCTGATGTCAGACGTGACCACACAGCCAAGCTGTAAAGTTTCAACTATCGCTCCAGCAATGCACTGCTTTTTTGAATAGGGATTTAGCAGAATTTTAAGTCTACTGTAGGTGTGCAGGTGAACTGCAGAAAACCGCATGCAACATTTATTTTTATTTTTTTATATATAATAAAAAGATGTCTGGCATTTTAAGCTATAAATGACAATAAGCAGGAAAGCAACTTTTTACGGGAGCATTCACACAACAGTATTTTTAGCCTGCGTCCAATCTGCATTTTTGCGGATCGAATGGAGATCCATTAATTTCTACGGGCAGAAGACAGAACACAAATGTCATCCATGTGCTGTCCGCATCCAACATGTCTTATTCTGGCCACGGCACAGCAAACATGCCGAGAGGCGGCCAAACAAAAACATACCGATCTGGCAGGCTATTCCTCTGCCGGAACAGCCTGCTGGAAAAAGCTTACCGCGAGTGTGAAAGTACCCTTAGAATATTATAGAATAGTTCTGTGAAAATGTATTAATATATAGAAGCCCATGTTGTCAAATATTGCTTAATGTGAAACTGTCATGTTGAAAATACAATTCCACCTGCTGGCAGCATGGCATGGGGCAGGAGAAGTTGAGCAGATTGATATACAAATTTATGAGAAAATATTCAGTGTAACTCTGTTTATTCTGGGCTCAGATGTCAAATGGCAGTCCTACTCCATGATTGTCAGCCTTCCCTGTAGTATGAATATGTGCCTACAGAAATAGCTGTAAGTCAAAATGTTGGACCACCAATTGGACTCCTAAGCCCAGGAGATCAGGAATTTAAATGAATAAATGAAAACCCTGTTGAATATTATTGCCTCCTATGTACAAGTATATAATTAGTATATATATATTGTGACAATGCGTCTTGCAAGCTTTCCTTTCCAGATGTGAGAGGTAGTGGTAGTGCTCCTCATCAGGCCCTAGGCTAGAGGTTTTAACCCTTTCCTCAGCATATGTTAGGAATAAGGATGAGCGAATCAACTTCTTATTAAACATCCGAAGTCGATTCGCATAAAACTTCATTCTAATACATTACAGAGCAAGAGCTCCGTACAGTATTAGAATGTATTAGCTCTGATGAGCCGAAGTTATTGCTTTGCGAAGTCTCGCGAGACTTCGCGTAATAACTTCATAAATTAATTTGTTTTGTAAAAAATCATTTCCCGAACTCGGGTTCAGTTCCAAATGGAACCTTGGAGCCCCTGCTTCGTACAGTATTAGAACAAGGTTCTATGCGAATCGACTTTGGATGTTTCATCCGAAGTCGATTCGCTCATTCCTAGTCAGGAACCTGGGAGAAACATATACACCCTCAACTACTTTACCCTGTGAAATACCATGTGAGACACCACTACATATATATAAATATATATATATATATATATATATATATATATATACAGTAGATATAAAAAGTCTAAACTTCCAGTTCCAGCTGAAGAAAAACAGCCCCTTGGCATGATGCTGCCACCACCATGCTTCACTGTGGGTAGGGTGTTCTTTTGGTGATGTGCAGTGTTGTTTTTGCGCCAAACATATCTTTTGGAATTATGGCCAAAAAGTAAACCTTGGTTTCATCAGACCATAACACCTTTTCCCACATGCTTTTGGGAGACTTCAGATGTGTTTTTGCAAAATGTAGCCTGGCTTGGATGTTTTTCTTCGAAAGAAAAGGCTTTCGTCTTGCCACTCTACCCCATAGCCCAGACATATGAAGAATACAGGAGTTTGTTGTCACATGTACCACACACCCAGTACTTGCCAGATATTCCCGCAGCTCCTTTAATGTTGCTGTAGGCCTCTTGGTCGCCTCCCAGACCAGTTTTCTTCTCGTCTTTTCATCAATTTTGGAGGGACGTCCAGTTCTTGGTAATGTTGATGATGACTGTCTTCACTGTGTTCCATGGTATATCTAATGCCTTGGAAATTCTTTTGTACCCTTCTCCTGACTGATACCTTCTAACAATGAGATCCCTCTGATGCTTTGGAAGCTCTCTGTGGACCATGGCTTTTGCTGTGGGAGGCGACTGAGAACATTTCAGGAAAGACCAACTAGAGCAGCTGAACTTTATTTGGGGTTAATCAGAGGCACTTTAGATGATGGCAGGTGTATGCTGACTCCTATTTAACATGATTTTGAATGTGATTGCTTAATTCTGAACACAGCTACATCCCCAGTTATAAGAGGGTGTGCACACTTAAGCAACCACATTATTTTAGTTTTTTATGTTTTCTTCCCTCCACCTAAAATATTTCAGTTTGTTTTTCAATTGAGTGGTACCGTTTATAGGTCACATTAAAGGTGGAAAAAGTTCTGAAATGATTTATCTTTGTCTCATTTTTTTACAACTTCTGTGTTGTTTAATAGGGGTGTGTAGACTTTTTATATCCACTGTATATAAAATAGAAAAAACGGGCAGCACTCCAAGAAAAAAAAAAAAAAAAAAAAAAAATAATATATATATATATATATATATATATATATATATATATATATAAAATGTTATAAAAATAGAATGGGCACTCATATATCCAGTTCACAAGATAGGCAAAGCGACTCAAACAATATATTAATAATATGTAAATTTATTAGTTTATTTAGGACAGTATAAAAGCGGATGGGTAGCGATAATATTATAACCATACGCAATAGGTAGTAAGACCTAAACCATAGCTGTGTCCCCAATACAGAATATTTAAAACTCACATAAAATATATATTAAAAAGGCAATTCATCCACTGTTATAGCTAATAGAAACTGGAAAACCGGTCCGGCATATATGAAAAAACTAATATAATTCTGTTATCTAGAACAGTGGTGCAGCAGATATATCTCCAGAATATATAATTAAATAAATAAATGGACAATAAACGTGTGAATATCAAAATTAGTAGTGATAGTGCATGGTATAAAACATTAACATATAGTGCATATAGTGAAATACCTGTAGAATAAATATATTAAATAAATAAATATATAAGTGTACAATTAATTAGTGAATATATATATAATAAATCTCTGGAGAATCAACATTAATAAATAACTTGTTGCATCCCACTGATAGTTTTATTCCTAGAAAACAGTCTTTTGCTGTTGGAGCATATAGCCTGGAAATCGGCTTGGTCCGCGCAATTTACCAGGAGTATAGTAGATTTCAACAGAGTCAGCCGCAACAATTGTGGCAAGATAATTTGAGAAGTAATATAAATGTATCCACAGTAATGTGCCGATGATTGTACAACAGCACCAGATTACTCACGTACAGTCCTGCTCTCACCGTGGCGTCCCACGTGGTAGAGATCCGGGGTGAACTTGTCTTTCAGTAGCGCAATCAAAATCTGCTAGGTTTGTCTACTAGCAGTGGTATGTCCACCCGACTGTGGACGGGAGTGCTTCGTTGTAACACACTGCAGAGCTGCGTCAGGTTTCTCTGATTAGAATGGGTGTTCCACCTGTCTGGGTCAGTACTGGTGGTGAGGATCTCACCCGTCAATCAGTATAGTGCATCCAGAAAAACCCGCAGTTCAGTTGCTCCTGGAAACCGCAATAGAGTTGTCCTTTAGAAAGCGCTTTCTCAGTCCAATATATAATAGGAATTAAAGCTGGTATTTCATCAGGTCCAGTTGTTCCTCACCAGACGCGTTTCGAAGGCTAGCTGCCTTCTTCCCACTGAGGAAGAAGGCAGCTAGCCTTCGAAACGCGTCTGGTGAGGAACAACTGGACCTGATGAAATACCAGCTTTAATTCCTATTATATATTGGACTGAGAAAGCGCTTTCTAAAGGACAACTCTATTGCGGTTTCCAGGAGCAACTGAACTGCGGGTTTTTCTGGATGCACTATACTGATTGACGGGTGAGATCCTCACCACCAGTACTGACCCAGACAGGTGGAACACCCATTCTAATCAGAGAAACCTGACGCAGCTCTGCAGTGTGTTACAACGAAGCACTCCCGTCCACAGTCGGGTGGACATACCACTGCTAGTAGACAAACCTAGCAGATTTTGATTGCGCTACTGAAAGACAAGTTCACCCCGGATCTCTACCACGTGGGACGCCACGGTGAGAGCAGGACTGTACGTGAGTAATCTGGTGCTGTTGTACAATCATCGGCACATTACTGTGGATACATTTATATTACTTCTCAAATTATCTTGCCACAATTGTTGCGGCTGACTCTGTTGAAATCTACTATACTCCTGGTAAATTGCGCGGACCAAGCCGATTTCCAGGCTATATGCTCCAACAGCAAAAGACTGTTTTCTAGGAATAAAACTATCAGTGGGATGCAACAAGTTATTTATTAATGTTGATTCTCCAGAGATTTATTATATATATATTCACTAATTAATTGTACACTTATATATTTATTTATTTAATATATTTATTCTACAGGTATTTCACTATATGCACTATATGTTAATGTTTTATACCATGCACTATCACTACTAATTTTGATATTCACACGTTTATTGTCCATTTATTTATTTAATTATATATTCTGGAGATATATCTGCTGCACCACTGTTCTAGATAACAGAATTATATTAGTTTTTTCATATATGCCGGACCGGTTTTCCAGTTTCTATTAGCTATAACAGTGGATGAATTGCCTTTTTAATATATATTTTATGTGAGTTTTAAATATTCTGTATTGGGGACACAGCTATGGTTTAGGTCTTACTACCTATTGCGTATGGTTATAATATTATCGCTACCCATCCGCTTTTATACTGTCCTAAATAAACTAATAAATTGACATATTATTAATATATTGTTTGAGTCGCTTTGCCTATCTTGTGAACTGGATATATGAGTGCCCATTCTATTTTTATTACTATTGTTCTTTGGTGATTGGGTACAACACCTGTTTGGTGCACCTGGCCATCTTAAATCGGAGGTGAGCCATCCTTAACTCTTTGTTCTACTAATATATAAAATGTTATATTAGTTTTATTCTTGTACATAGGATCAGTATTATTATAGTTATACCCTTATACATATGCTCCTATGTACAAGAATATAACTATAATAATACTGATCCTATGTACAAGAATATAACTACTATAATACTGCCTCCTATGTATAAAAATATAACTACTATAATACTGCTCCTATATACAAGAATATAACTACTATAATACTGCCTCCTATGTACAAGAATATAACTACTATAATACTGCTCCTATGTACAAGAATATAACTACTATAATACTGCCTCCTATGTACAAGAATATAACTACTATAATACTGCTTCTATGTACAAGAATATAACTACCATAACACTGCCTATGTACAGGAATATAACTACTATAATACTGCTCATATGTATAAAAATATAACTACAATAATACCGTTTTGCCTTTTTGGTTTTAGCTGAAAGTAATGGCTTTCCTCTGGCCACTCTGCCATAAAGCCCAACTCTATGGAGCGTACGGCTTATTGTCGTCCTATGTACAGATACTCCAGTCTCTGCTGTGGAACTCTGCAGCTCCTCCAGGGTTACCTCTGTGCTGCCTCTCTGATTAATGCCCTCCTGCCCGGTCCATGAGTTTTGGTGGGCGGCCATCTCTTGGCAGGTTTGCTGTTGTGCCATGTTCTTTCCATTTGGTTATGATAGATTTGATGGTGCTTCTGGGGATCATCAAAGATTTGGATTTTTTTTTATAACCTAACCCTGACTTGTACTTCTCAACAACATTGTCCCTTACTTGTTTGGAGAGTTCCTTGGTCTTAATGGCAGTGTTTGGTTAGTGATGCCTCTTGCTCAGGTGTTGCAGCCATTGGGGCCTTTCAAAAAAGAAACAAGGTACAGCGGCACCTTTCAAAAAAGGTGTGTATATGTAATGCCAGATCATGTGACACTTAGATTGCACACAGGTGGACATCATTTCTCTAATTATGTGACTTCTGAAGGTAATTGGTTGCACCAGAGCTTTTTATGGGCTTTCTAACAAAGGGGGTGAATACATACGCACATGCCAATTTTTTGTTTTCTATTTCTAAACAATAGTTTTATTTATACAGTACAGACCAAAAGTTTGGACACACCTTCTCATTCAAAGAGTTTTCTTTATTTTCATGACTATGAAAATTGTAGATTCACACTGAAGGCATCAAAACTATGTGGAATTATATACATAACAAACAAGTGTGAAACAACTGAAAATATGTCATATTCTAGGTTCTTCAAAGTAGCCACCTTTTGCTTTGATTACTGCTTTGCACACTCTTGGCATTCTCTTGATGAGCTTCAAGAGGTAGTCCCCTGAAATGGTTTTCACTTCACAGGTGTGCCCTGTCAGGTTTAATAAGTGGGATTTCTTGCCTTATAAATGGGGTTGGGACCATCAGTTGCGTTGAGGAGAAGTCAGGTGGATACACAGCTGATAGTCCTACCGAATAGACTGTTAGAATTTGTATTATGGCAAGAAAAAAGCAGCTAAGTAAAGAAAAACGAGTGGCCATCATTACTTTAAGAAATGAAGGTCAGTCAGTCAGCCGATAAATTGGGAAAACTTTGAAAGTAAGGGCTATTTGACCATGAAGGAGAGTGATGGGGTGCTGCGTCAGATTACCTGGCCTCCACAGTCACCGGACCTAAACCCAATCGAGATGGTTTGGGGTGAGCTGGACCGCAGAGTGAAGGCAAAAGGGCCAACAAGTGCTAAGCATCTCTGGGAACTCCTTCAAGACTGTTGGAAGACCATTTCAGGGGACTACCTCTTGAAGCTCATCAAGAGAATGCCAAGAGTGTGCAAAACAGTAATCAAAGCAAAAGGTGGCCACTTTGAAGATCCTAGAATATGACATATTTTCAGTTGTTTCACACTTGTTTGTTATGTATATAATTCCACATGTGTTAATTCATAGTTTTGATGCCTTCATAGTCATGAAAATAAAGAAAACTCTTTGAATGAGAAGGTGTGTCCAAACTTTTGGTCTGTACTGTATATATTTCTCATTTCACTTCACACACTTAGACTATTGTGTTCTGATCCATCAAATAAAATTCAGACTAACAAAACATTGAACTTAAGGCTGTAATGTACCAAAATGCGAAAAAAGTCAACGGGGGTGAATACTTTTGCAAGGCACTGTAACTGCTATAATGCTGCTCCTATGTACAGGAATATAACTACCATAACACTGTCTTTGTACAGGAATATAACTTCTATAATGCTGCTCATATGTATAAGAATATAAATACTATAATACTGCCTCCTATGTTCAAGAATATAACTACTATAATACTGCCTCTTATGTACAAGAATGTATCCAATATAATACTGCTCCCATGTACAAGAATAAAACCACTATAATACTGCCCCCTATGTACAAGAATATAACTACTATAATACTGCCTTCTATGTACAAGAATATAACTACCTTAATACTGCCTTCTATGTACAAGAATATAACTGCTATAATACTTCCTCCTATGTACAGGAATATAACTACTATAATACTTCCTCCTATGTAAAAGAAAATAACTACTATAATACTTCCTCCTATGTAAAAGAAAATAACTACTATAATACTGCCCCCTATGTACAAGAATGTAACTGCTATAATACTGCCTTCCTATGTACAAGAATATAACTACTATAATACTGCTCCTATGTACAAGAATATAACTACTATAATACTGCCCCCTATTAACAAGAATATATCTACTATAATACTGCCTCCTATGTACAAGAATATAACTACTATAATACTGCCCCCTATAAACAAGAAAATAACTACTATAATACTGCCCCCTATGTACAAGAATATAACTGCTATAATACTGCCTTCCTATATACAAGAATATAACTACTATAATACTGCCCCCTATGTACAAGAATATAACTATTATAATACTGCCCCTATGTACAAGAATATAACTACTATAATACTGCCCCCTATGTACAAGAATATAACTACTATAATACTGCTCCTATGTACAAGAATATAACTACTATAATACTGCCTCCTATGTACATGAATATAACTACTATAATACTGCCCCCTATGTACAAGAATATAACTGCTATAATACTGCTCCTATGTACAAGAAAATACAGTAACTACTATTACTGCCCTACAAATACTGCCCTCTATAGACATGAATATGAATCTGATTCAAGAATGACCACTTTCTCACAGAACAGGAAGACTTCTATGTTACTACTGATATACTTTTAAAATGAAGACACAACGGAATCTCTTCATAACAGAAGTTTCTTATCTTAGTGACTCAGACTAAATATTAATGTATTAAGCAGACTCTTATAATACTCTGTTATAATGCTCGGCTATAAATGTGTTTGTGCGATATCATTACCCGTTACAAAATGACTTCCCGGAGCTGGAGAGGAGATGGATCTTTTAGTATCTGACAATTACTTTTAAGGAATTCCTTATTTTATGTTTGAAATCTTACAATCCAGAATATGCGGAGGGGACGATGTAATTGCTTTTTTTTTTTTTTTCCTGCAAGAATCAGATGTCATTTTCTTCCTCCAGAATAGAGAGAATTCGGGAAGGCAAATTATTCTATACATTAAATTGAGCACCATCTCATAGCCTTTCCCCAATTAAACGATTTAAATGAATAGGATTGCTCCACAACTCTATCATATCCTGCTGAATACGGCTCGGCTTGATGCAAATTGACAGTGGCAGCTACCGAATGTGGAGCCGTTGATGGGAATGGACAAGCCGAGAGGGGTCATTGGTAATTGTGGTTATACACGGTATTAAACTGTCAAAACTGGTGCTCCGGACTCCAGACACCGTCCTGACTATTAGTCGCTATTAATTAAAATTTTCCCCAATTAACAACGATGGTGCTGCTCGCTTTATTTATAGAGCAATCATTTAATAAAAACAAAACATTTCTAATGAGCTAAGGATTAAAGAGTGGTTATCAGGCCGCACAGGATTCCTTTACCCATTCTGTCCCCATGGAGGGGGTGGGGAGGTCACAGCTCTTTGGCTACAAATAACAGGGCCTATAACTTCTGTCACTTTTTGACATTGCATTCTGGTCCACAAAAGAAGTTGTTTTAGACAAATTTGGTATAATAAATCTGAAAATGACAATCAGCCATAACATTAAAACAGCATCTGTTGTGTCGGGCCAGTTACTTTGTGCCGGAGCCATACACAACTGATTCAATATGCAATTTAGGGCAGCGGTACATTTTTTCCCTACTGCTAGGAGACACCCGCCATCAAAATTGATGCACCGGAAGCCATGAACCATCCCATAGGAAAGTATGGTCTCATTTCTGACATCAGTTTCCCGCTGGCGTTTCTGTACTATGCCAAATATATTGGTTCTCTGCCTGTCAAGCCTGTCAAGGGCTGGGATATATTAGGTAGCAAGCTCTTGAAGCTGATGTGTTGAGGCAGAAAAATGAGAAGGGTAACTATCTGAGCGGCTCTGACATGGGGCAAATTGTGATGTCAAGACGACTAGATCCGAAAATACACAAACTGGCGGATCTTGTGGGGGTAATTCTTTAAACAGGTTGTCTCATCACAGACTGATATACCCTGATGGAACCCACTCTGACCTTCCATGTAATCCAAGGGCAGCTGAAGTCCACCAGAGTGGGAGCTGATGCTTCTGAGCTTCACTACTCTTAGTGGAGGAACCTTCTGTGATGTCCGTATGCCCCAATAGGGTGTATGGACAATGGTTTTCTTGATGGGACATTCCCTTTAAAGAGCACCTGTTAGCAGGACCAACCCTATTAAACCAGGCATACTGCCTAGTAGAGTATAAATATAAGTGTGTATATCCACGTCAACGGCACTCCTGTAGAGGTGGTTTCTATTGCACGGATTCAGCCCCGCTCCTTTATCAAATTAGGACCAATATTTGAAAGGAGAACCAGAAAATGTTGAAACAAAACTTCTTTTTATTGCCATCCAAAAATATTAAAAAACATAGTGACAAAAATTACACCAACCCCATAAAAATGTCTTACGCGTTTAAAACATTACATGCATTTTTAATCATTTTAGTCATAGCGATACTGCCTGGTAGGGTTTAACTTGCTGATAAAATGATATTAGTTAAGCAAATGGTTGTTCAGTGCACTGATTGGCATGGCCAGCATTGGAAAGCTGGGATGCTAAGGTGCACCAAGGGACTCTCATTTGCATAATTAAAAAAACTTTTTTTGTCTGTAATTCCCAAGGCATGTATCCTTTTAATCAGCAGGATCAACCCTACCAGGTAGCATGCCTGTTTAATAAGGTTGATCTTGCTCAAACGTGCTTTTTAAATGGAGTTTGCCAGCAGTTTTTAGCATGCAAAACTGCTGACAGCACTAGGCAGGGGATGGGGAGGGCAGGACAAACCTACCTTTTGTGGAACTTAAAGGTTATGGACACCTTTGGGGAATTTTTTAAAATATTGAATTGTATTAATTTTGAACTAAAAATCATTCTTACAAATGATCTTTATAAAGAATATTGAGCCTTTTTCTCTGTACAGCATTAACTTTCTCTAGTAGCAAGTTATCTGTTTACACTGTGTTCCACCAGAGAACTCAGCTGACAGCTTATGTAAAGTTTATCTCTGATCTACTGACAACTCATAAATAGTGTTGGGCGAGCATGCTCGGCCGAACACCATTTTGAATTGAGCTTCGCTATGCTTGGCACATTGCGGTGTTCGGCCGAACACCGCATGTGCTCGAGCGCGATGCTCGAGTCCCCTCCCCGCACGTTTGTATAAACGTGCGGGGAAGTACTGGCACTCACTGTAATGCTGTAGCCATGTTGGTTGCTGGCATTACAGTGATTAGCTGGCCGGAACGCGTCATCGGGTGTTATATAGTGCCCAATGACCTGTGGTTCGGCTCAGTCTTAGGGTACTTTCACACTTGAGACAGAGTGATCCGGCAAACAGTTCCATCGAACTGCCTGCCGGATCTGTCAAAACGTATGCCAACTGATGGCATTTGTAAGACTGATAAGGATCCTGATCCGTCTTACAAATGCATTGAAATGCCGAATCCATCTTCCCGGTGTCATCCGGAAAAACGGATCCAGCATTTATTTTTTTCACCCTTTTTTCGGTCTGCGCATGTGCAGTTTGGAAGGACGGATCTGGCATTCCGGTATTTTGAATGCCGGTGTTCTGTCAGAAAACCTTAAACCGTCAGATTCCCTTATTCCATGTGACTTCCGGGGGTGTGTCGGGGGTGTGCGCCTCCACGCAAGCGCAGTACCACGGCACGGTGCCACCGCGCTAGTGCAGTACCAGGGCATGGGTAAGGTAAAATTACAGTGAGCGTTGATTAATGGATGCGCCCAACCGTGCGTGCGCTATCAGGGGTAAGGAGATCTGATGGTCTTTTGTCTTGTTAAATCTCCTTACCCTCACACTGCGCACGTGCGGATTGAAGCTTGCCAGCAATGAATCTCAAGCGCGCTGTGTAGTGAGGATAAGGAGATTTTACAATCCGCACGTGCGCAGTGTGAGGGTAAGGAGATTTAACAAGACAAAAAACCATCAGATCTTCTTAACCCTGAGAGCGGACTAGCAGTTGGGTGCACGTACGGTGTCCGTGCGCGCGTCCATGAGTCAACGCTCACTGTAATATTAACTTACCCATGCACTGGTACTGCGCTTGCGCGGAGGCGCCGTGCCAGAGTACTGCGCTTGCGCGGAGGCGCACACCCCCGGAAGTCACATGTGGTAAGGGAATCTGATGATTTAAGGTTTCCTGACAGAACACCGGATCCGGCACTAATACATTCCTATGGAAAAAAATGCTGGATTCGGCATTCAGGCAAGTTTTTAGTTTTTTTGGGCCAGAAATAAAACCGTAGCATTCTGTGGTTTTATCTCTGTCCTGATCAGTCAAAAAGACTGAACTGAACACATCCTGATGCATCCTGAACGGATTGCTCTCCATTCAGAAAGCATGGGGATAAAACTGATCAGTTATTTTCTGGTATAGAGCCCCTAGCCCCTGCAGCAGAAGGGACAGATAGTGTAGGGACAGGAATTGTTTGTTTTTTCAGGCAGGGTTTACTGTTGAAAGGTGTTAAAGACCCAAAAGTTCCTATTAAGGTCTATTGTTTTATCTGTCTGTAATATGTATTATTAGCGCAACCTGCTCTAAATTGCGTGCAATTGTTTGGCCGCTGCTGACAGTGACACAACCTCTGCTACATCTGTTGGGTTACATTTGCGAATCCTAAAAATCTGTGACATTCAGCGCAATTGTTTGGCAACTGCTGACGAGGAAATCACCTGCGCTACATCTCCTGTATAACGTTTGCGCATCCTAAATATCTGTGACATTCAGTGTAATTTTTCGTAGCTGCTGGTGACAGCGACATCACCTGCGACATTACCTGCGCAACATCTCCTGTATAACGTTTGTGCATCCTAAATATCTGTTACATTCAGCGCAATTGTTTGGCAACTGCTGATGACGAAATCACCTGCGCTACATCTCCTGTATAACGTTTGCGCATCCTAAATATCTGTGACATTCAGTGTAATTTTTCGTAGCTGCTGGTGACAGCGACATCACCTGCAGCTGCGCTACATCTCCTGTATACCGTTTGAGGATCCTAAATATCTGTGATATTCAGTGTAATTTATTTGCCGCTGCTAAAAGCGACATTACCTGCGCTACATCTCCTGTATAATGTTTGGGCATCCTCAATATCAGTGACATTCAGCGCAATTGTTTGGCAGCTGCTGACAGCGAAATCACCTGCGCTACATCTCCAGTATAACGTTTGCGCATCCTAAATATCTGTGACATTCAGTGTAACTTTTTCTTAGACGCTGGTGACAGCATCATTATCTGCGCTACATCTCCTGTATAGCGTTTGCTCTTCCTAAATATCTGTGACATTTAGTGTAATTTTTTCTTAGCTGCTGGTGACAGCAACATTACCTGCGCTACATCTCCTGTATAACGTTTGTGCATTCTAAATATCTGTTACATTTAGTGTAATTTTTTCCTAGCCGCTGGTGACAGCGACATTACCTGCGCTACATCTCCTGTATAACATTTGCGCATCCTAAAATTCTGTGACATTCAGTATCATTTTTTAGCCGCTTCTAAAAGCGACATTACCTGCGTAACATCTGTTTAACATTTGCGCATCCTAAATATCTGTGACATTCAGTTAAAATTTTTTGCCGCTGGTGACAGCGACATTACCTGCGCAACATCTCCTGTATAGCGCTTGCGCATCCTAAATATCTGTGACATTCAGCGCAATTGTTCGACAGCTGCTGACAGCGAAATCACCTGCGCTACATCTCCTGTATAACGTTTGCGCATCCTAAAATTCTGTGACATTCAGTGTAATTTTTTCACCGCTACTAAAAGCGACATTACCTGCGTAACATCTCCTGTGTAACGTTTGCGCATCCTAAATATCTGTAACATTCAGTGTCATTTTTTTGCTGCTGCTAACAGCGACATTACCTACGCAACATCTCCTGTATAACGTTTGCTCCTCCTAAATATCTGTGACATTCAGCGCAATTGTTTGGCAGCTGCTGACAGCGAAATCACCTGCGCTACATCTCCGGTATTGCGTTTGCGCATCCTAAATATCTGTGACATTCAGTATAATTTTTCGTAGCTGCTGGTGACAGCGACATCACCTGTGCTACATCTCCTGTATAACGTTTGCGCATCCTAAATATCTGTGACATTCAGTGTAACTTTTTCTTAGACGCTGGTGACAGCGTTATTATCTGCGCTACATCTCCTGTATAATGTTTTTGCATCCTAAATATCTGTGACATTCAGTGTAATTTTTTCTTAGCTGCTGGTGACAGCGACATTACCTGCGCTACATCTCCTGTATAACAAAACACCAAAAAAAAAATACTTGTATCATAAATATCTCGCATGGAGTTATTCGTATTACCACCTACACAGCTCAAAGAGCAACCACACAGAGAACCACTATAATTTAATTATTTCCTTTATTGGATATCCAAAAACATTATATGGTATATCAGTTAAAAATATACAAAAAACAGTACGTAATGAGAACGCTACGGTGTAATAACAATTATATAAAAACAGAGAAAGCTCCAAACCAATAAGGGACTAGTATCCCCCCATGCACAAATAAGACAGTATCAGCTTGGTGGGGCACACATAGCAACATAAGCACCCAGCATATGTATACAAGCACACTCTAAACAATTGAAAGAGTGTGAGTCTGGGTGCAGCCCACAACAAGCAGAGGCTGCCAAAGGAGAGGGGGGGAAAAGAAAAACACACACAGTATAAAGTGCAAGTGCAATAATACCTACTGACCCTGGTCTGAAGCAGCCGCCCGTATATCTCCTGTATAACGTTTGCGCATCCTAAATATCTGTTACATTCAGTATAATTTTCTCTTAGCCGCTGTTGACTGCGACATTACCTACGCTATATCTCCTGTATAGCGTTTGCGCATCCTAAATTCAGTGTAATTTTTTCGCTACTGGTGACAGTGACATTACATGCGCTACATCTCCTGTATAACGTTTGCGCATCCTAAATATCTGTGACATTCAGTGTAATTTTTTCTTAGCCGCTGGTGACAGCGACATTACCTGCGCTACATCTCCTGTATAACGTTTGCGCAACCTAAATATCTGTGACATTTAGTGTAATTTTTTCGCCGCTGGAGACAGCGACATTACCTGTGCTCCATCTCCTGTATAATGTTTGCGTATCCAAAATATCTGTGACAATCTGTGTAATTTTTTTGCCACTGGTGACAGCGACAGTACCTGCGCTACATCTCCTGTATAACGTTTGCGCCTCCTAAATATCTGTGACAGCGACATTACCTGCGCTACTTCTCCTGTATAACATTTGCGCATCCTAAATATCTGTGACATTCAGTGTAACTTTTTCTTAGACGCTGGTGACAGCGTTATTATCTGCGCTACATCTCCTGTATAATGTTTTTGCATCCTAAATATCTGTGACATTCAGTGTAATTTTTTCTTAGCCGCTGGTGACAGCGACATTACCTGCGCTACATCTCCTGTATAACGTTTGCGCATCCTAAATATCTGTTACATTCAGTATAATTTTCTCTTAGCCGCTGTTGACTGCGACATTACCTAAGCGATATCTCCTGTATAGCGTTTGCGCATCCTAAATTCAGTGTAATTTTTTCGCTACTGGTGACAGTGACATTACATGCGCTACATCTCCTGTATAACGTTTGCGCATCCTAAATATCTGTGACATTCAGTGTAATTTTTTCTTAGCCGCTGGTGACAGCGACATTACCTGCGCTACATCTCCTGTATAACGTTTGCGCAACCTAAATATCTGTGACATTTAGTGTAATTTTTTCGCCGCTGGAGACAGCGACATTACCTGTGCTCCATCTCCTGTATAATGTTTGCGTATCCAAAATATCTGTGACAATCTGTGTAATTTTTTTGCCACTGGTGACAGCGACAGTACCTGCGCTACATCTCCTGTATAACGTTTGCGCCTCCTAAATATCTGTGACAGCGACATTACCTGCGCTACTTCTCCTGTATAACATTTGAGTATCCTAAATATCTCTGACATTCAGTGTAATTTTTTCTTAGCTGCTGGTGACAGCGACATTACCTGCGCTACATCTCCTATATAACGTTTGCGCATCCTAAATATCTGTGACATTAGCTGCCGCTGACACTTAAAACTACCGGCTCTTACCTCACCGAGACCAGGAATCTCAGTAACACATACCTTCCATCAATGACGGCCCCTTGTGCCTTCCTACACAGGGTTTAAGGGACCAGACTGAGTTGTGGCTCTCGCTACTCAACCTACAACCAGGCATGGTTGTGTCTGATAATGACTGTAACTTGGTGGCGGCTTTGGAGCTCGGCAAGCTCACACACATACCATGCCTAGCCCACGTGTTCAACTTAGTGGTTCAGCGGTTTCTCAAAACCTACCCCAATTTTCCTGAGCTACTGGTGAAGGTGCGCCGCGTGTGTGCCCATTTCCGAAAGTCATCTACAGCTGCTGGGGTATGCAATTGCCAGCTCACCGACTGTTCCACACGTTGACCAGGCTTTGAGCAGCAGAAGGCAGTAGTGGAATACCAGCTGCAACATGGTCATCGCCTTTCCAGTCAGCTTCCGCTCTTCACAAGCGACAAGTGGGCATGGATGTCTGACTTCTGTGAGGTTTTACGCAACTTTAAGGAATCAACACAGATGGTGAGCAGCGATGCCGCTACTATCAGCGTAACCATCCCACTTCTGTGTCTACTGAAACGCTCACTGCTCACAATGAAGGCGGATGCTTTGCATGTGGAAGAGGTGCAAATGGGGGAAAACAGTACACAGAGTGATAGCCAGACCACCCTCAGTTCGTTTTCTCAGCTCAAATTGGATGATGATGATGAGGAGGAGACGGTTGCCTCCGCTACAGAGGGTAGTTCCCATAGCAGGTTTATTCCATCTGTTCAGCGTGGATGGGCCGAAGAGGATGAAGAGGATAAGGAGATTGAGAGTCATCCTCCTGATGAGGACAGCGAAGTCTTGTCTGTTGGGACTCTGGCACACATGGCTGACTTTATGTTATGCTGCCTTTCCCGTGACCCTTGCGTTATACGCATTTTGACCAACACTGATTACTGGTTGTTCACCCTTCTCGACCCCAAAGAGAACTTCTCATCTCTCATTCCTGTGGTGGAGAGGACTAGCAAAATGGTGCAATACCAGAAGGTCCTTGTGGAAAAATTGCTCCAAAAATTTCCAGCTGACTACGCTGGCGGCAGTTCCTTGGGCAACCGAGGAGGGGAGACGAGTGGAACACACAGCACTTCCAACAGAGTCAGGGCAACACTCTCCAAGGCCTGAGACAGTTTCATGACACCCCGCCAGCACCCTCACACTGATGCGCGGCCTAGTGTCACAAGGAGGGAAACGTTTTGGAAGCTGGTGAAGGAGTACGTAGCAGACCGTGTCAGCATCCTCAGTGATCCCTCTGTGCCTTACAACTATTGGGTGTCCAAGCTGGACACGTGGCACGAACTGGCGCTCTACGCCTTGGAGGTGCTGGCCTGCGGGTATTTAGTGCTGCTGGGGGCATAATAACTGATAAGCGCATCCGCCTGTCAACTGAAAATGCTGACAGGTTGACTCTTATCAAAATGAACAAGGCCTGGATTGCCCCTGACTTCTCTACTCCACCAGAGGAAAGCGGCTGAAAATAAAGGCACTTTAAATATGGCTTTTATGGTGTATTGAATACACTGTATTCCCATGCACCCCTTCCACCATAAAAAAGGGTATATGGTTCAATCTTCCCTTTCTCGTCCTCCTCCTCCATCATATCAACATGCTTATTAGGCTGCCCTTGCTCCTATTGTTTTAGAGGGTCAGCTCAGCAGCAGACCCTCACCCCTAATGTTTTAGATGGTCAGATCAGCAGCAGGCCCTCGCCCCTAATGTTTTAGAGGGTCACCAGCAGGCCCTTGCTCCTAATGTTTTTGAGGGTCACCAGCAGGAAGGCCATCAATCATAATTTTTCCAGGGTGTGTATGATGCCCTCCTTTATGTGTAATAAGGGTGTATTGTAGTGCCGGTTCCTTGTAATTTTTGGCAGCCCTTTGACTTAGTGCATAGGCTTTATGAGTGTAGGAGTCCCACTACCTGAACAATTATACCACAATGTGAATGAGGCCCTCCTTTATGTGATATACAGGTTGTATCTGAGTGCATCTTCCTTGTAATGTTTGGCAGCACTTACACTTTATATACAAGTAAATATACAGGAAAGAATGTTTTCTAACAATTTTTCCTCTAAAATCGATTTTATCTTCGGTTTTGTGCGTATTATTGTCAGTCTGTAAAAGTGGCGTACTACTCGGACAACATCATTCCCAGCAGCAACCTAGGAGTCCAAGATGCATTCAGACATCCTCCCCATGCTGTTCCCGAACCATTTCAGTGGTGTTTCCATCAATTTCTGACCTTTTCCTGTGAACCAGACACCATCCCCTCTTCAGAGCAGAGGTACCTGGTTTAATGCTCTGGTTCTCCCATTGACTTCCATTGTGCTCTGTAGAGAACCCGAGCATCCCAAAGTGTTCTACTCGGGCTCCAGAGCACCCGAGCACTTTGGTGCTGGATCAACACTACTCAGTAACACTCATTTCTTATCTTCTGATAAGAATATGGCATAAACATATGTGTTTATGAGGTGTCAGGAGTTCATAGATAAGGACTATTTGTAGCCATCAGATAAGGGCTCAAAGTAGAAGTAAGTTGCTGACAGCTAGGTTAAAACTTAACCCTCTATGACAAAAACAGCAGAAAATATTTAATAAAGAATAATTGAAAAAATACTTTTTAGCCAAGTAAAATGCAACCATAAAAAAATTTCCCCAAAGGTGTTGATAACTTTAAGCGTAATGTAGGCGGAATTTCAATGTGAAATGCTTTCTGTACTTTGTGATCCCCTGGTTGGATGCAACATCTGTCATTTAAGTGAAGGGGATGTGCTGTTAAGCAGCTCAATACACAATCTATGTGCTGGACACTTACTGGAGCAGAACCTGGCAGAATAAAATGTCATATTTGCCACTGCTTGTAGATACAGGAAAAGTCTGATAGGTGTACAGTTGCTAACCCCCCTACATTGTGCACAATAACACTGTACACAGCAGGGCAGGTTTACTAATCCTATAGATGGTGCAACCATAGACCGGCCGTCTAGACCTGCAGCAGATTTATCACAGGGCCTCAGGCTGGATGATACATGCCAGGACAGACGTTCTCCGACTCTGTACCAGATATTGCTTGTCTTACTTGGAGACAGAATTCTAGCCCAATTTGGCGCAAAATGTTGCATCTTAGATCACATTCTCTTTCCCAAAGACCTTTTCTGCTATGACCATGCTCCAATTATTGGACTAGGTGCAGATCATCTCTTTAAACTTAGATGTGCCAAGTCTCTGCAGGGTTTACACCACAAATCGTAAATGTGGGCCAGTGTATTGGCATATTACTGATAATGGGAAAGTAGAGCCGGACTGGGGGGTGGGAGCCATTAGGGGAGGCGACCATGACCGGGGGGGGGGGGGGGTTAGTGAGACCCCCTACCCCCCCAGAACAGGGATTGGTGGGTTTGATTTAGTGGGGGTGTCTGAGGGGTTAAAAGTGGGGAGCAGCAGTTGGTTAGGGGCCATTTTGTGAGACAAGCGGACAGCTCTGGGAGCTATGTCCCTGACTCCAGCTCGGTCAGGGGACATCTGGCTGAAGAGGATCCAAGGAGGTCGGGACGTCTGGATTCAGGATCTGCGGCTGGGTCACAGCACCCACGCAGCCAGGTGAGGCACCTTGGGGTTCTGTAGTGCAGTTGGGGGTTGATTTAGCTGGCAGGGATGGGGAGTCCCAGTCAGATCTAGGTAGGGGGTCTCAGTTGGATCTAGGTAGGGGTTTAGGTCAGTTGTTGTGAGGCTTGGCGGGTTTGTTTGCGGGCTTGTGTAGCTGGGGGGCTGTCCCTGTTACCTGCGTGGGGTGTTGGGGGCCTGGGCGAGGTTGGGGACATGGGGACGGGGGCTCCGGAGGCGCGGGCGAGTACGGTATCGGTGCAAACGCAACGGGGGGGTTCTGGGGAGGAAGAGGTGGCAAGGTTGGATGACAGGGCTAAAGGTGAAGTGTACGTCTGTTTTGAGGGACCGTTGGGCGCCCATTTAAAACATGAGTTAAGGGAGAAAATATGGAAAGGGGAGTATGTGGATATTTTTTCCCTGCTTCCCTTAGAAAAATTTAATTTGGATAGGGCAAAGCGAGATGAGGGAAAGAAGGAGGAGGAAGAGAGGCGGAGACACTGGTTAATTCCGCGGACGTTTGCCAACTGGTTGCAGGCGTTCGCGATTTTGGCTAGTGTCATTGGGGAAAAGGAGCCGGAGTGCTGCTCCGCGCTTTTTTGCTATCTTGATGCGATAGGGGAAGCGTATAGGGTGTATGGGGGTATTGCGTGGCTGCGTTACGACGAGCAGTTCAGGCAGCGGAAGGCAGTGCGTCCTGGGATAAAATGGGATCACAAGGATATCGCCTTGTGGTTAAAGGTGACAGCGCCGGTTAAGGCAGGGCAGTCCTTTCGGGGGGAATCTAGTAGTGGGGGGCAGTCCAGATTTGCAGTGGCATCCGCAAAGGGGCTGTGCTTCCTTTTTAACGAGGGGGGGTTGCAAGTTTGGGGCAAAGTGTAAGTTTAAGCACGAATGCTCCACTTGCGGCGGGTCACACGGAGCCTCGCGATGTTTCAGGGGAGGTAAGCAGAGAGGGGCGGACGGTTTTGGAAAAGGGGGAGATGCCAGTGCGGCTAGAAAGGATGTGGCCTTACCTCGATAGGTACCCAGATAGGCAGGTGGCGGTTTTGTTGGAGGAAGGGTTTGCATCGGGTTTTCGGATACAGTTTGTTCATTCCGGCGCTTGTTTAGTTAAAAATAATTTGCGTTCGGCGTTGGAGCACCCAGGGGTCATTACGGATAAGTTGGGTAAGGAGGTTAAGTTAGGCAGGATGGCCAGCCCTTTTTCGGTGCCGCCGCTAGCGGACCTGCGTCTGTCTCCGCTGGGGGTGGTCCCGAAGAAGGAGCCCAATAAGTTCCGGCTGATTCACCACCTGTCCTTCCCTAGGGGAACGTCGGTCAATGTTGGCATAGACCCGGCTTTGTGTTCCGTGGTTTATACGTCATTTGACGCGGCAGTGGCATGGGTGAAGCGGTTTGGAAAGGGGGCGCTGATGGCAAAGACGGATATTGAAGCAGCGTTCCGTCTGCTGCCGGTGCATCCGGATAGTTTGCACTTGCTGGGGTGTTTTTGGATGGGGGGGATTTTTGTAGACCGTTGTTTACCGATGGGTTGCTCCCTGTCGTGTGCATTTTTGGAATGGGCGGTTAGGGATGTGTCGGGTTGTAACTCCGTCATCCGTTACTTGGATGACTTCCTTTGCGTGGGTCCAGCAAGTTCGCGGGTTTGTTCAGTTATGTTAAACACGTTATGTGGGTTGTTTGGGGTTCCGTTGGCGGGGGAAAAGACGGTGGGGCCTACAACTGAATTGAGTTTCTTGGGGGTCATGATTGACTCGGAGCGGATGGAGTGCAGGCTACCATCGGATAAATTGGAGGATTTGAGGAGGGAGGTGGCCAGGGCAGGGCGGTTGGAAAAAATAAAGCTTAGGGAACTTCAGTTGCTCCTTGGTAAGCTGAACTTCGCATGCAGGATCATGCCAATGGGCAGGAACTTTTGTAGGCGATTGGCTGCCGCGACATCGGGGGTGCGGGCTCCTCATCATTTCATCAGGTTGGGCCGGGAGTTGAAGGCTGATCTAGCGGTTTGGGGTTCGTTTTTAGATAGGTATAACGGTAGGTCGTTGTTTATGGGGGAGGTGGTGGATGCGGTGGATTTTGAGTTGTTTTCAGACGCGGCGGGGGGTTGCGGGTACGGCGTGTACTGTGGTGGGCAATGGTGTGTGGGAGTGTGGCCTGATAGCTGGGTCCAGAGGGGTTGGGTACGCAATTTGGCCCTATTGGAACTTATCCCGATTGTAGTGGCAGTAATGTTGTGGGGGAAGTTTTTCCGGGACAAGAAAGTTCGCTTTCATTGTGATAACTTGGGGGTAGTTCAGGCGATCAACGGTTTATCGGCCTCATCGCCATTGGTGATTCGGTTGTTGCAGAAGTTAGTTCTGGAGTGTCTGGTACTTAATGCCTGGGTGGTGGCTGTGCATGTGCCTGGGGTTGACAACTGTATCGCTGATGCTCTCTCTCGTTCACAGTGGGACCGTTTTCGTCAGCTAACTCCGGGCGCGGCGGAGGTGGGGGTAGAATGCCCAGCCTCGCTGTGGAACATTCTGGAGTAGTAGTAGCGGGCCTTATCCGGTCATCTTTGGCACCTGGTACGTGGGAGAAGTATTCGAGGGCTTGGGAGTGTTGGGAACAGTGGAAGGGGAGATTGGGTGTGGGCGATGAGGATTTAGAAATACCTATGTTGTTGTTTATTGGGCATTGCAGGGATGAGGGTTGGTCCGTTTCTAGGATGAGTAGTTGCTTGGCAGGGCTGGTTTTTGGTTTTCGGCTTAGGAATTTAAGGAATGTGACAAAATCTTTTTTGGTGGTGCGGGCCATGAAGGGTTGGCGGCGGGAGAAGGCAGGGGTGGACTCCCGCCGGCCTGTGTCGTTTACATTGTTGATTAAGCTGGGGGAGCAGTTGGGTAAGGTGTGTAGGTCAGTTGGGGAAGTAAAGTTGTTTAGACTGGCTTTTTCACTGGGGTTTTTTGGGGAATTGCGGCTCGGCGAATTGGTTAGTCCGACAGTGGATAGAAAGGGGGCGTTGTTTAGGGATGACGTTGATGTTTTGCCTGATAGGGTGGAATTCGTGATTAGGCGATCTAAGACTGACATGGAAGGAAAAGGGCGGCGGGTTGTTTTGTTTGAAATCCCGGATTGTTTAATGTGCCCGCTGCGTTGCGTGCAGGATTTCATCGGGGACAGGGTGGGAGACGGGTTCAACCCGTTATTGGTTCATGAGGATGGTTCCTTTCTTGATTTCAGTTTTTGGCAGTTTTTAGGCGGTGTTTGGCTGAGTTGGGTGTGGGGGAGTTAGGTTTTTCCAGTCACTCGTTTAGAATTGGGGCGGCAACGGAGGCAGCTAGATGGGGGTTAGGCGACGACGTCATAAAAATGATAGGTAGGTGGGAATCGATACGATTTAGGTCATGCGTAAGGCCAGAGGGTGTGATTTGGTGAGAGGAATTGGGGAAATGTGTTCAGCAGTGGTGGCATGGTTGCTTTTTGTTTTCTTTTGTCTCCTTTATCGTTGCAGGTTCGGACCCAGCGCTGGTCTGGCTGTTGGGTCATTCGTATGTGTGGTGGGGAGCTGCCAGGGCAGCGATTATGCCGGACGGTTTACAACTCGGTTTGGCCCGTGAAGTGGCGGTGGTAAGGTGGATTGGCAGGCGGGGGATGATGTGGAGTGGGGTTCTTCCGGAGTTTAACAGATTTGTTTTGGTTCTAAATGTAGGGGGGAATGATTTGGGGGCTAGGCCCTTTAGGGAGTTGGTGAGAGATGTGAAATTTGATTTGTTACGGTTATGGGCGTTGTATCCGGGGATGATAACGGTATGGTCGGACATCGTGCCGAGAACGGTTTGGCGGGGAGCCCGCTCGGTGGAGAGTTTGAACAAGGCCCGAGTGAAAGTCAATAGGGCTATTGGGAGGTTCATGGTGAGGAATGGGGGGTTAGCGGTGCGGCATCAGGATCTGGAGGGGGGTGTTGGGGGGTTCTGGCGTAGTGACGGGGTGCACCTCAACGCCATGGGTTTGGATATGTGGAACTTGGCAATACAGGAGGGCATGGAGATTGCGGTTCAGGTGTGGAGGGACGCACGGGCATGAGGGAGATCAAGCCGGTGCGTTTGTGGCGGTGGGAGGTCCTTGGACTCTTTGTGATTCGAGGGTAAGGAGGATGGGAGGGCCCTACAGGTGGGGCTGGACTCCCAGGATTATTGGGCGGATGTGGCGGAACTGTCGGGGTGAGCCATCAGGGGTGCCTCCGAGCTAGTGGTCAACGGCTGGGGGTAAGTCGGCTCACCTTGGCACGGTTGTTTTGGGTTTGAGGGCTTCAAGGACCTCCCCCTTGGAAAAGAAGGGACATACAGGTTAATAGGTTTTGGTTGGCATTTATGAGGTTATTATTGTTATAATATTATATGTATGTTTGTAATAAATCGGCTGCTGTGGCCAAATTAATCCAAAAAGCAGTGTCAGTGTCTTTATTGGGGTAAAGAGGGTTGAGGGAGGCATATTGATTGAGGTGGGGCTGGGTATGACTAGGGGGGTCGAGCGGTATTAACCAGTACCACCGTCAATTTTATGGTTTATGCTTTACTGTTCGGTATTGATATGTTTCATCAATCGGTGGATTACAGTACTTATTGATTGCAGCAATCCCAGTGATGATAACAGCTCAGAAGAACCTATCAGCGCAGTGTGTAGGTGAACTCGTCCTATTAGTAGGGTTGTCTTTGGATCAAATGATGACTCTTGGTGGGAGGAAACATTGGGCCAGATTTATCATTACTCTGACCGCTCACTCCACTTTAACATATGGCTAAAGTCAGTTTTAGCCAAGTCAGATTTATGATCGGCCCTTTAAGACTGTAATAAATGTGGTTTGACGGTAGCAGTTTATCCGTCAGTAAGCAGCTTTACAAAAGTCGCACATCTTTACGAAAAAGTCGCACGTTTTTATGAAAAAGTCGCATGTTCTATTAAAAAGTCTCATAAGATAAGCATGGTCCTCACTGGAGTGAAATTGCGACTTTTTTGCGACTTTTTTGCGGCTTTTTAAATAGTTCCAATAGTAAATCTGTCTAGAGATTCATTTACATGAGAAAACACGCCCACTTTCAGAAAACTGGCGAGCATAGTGCAGAGCAGAAAAAAGTCGCAAATTTGTGCGCAGTTTTAGCGTTTGGGACTTTTTTTGGGACTTTTTCACTCCATTATTCTGACCTGAGCTAATGATAAATCTGGCCCATTGAGTTTAACAGCTGCTTATCAATGCATCTACTGAAGTGCACACCACGCACAGCATATCTATCTATCTATCTATCTATCTATCTATCTATCTATCTATCTATCTCATATCTATCTATCTATCTATCTATCTCATATCTATCTATCTATCTATCTCATATCTATCTATCTCATATCTATCTATCTATCTATCTATCTATCTATCTATCTCTATCTATCTATCTATCTATCTATCTCATATCTATCTATATATATATCTCATATCTATCTATCTATATATCTCATATCTATCTATCTATCTATCTATCTATCTATCTATCTATCTATATATCTCATATCTATCTATCTATCTATCTATCTATCTATTATCTATCTATCTATCTATCTATCTATCTATCTATCTATCTATCTATCTATCTATCTATCTATCTATCTATCTACTTTAGGAAAATGAGGAAGCAGCACACTGTAGACAAAAGGGTGCACAGCCGACCAATATGGACCAGCACCTGGGTCCAACAAATGGAAGAAAAATAAGCCAGCAGCACTCCAAGTAATTGAGGAAAAACGTGTGGTTTATTGACCCAAAAAAATGAAGCGACGTTTCAACAGCTCATTGCTGTCTTTATCAAGCCTAATGCACATGTGATACAAGCGTGTGGTATATAGAGACATTGATCAACAGAGGATTAACATCAATTAAAGATATATAAGTAAAAAAGGCATACATATAGTGATATCTGTGGATATACAAATACATATAGAAAACAGTCGCAGAAAAACAAAGATGATGCATATAAATACATAAATATATAATGCAGTATTCCTGTATTACATAAAAAAGAGCTTAATGAGTGCAGGTGAACCCAATGAATGAGTGAGATTAAAAAACTTGCCGTCAGGTGTGTAACTGTATGTAATCCACATTGCATGTTCAGCGGCGTTCCCATTGACCCACCGCGCATGCGCGGGAGGAGCAAATATCGCGATCCTGACAGCATCCAGACAATGACCGGAAACCACAACAAAGATGGCCGGAATAGCCTCACACACAATGTGCGCATGCCCAGACCGCAATAGAGGCTGCTAATCAGTTGCTACACACTCATAGTCAAGTGCATAGATACCAGATGGATATACGGGACCAAATGTTTATAGAAACAAATATCAAGAGGTAAATATATATATGAATAGGGTCTAGGACACTGTAGCGCTGCAACCGCCTTGAATATATATAAAAGGTCGCATAATTCAGCGCCTTATCAACCCAATGAAACAGGCTATGAGGAGAATATATGAACGGTGAGAAAAGATGTCACCCAACAATAACGGATCATGTTAATGATCAGTCAATGTTAGAGATGGGGGAGAGAATGGCGTCGCCAGGACAACCCCTCGAACCACCTTCAATCACCCATATTATTACAACACCATATAACCGAAACAATAAAATCTCCAAGCCAAAACTTAGGGAAGTAAATAATCATATTTCCGTACAAAAGTGCAAAAAACCATGGTGGTAACGACTGTATAGGCAGACATCTAATACAGCATAGAATACACTCAACATTGACTTTGCAACGGCAGTCCGGACATCATGTGTGCAGATAATGAATATAAAAATGTGGATAGCCGACTGGAACTGCGACAAACTTCATGTCATACAGCAACACAATCAAGACGGTAAGAATGTTGTAAATCTAAAAACAAAAAGAGAGAAATATTAAAGAAAGACTCTCATAAAAATAACGCCTGACTAAATGCTTAATAATATGCATGTGCATTCACCATACAGTAGGGAATATGGATACAGCAAATAACAGAGTGAGGCAGTACTAATCCACCCTAAAATCCACATTTAACCCATTGGGTCTTAAAGTTTTCAAAGTAAATATCCAGTATAATTCACGTTTTTTGAGCAGAGCCTGTCTATCTCCGCCCCTTCTCCCAGTGCGGGTGGAATATTCAGACTTGGAAAGACAAGCTTCAACTGCCTGTAGACCCAGCTCATGATCGATGGACGTATATAGGCTACACACGTCAAACGAAACAATCTGTTCCAAGATGCGGAATCTCAGGTCATTCTGTGTGTTTCCAGCCTCTTTAAAATGCTTGGACACAGGCAAATCCATTTTCTCTTTCCTGATGGAATAGCGGTGCTGGTTAAGCCGTGTTTTTACATCCCACGTGGTCTCACCAATGTACCACTTCCCACAGGGGCAGGCAAGTTGGTAGACCACGTAGGATGAATCACAGGTCAGAAATTGTTTGATTTTAATTACACCATTAGTAACCGGATTATGAAACGTGTCACCCTTAAGCATGAGTTTGCAATTAATGCAATGATAACATGGATAGCATCCAGTGCGGGTGGAACCGCACATGGCCCTCACATTGGTCTTAGTACTACCCACATCCGCCCTAATCAATCTGTCTCCCAGATTACGCCCTCTGCGATAGGAAAACAAAGGGGGGGGTGTGGAATTCTGAAATGTGGGGGAAACTATTCCCAATCAAACTCCAATGTTTCCGAACAACAGTGGCGACGTGTACACTGTTAATGGAAAAATGGGAGACGAATGGAATACGAGGATTTTTCGGGGCAACCTTCGGTCTAGCTGTATTGAAAAGATTCTTAGCTTTACTGATGGAATCATGGACCAACTTTCTAGGGTACCCTCGAATGGCAAATTTGTGACTCATTTCATCAAATCTAATTGATTTCATCTTTTCATCCTTGACTATCCTCTGAACGCGAAGGAACTGGCTATACGGCAAGGAACGGATCATGGAACGAGGGTGATGGCTATCATACCGTAGCAAGGTATTCTTATCAGTAGGTTTTACAAATAGGTCTGTGCTCAGACCTCGTCCCATGATCCGGACCTCGGTGTCAAGGAACTGAAGCCTCTCCGTGGAATGAACCACGGTAAATTTAACAGTCGGATCGACTTCATTGAGGTATGCGTGGAACGCGAGGAGGCCCAACGTGTCGCCCGTCCACACCAAGAAGATATCGTCGATATAGCGCCACCACCCCAGAACATGTCTGAAATGGTGCCTACCATAAATCGACGACTCCTCAAGGTGGGCCATATAGA
Organism: Bufo bufo; assembly: GCF_905171765.1. NCBI lineage: Eukaryota > Metazoa > Chordata > Amphibia > Anura > Bufonidae > Bufo > Bufo bufo. Next base: position 55,925,319 of record NC_053390.1, read on the forward strand.
TGTTTGCATAAGTGGGCGCCACGTTGGACCCCATTGCGGTACCACGCAACTGAACAAAGAAGTCGTCCTGGAACAAAAAGTAATTTTTTGTCAAAACAAATCTCAATAGTGAAAGCAAAAATACCTGGCAAGCATGGGAATATTCAGACTTGGAAAGACAAGCTTCAACTGCCTGTAGACCCAGCTCATGATCGATGGACGTATATAGGCTACACACGTCAAACGAAACAAGAACCGCGCCCACAGGGACCTCAAGATCATTAATCTTAGACAGAAAGTCACCCGTATCTCTGATGAAAGATTTAGTGGAAATGGCAAAACAGCGTAGCATTTTATCAAGAAAGATGGCCACATTCTAAAAAAGGGACTCTCTACCCGAAACAATGGGTCGGCCAGGGGGGGGCGTCACCCCCTTATGGACCTTAGGCAGTGTGTACAAAATAGGCGTACTAGGTTTGTCACGGTACAGGTAATTAAACAATTTTTCATCAATGAGATCAGCCTCTCGGGCTTGATTTAGAATATCTCTCAGTTCCCTTAGTAAACCAAATTTGGGATCATGTAATACACGTTTGTACACTTGTGTGTCCTCAAGTTGGCCATGGATCTCCCGAATGTACTCACTGGTGTCCATGACCACAACCCCACCACCCTTGTCAGCTGACTTGATGGTGAGGCTGTGGTCGGAGGCCAGAGAGCACACCGCATCAGTAAAGCTAAGAATCTTTTCAATACAGCTAGACCGAAGGTTGCCCCGAAAAATCCTCGTATTCCATTCGTCTCCCATTTTTCCATTAACAGTGTACACGTCGCCACTGTTGTTCGGAAACATTGGAGTTTGATTGGGAATAGTTTCCCCCACATTTCAGAATTCCACACCCCCCCCTTTGTTTTCCTATCGCAGAGGGCGTAATCTGGGAGACAGATTGATTAGGGCGGATGTGGGTAGTACTAAGACCAATGTGAGGGCCATATGCGGTTCCACCCGCACTGGATGCTATCCATGTTATCATTGCATTAATTGCAAACTCATGCTTAAGGGTGACACGTTTCATAATCCGGTTACTAATGGTGTAATTAAAATCAAACAATTTCTGACCTGTGATTCATCCTACGTGGTCTACCAACTTGCCTGCCCCTGTGGGAAGTGGTACATTGGTGAGACCACGTGGGATGTAAAAACACGGCTTAACCAGCACCGCTATTCCATCAGGAAAGAGAAAATGGATTTGCCTGTGTCCAAGCATTTTAAAGAGGCTGGACACACACAGAATGACCTGAGATTCCGCATCTTGGAACAGATTGAACTAGGGAGAAGGGGCGGAGATAGACAGGCTCTGCTCAAAAAACGTGAATTATACTGGATATTTACTTTGAAAACTTTAAGACCCAATGGGTTAAATGTGGATTTTAGGGTGGATTAGTACTGCCTCACTCTGTTATTTGCTGTATCCATATTCCCTACTGTATGGTGAATGCACATGCATATTATTAAGCATTTAATCAGGCGTTATTTTTATGAGAGTCTTTCTTTAATATTTCTCTCTTTTTGTTTTTAGATTTACAACATTCTTACCGTCTTGATTGTGTTGCTGTATGACATGAAGTTTGTCGCAGTTCCAGTCGGCTATCCACATTTTTATATTCATTATCTGCACACATGATGTCCGGACTGCCGTTGCAAAGTCAATGTTGAGTGTATTCTATGCTGTATTAGATGTCTGCCTATACAGTCGTTACCACCATGGTTTTTTGCACTTTTGTACGGAAATATGATTATTTACTTCCCTAAGTTTTGGCTTGGAGATTTTATTGTTTCGGTGATATGGTGTTGTAATAATATGGGTGATTGAAGGTGGTTCGAGGGGTTGTCCTGGCGACGCCATTCTCTCCCCCATCTCTAACATTGACTGATCATTAACATGATCCGTTATTGTTGGGTGACATCTTTTCTCACCGTTCATATATTCTCCTCATAGCCTGTCTCATTGGGTTGATAAGGTGCTGAATTATGCGACCTTTTATATATATTCAAGGCGGTTGCAGCGCTACAGTGTCCTAGACCCTATTCATATATATATTTACCTCTTGATATTTGTTTCTATAAACATTTGGTCCCGTATATCCATCTGGTATCTATGCACTTGACTATGAGTGTGTAGCGACTGATTAGCAGCCTCTATTGCGGTCTGGGCATGCGCACATTGTGTGTGAGGCTATTCCGGCCATCTTTGTTGTGGTTTCCGGTCATTGTCTGGATGCCGTCAGGATCGCGATATTTGCTCCTCCCGCGCATGCGCGGTGGGTCAATGGGAACGCCGCTGAACATGCAATGTGGATTACATACAGTTACACACCTGACGGCAAGTTTTTTAATCTCACTCATTCATTGGGTTCACCTGCACTCATTAAGCTCTTTTTTATGTAATACAGGAATACTGCATTATATATTTATGTATTTATATGCATCATCTTTGTTTTTCTGCGACTGTTTTCTATATGTATTTGTATATCCACAGATATCACTATATGTATGCCTTTTTTACTTATATATCTTTAATTGATGTTAATCCTCTGTTGATCAATGTCTCTATATACCACACGCTTGTATCACATGTGCATTAGGCTTGATAAAGACAGCAATGAGCTGTTGAAACGTCGCTTCATTTTTTTGGGTCAATAAACCACACGTTTTTCCTCAATTACTTGGAGTGCTGCTGGCTTATTTTTCTTCTATCTATCTATCTATCTATCTATCTATCAAAAAATCAAAAATACAACAGCAGCACAGTTAGAAAAAAAGTAAATAGGGTGCAAATCCTCAGGGAAGGTAGGCGGCCATTCCACTGTACAATATTTCCCAAAAACGAGGCAGCACTCCAGATAAAAGTGAAAGGTGATGACCCAATTTATTCCCAGGCAACGTTTCAGCCCACTCAATGAGGCTTGACAAAGGCCTCTTTGAGTGGGCTGAAAGGTTGCCTGGGAATAAATTGGGTCATTGCCTTTTACTTTTATCTGAAGTGCTGCCTCATTTTGTGGAAATATCTATCTATCTCATATCTATATATCTCATATCTATCTATCTATCTATCTATCTATCTATCTATATATCTATCTATCTATCTCATATCTATCTATCTATCTAATATCTATCTATCTCCTATCTATCTATCTCACATCTATCTCACATCTATATATCTCATATCTATCTATCTATCTATCTCTTATCTATCTGTCTATCTATCTCATATCAAATCAAATCAAATCAGCTTTATTGGCAGGACTAAAAACATTTTAGCATTGCCAAAGCAAGTGGGAAATAATTGGGTAGGGTTGGGGGGTGGGGACACATTCAGGGTGAGATATAGGAGTCCATGGTATATCAGGCCCTTCTCACTCCATGGCAGGCAGTAATATATTGTGCTGCTATGGCCGCTGTGTTCCCCTCTTCCCCCAGCAGTATGGAGAGTCTCTCCTCCTCCTCCATGGAGGTGAAGTCTGGGCAGAGATCAGACAGTCTCCTGAAGTGAGAATACTTCACTGCTGAGTATTTGGGGCACCGCAGCAGGAAATGAGCCTCATCCTCCAGGGCCTCCTGGTCGCACTGCTGGCACAGTCTGCTCTCCCTTGGCTTGTACCTCTGTCAGTGACGTCCAGATTCAATGAGCAGGCTGTGGGCGCTCAGGCTTTAGCGGCTCAGAATCTGTCGGTCTCTTGGATTGGGGAGGTTCTCCAGATATGGGACCAGTTTGTACTCCCTCTGCAGGCTCTGGTATACTGTCAGCTTCTGTGATGTTCGTATGTCATTCTTCCAGACGCTAATGTACTCCTGTTTACCCTTGTATATCATCCTCTGGATTTCCCCCTTTGCCAGGCTGTATTGGTTAGTGGCTTGGGCAGGCTGGTTTTTGGTGACTTGTTGCAGGGTGCTTTGTTTTTCTGGGGCTTCTTGGTGTGGCAAGGCTTTGTGATGGTAGGACCTGGGACTGCTGCTATGCAGATGGGCTCTAAATAATAGCTCCCTCTTCTGGACAGCAAAGTAAAGTGGGAATCTGCCCAGTTCTGCCCGAAAGGCACTGTTTGAGGTGCTCCTGTGGACCTGGAGAAAGTGTTTGCAGATTTCTAGGTGGAATAGTTCTGTTGGCCCGGAGTCCCACTTTGCCCAGTCTTGGTATATGTCTGGGCCCCAGACTTCACTGCCATACGGGAGGATTGGGGCAATGATGGTGTCAAGGATTTTAAGCCAGATGGTCACTGGCGGCTTAAGATGATACAGATGCCTTCTGATGGCATAGAAGGTTTTGCTCGCCTTGTCTTTCCGTGTTTCCATGGCTTTCTTAAAACTCCCTTATTAGGTGATTTCTAGGCCCAGGTAGGTGTAGCTGTCAGTTTCTGAAAGTGGACGGTTGTTTAGCAGGAAGGGAGGATGCCCGGCTGCTTTCCGGTTTCTTTTCTGGAACACCATGATGTTGGTTTTCTTTGGATTTATGGGCAGTGCCCAGGTGTTACTGAACTTCTCCAGGATTTTCAGGTTATCTTGGAGACCTTTCTCAGTTGGCGATAAAAGCAGAAGATCATCTGCATAAAGAAGAAATTTCACCTCAGTGTCATGGAGGGTGAGACCAGGTGCTGTGGAGGACTCCAGAGCCGCCTCCAGCTCATTGATATAGATGTTAAACAGGGTTGGACTGAGGCTGCAGCGCTGTCTGACTCCTCGGCTATGCCGGAAATAAGCCGTTCTCCTCCCATTTACCTTCACGCTGCATCTGTTCTCAGTGTAGGAACTACTGATGACATCATATGTTTTTCCTCCTATTCCGCTTTCAAGATGTTTCAGGAATAGGCCCGGGTGCCACACTGAGTCAAAAGCCTTCTTAACCACCTCCGGACCGCTGTACGCACAGACGCGTCCTGGAGGTGGTTGATTCATTCCTCCTGGACGCGCCGGCGCGTCCTCTCGCGAGACGCGAGATTTCCTGTGAACGCGCGCACACAGGCGCGCGCGCTCACAGGAACGGAAGGTAAGAGAGTTGATCTCCAGCCTGCCAGCGGCGATCGTTCGCTGGCAGGCTGGAGATGTGTTTTTTTTAACCCCTAACAGGTATATTAGACGCTGTTTTGATAACAGCGTCTAATATACCTGCTACCTGGTCCTCTGGTGGTCCCATTTGTTTGGATCGACCACCAGAGGACACAGGTAGCTCAGTAAAGTCCCACCAAGCACCACTACACTACACTACACCCCCCCCCCGTCACTTATTAACCCCTTATTAGCCCCTGATCACCCCTAATCACCCCTGATCACCCCATATAGACTCCCTGATCACCCCCCTGTCATTGATTACCCCCCTGTCATTGATCACCCCCCTGTAAAGCTCCATTCAGATGTCCGCATGATTTTTACGGATCCACTGATAGATGGATCGGATCCGCAAAACGCATCCGGACGTCTGAATGAAGCCTTACAGGGGCATGATCAATGACTGTGGTTATCACCCCATATAGACTCCCTGATCACCCCCCTGTCATTGATCACCCCCCTGTCATTGATTACCCCCCTGTAAAGCTCCATTCAGACGTCCGCATGATTTTTACGGATCCACTGATAGATGGATCGGATCCGCAAAACGCATCCGGACGTCTGAATGAAGCCTTCCAGGGGCATGATCAATGACTGTGGTGATCACCCCATATAGACTCCCTGATCACCCCCCTGTAAAGCTCCATTCAGACGTCCGCATGATTTTTACGGATCCACTGATAGATGGATCGGATCCGCAAAACGCATCCGGATGTCTGAATGAAGCCTTACAGGGGCATGATCAATGACTGTGGTTATCACCCCATATAGACTCCCTGATCACCCCCCTGTCATTGATTACCCCCCTGTAAAGCTCCATTCAGACGTCCGCATGATTTTTACGGATCCACTGATAGATGGATCGGATCCGCAAAACGCATCCGGACGTCTGAATGAAGCCTTACAGGGGCATGATCAATGACTGTGGTGATCACCCCATATAGACTCCCTGATCACCCCCCTGTCATTGATTACCCCCCTGTCATTGATCACCCCCCTGTAAAGCTCCATTCAGACGTCCGCATGATTTTTACGGATCCACTGATAGATGGATCGGATCCGCAAAACGCATCCGGACGTCTGAATGAAGCCTTACAGGGGCATGATCAATGACTGTGGTTATCACCCCATATAGACTCCCTGATCACCCCCCTGTCATTGATTACCCCCCTGTAAAGCTCCATTCAGACGTCCGCATGATTTTTACGGATCCACTGATAGATGGATCGGATCCGCAAAACGCATCCGGACGTCTGAATGAAGCCTTACAGGGGCATGATCAATGACTGTGGTGATCACCCCATATAGACTCCCTGATCACCCCCCTGTCATTGATTACCCCCCTGTCATTGATCACCCCCCTGTAAAGCTCCATTCAGACGTCCGCATGATTTTTACGGATCCACTGATAGATGGATCGGATCCGCAAAACGCATCCGGACGTCTGAATGAAGCCTTACACGGGCGTGATAAATGACTGTGGTTATCACCCCATATAGACTCCCTGATCACCCCCCCTGTCATTGATCACCCCCCCTGTCATTGATCACCCCCCCTGTCATTGATCACCCCCCCTGTCATTGATCACCCCCCCTGTCATTGATCACCCCCCCTGTCATTGATCACCCCCCCTGTCATTGATCACCCCCCCTGTCATTGATCAACCCCCCTGTCATTGATCAACCCCCCTGTCATTGATCAACCCCCCTGTCATTGATCACCCCCCTGTAAGGCTCCATTCAGACATTTTTTTGGCCCAAGTTAGCGGAATTATTATTTTTTTTTTCTTACAAAGTCTCATATTCCACTAACTTGTGACAAAAAATAAAATCTCACATGAACTCACCATACCCCTCACGGAATCCAAATGCGTAAAATTTTTTAGACATTTATATTCCAGACTTCTTCTCACGCTTTAGGGCCCCTAGAATGCCAGGGCAGTATAAATACCCCACATGTGACCCCATTTCGGAAAGAAGACACCCCCAGGTATTCCGTGAGGGGCATATTGAGTCCATGAAAGATTGAAATTTTTGTCCCAAGTTAGCGGAACGGGAGACTTTGTGAGAAAAAAATAAAAAATATCAATTTCCGCTAACTTGTGCCAAAAAAAAAAAATTTCTATGAACTCGCCATGCCCCTCATTGAATACCTTGGGGTGTCTTCTTTCCAAAATGGGGTCACATGTGGGGTATTTATACTGCCCTGGCATTCTAGGGGCCCCAAAGCGTGAGAAGAAGTCTGGTATCCAAATGTCTAAAAATGCCCTCCAAAAAGGAATTTGGGCCCCTTTGCGCATCTAGGCTGCAAAAAAGTGTCACACATCTGGTATCGCCGTACTCAGGAGAAGTTGGGGAATGTGTTTTGGGGTGTCATTTTACATATACCCATGCTGGGTGAGATAAATATCTTGGTCAAATGCCAACTTTGTATAAAAAAATGGGAAAAGTTGTCTTTTGCCAAGATATTTCTCTCACCCAGCATGGGTATATGTAAAAAGACACCCCAAAACACATTCCCCAACTTCTCCCGAGTACGGAGATACCAGATGTGTGACACTTTTTTGCAGCCTAGGTGGGCAAAGGGGCCCATATTCCAAAGAGCACCTTTCGGATTTCACTGGTCATTTACCTACTTACCACACATTAGGGCCCCTGGAAAATGCCAGGGCAGTATAACTACCCCACAAGTGACCCCATTTTGGAATGAAGACACCCCAAGGCATTCCGTGAGGGGCATGGCGAGTTCCTAGAATTTTTTATTTTTTGTCACAAGTTAGTGGAAAATGATGATTTTTTTTTTTTTTTTTTTTCATACAAAGTCTCATATTCCACTAACTTGTGACAAAAAATAAAAACTTCCATGAACTCACTATGCCCATCAGCGAATACCTTGGGGTCTATTCTTTCCAAAATGGGGTCACTTGTGGGGTAGGTATAATGCCCTGGTATTTTAGGGGCCCAAATGTGTGGTAAGGAGTTTGAAATCAAATTCTGTAAAAAATGACGAGTGAAATCCGAAAGGTGCTCTTTGGAATATGGGCCCCTTTGCCCACCTAGGCTGCAAAAAAGTGTCACACATCTGGTATCTCCGTACTCAGGAGAAGGTGGGGAATGTGTTTTGGGGTGTCATTTTACATATACCCATGCTGGGTGAGATAAATATCTTGGTCAAATGCCAACTTTGTATAAAAAAATGGGAAAAGTTGTCTTTTGCCAAGATATTTCTCTCACCCAGCATGGGTATATGTAAAAAAACACCCCAAAACACATTCCCCAACTTCTCCTGAGTACGGAGATACCACATGTGTGGCACTTTTTTGCAGCCTAGGTGGGCAAAGGGGCCCATATTCCAAAGAGCACCTTTCGGATTTCACTGGTCATTTACCTACTTACCACACATTAGGGCCCCTGGAAAATGCCAGGGCAGTATAACTACCCCACAAGTGACCCCATTTTGGAAAGAAGACACCCCAAGGTATTCCGTGAGGGGCATGGCGAGTTCCTAGAATTTTTTATTTTTTGTCACAAGTTAGTGGAAAATGATGATTTTTTTTATATATTTTTTTTTTTCATACAAAGTCTCATATTCCACTAACTTGTGACAAAAAATAAAAACTTCCATGAACTCACTATGCCCATCAGCGAATACCTTGGGGTCTCTTCTTTCCAAAATGGGGTCACTTGTGGGGTAGTTATACTGCCCTGGCATTCTAGGGGCCCAAATGTGTGGTAAGGAGTTTGAAATCAAATTCTGTAAAAAATGACGAGTGAAATCCGAAAGGTGCTCTTTGGAATATGGGCCCCTTTGCCCACCTAGGCTGCAAAAAAGTGTCACACATCTGGTATCTCCGTATTCAGGAGAAGTTGGGGAATGTGTTTTGGGGTGTCTTTTTACATATACCCATGCTGGGTGAGAGAAATATCTTGGCAAAAGACAACTTTTCCCATTTTTTTATACAAAGTTGGCATTTGACCAAGATATTTATCTCACCCAGCATGGGTATATGTAAAATGACACCCCAAAACACATTCCCCAACTTCTACTGAATACGGAGATACCAGATGTGTGACACTTTTTTGCAGCCTAGGTGGGCAAAGGGGCCCACATTCCAAAGAGCACCTTTCGGATTTCACTGGTCAGTTTTTACAGAATTTGATTTCAAACTCCTTACCACACATTTGGGCCCCTAGAATGCCAGGGCAGTATAACTACCCCACAAGTGACCCCATTTTGGAAAGAAGAGACCCCAAGGTATTTCGTGATGGGCATAGTGAGTTCATGGAAGTTTTTATTTTTTGTCACAAGTTAGTGGAATATGAGACTTTGTAAGAAAAAAAAAAAAAAAAAAAAAAATCATCATTTTCCGCTAACTTGTGACAAAAAATAAAAAGTTCTATGAACTCACTATGCCCATCAGCGAATACCTTAGGGTGTGTACTTTCCGAAATGGGGTCATTTGTGGGGTGTTTGTACTGTCTGGGCATTGTAGAACCTCAGGAAACATGACAGGTGCTCAGAAAGTCAGAGCTGCTTCAAAAAGCGGAAATTCACATTTTTGTACCATAGTTTGTAAACGCTATAACTTTTACCCAAACCATTTTTTTTTTACCCAAACATTTTTTTTTTATCAAAGACATGTAGAACAATAAATTTAGAGCAAAATTTATATATGGATGTCATTTTTTTTGCAAAATTTTACAACTGAAAGCGAAAAATGTCATTTTTTTGCAAAAAAAATCGTTAAATTTCGATTAATAACAAAAAAAGTAAAAATGTCAGCAGCAATGAAATACCACCAAATGAAAGCTCTATTAGTGAGAAGAAAAGGAGGTAAAATTCATTTGGGTGGTAAGTTGCATGACCGAGCAATAAATGGTGAAAGTAGTGTAGGTCAGAAGTGTAAAAAGTGGCCTGGTCTTTCAGGGTGTTTAAGCACTGGGGGCTGAGGTGGTTAAAGTCCACAAAGCAGGCATAGACCTTTCCATGCTTTGTATTGTGGACATGGCTCTTGATGAGGCTCTGCAGGGTGTAGATGTGGTCCGTGGTGCAGTGGTTTGGCATGAAGCCTGCTTGGCTTCTGCTTAAGATGTTGTGCTGGGTGAGGAAGCTGAGGATCCTCTTATTAAGGATACTGCTGAGGAGTTTCCCCCGGTTGCTGCTGACAAATATCCTTCTATAATTGGCTGGGTCTTACCTGTCTCCGCCCTTGTGTATGGGGGTGATGATGCCCTGGTTCCAGCTCTGGGCACTCAGCACAACATTGTAGAGTTTTACTGATGCGGCCTGGATACTTGGCGTGCTGTATTTGATCATTTCTGGAAGGATACCATCTGGGCCACTGGCTTTTTTACTCTTTATCACTGAGATCCTCTCTGTTATCTCTTGCGGTGTGATCGGTGTGTGTAGAGGGTTTTGGAAATCTTAGATTTTTTCCTCCATATCCTTTAGCTTTTTCGTGATTTCTTTTTGTTCTGGGCTTTGGTCCTCCCTCGAGATGGCTTTGTAAAGATCCTTGAAGTACTGGAGCTAGATGTTGATGTTTTGGATGTGAAGGTTGGTGTTCTTGCTGGTTTTGTCCATGTGCTTCCATAGTTCCCAGAAGGAGTTGTCCTGGAGAGCATCTTGGAGTTGAAGGAGCTTGGTTGAGATGTTGCCTTGCTTTTTCTTTCTGGGGATGGTTTTGTATTGCCTTTGTATGTTGTTGTAGGCATCCGGAGCAGAAATAGAGAAAAAAAGAGAGAGTGTTATCCAAAAAGCTGCCAGGGACTGTGCTTTGTCCCTGAAGAAAAAGGATAAAGAAAGGGGCGCCACAAGGATGGTACGGAAAAAAAGGCATCCCTCAGACTGGAGTTGTTTGGATCTTGGTGTTTCCTATTTGAGGCCATTCTTAGCGCCTTCCTTATATCTTTACACTCCCTGTCGAACCAACTTTTGGGTGTTGCTTTTTTGGCCTTTTGTTGCATCTTTTGAGGTCAGACATTTCTGCCATGGAGTAAAGTATATCATTAAAGTCCCTTACCGCAAGATTTACTCCTTCTGGGTTCAGCTCATACACTTTACTATGGAAGTTTTGGAGCATCTCCTGGATCTCTGCACTGTTTATAGTCTCTATATACTTTGGGGCTGACATCTTGGACCATTTAAAAGATGAAGGTAGGCTTAAGAGGCCAGTCTGCTGTGATGTTTGTGCCGGTGGTTTACTTGTGGATTTAATATAAAGGAGCAGTTGGTTGCAGTCTGACCGGTGTGTCTGTGGGGTGACTATGAAGCCACCAACATTTTTGGGGTCCATATCTGTGATGGCATAGTCTACCACACTGTTGCCTACATGGGAGTTTAGGGCATATCCACCAAGAGAGTCTCCCTTGGGGCGGCCATTGAGAATATGAAGTCCGAGACTTCGACATACAGTACAGACCAAAAGTTTGGACACACCTTCTCATTCAAAGAGTTTTCTTTATTTTCATGACTATGAAAATTGTAGATTCACACTGAAGGCATCAAAACTATGAATTAACACATGTGGAATTATATACATAACAAACAAGTGTGAAACAACTGAAAATATGTCATATTCTAGGTTCTTCAAAGTAGCCACCTTTTGCTTTGATTACTGCTTTGCACACTCTTGGCATTCTCTTGATGAGCTTCAAGAGGTAGTCCCCTGAAATGGTTTTCACTTCACAGGTGTGCCCTGTCAGGTTTAATAAGTGGGATTTCTTGCCTTATAAATGGGGTTGGGACCATCAGTTGTGTTGAGGAGAAGTCAGGTGGATACACAGCTGATAGTCCTACTGAATAGACTGTTAGAATTTGTATTATGGCAAGAAAAAAGCAGCTAAGTAAAGAAAAATGAGTGGCCATCATTACTTTAAGAAATTAAGGTCAGTCAGTCAGCCGAAAAATTGGGAAAACTTTGAAAGTAAGGGCTATTTGGCCATGAAGGAGAGTGATGGGGTGCTGCGCCAGATGACCTGGCCTCCACAGTCACCGGACCTGAACCCAAACGAGATGGTTTGGGGTGAGCTGGACCGCAGAGTGAAGGCAAAAGGGCCAACAAGTGCTAAGCATCTCTGGGAACTCCTTCAAGAGTGTTGGAAGACCATTTCAGGGGACTACCTCTTGAAGCTCATCAAGAGAATGCAAAGCAGTAATCAAAGCAAAAGGTGGCTACTTTGAAGAACCTAGAATATGACATATTTTCAGTTGTTTCACACTTGTTTGTTATGTATATAATTCCACATGTGTTAATTCATAGTTTTGATGCCTTCATAGTCATGAAAATAAAGAAAACTCTTTGAATAAGAAGGTGTGTCCAAACTTTTAGTCTGTACTGTAAGTTCAGCAATGTTCTGCCACTTTTATTTACTGTGCTGTCATAGCATTGAGGTCTCCATAGATGAATTGCCCAGGGCCTGGAAATGGGCGGGTTCCCTCTGTAGGATATCAAAGCTGTCGGGATTGAAGTATCGTGATGGACCATGTGACGGACCATGTGATGAGCGCAGTGACGTCACCACAGGTCCTTTTCCTCAAAGAAGAAGACAGAAGAAAAGCCGGGCTGTGCGAACAAGTGGATTAAGGTGAGTTTAATCTTTTTTATTTATTTTTTTAACCCCTCCATCCCTAGTTTACTAAGCATTCTGTATTAAGAATGCTATTATTTTCCCTTATAACCATGTTATCAGGGAAAATAATAAAATCTACACAACACCTAACCCAAACCCGAACTTCTGTGAAGAAGTCCGTGTTCGGGTTTGGGTAACAAACATGCAGATTTTTCTCACGGCGTGCAAAATGCATTAAAACGCTTTGCACTCGTGGGGAAAAATCGCGCATTTTCCCGCAACGAAAACTCATCTTTTCCCGCATGTCACCCGCAACGCCCGTGTGAACCCAGCCGTAGCCTGCTATTGTTCTGTACCCCAAGCATCAGTTTAGCCCCTTCCTGACATTTGCTGTACATTTAGGGGGAACTGAACGGCGCCATAGTCAGCGGGTGTCTTCTATTTTACACAGCACACATCCTCTGGCAGTGTCAGTGATCAAAGAGAGCTCCGATCACTGAACCCTCAGATGCGCCCACGGAATCTATGAGGTGATTTAAGAGGCCACAAGAGCTTTAAGGTTTCTATGGCAGCAGGGAGCCTTGTGAAGGCTCCCAGGCCTGACACATTAAAATTCCTATTACTAGGATCATCTTGATTTTACCATAGACTGCAATAGTAAGCCATTGCACTCTACATAATAAGTGATCTAATGATCATACGTTCAAGTATCCGGGGAGTGCGTGTCTGAAAATTAAGTTTAAAAAGTTTTTTAAAATATAAAAAGCATAAAAGAAAAAAAATTAAATCCCTGCTTCCCTATTCTATAAATAAATAAATTAATTCATTAATAGCATTGCCATCACAGCTTCTGAAATTGCCTGAATTATTAAAATATATGGGCAGCTATAATTTTTCCAGTGTAATGGAAAAAATCAAAATGCCCAAATCATGTATTTTTGGTCACTTTGCCACCCTAAAAAAGTAATAAAAGGTGCTAAAAAGTCATACGTACCCAAACATGGTATTACTAACAACCACATCTCATCCCATAAAAAAAGACATACACAGCTCCATAGGTGGAAATATAAAAACATTATGGTCGTCAGAATATGGCCATGCAAAGAAAGTCAAAGTTTTCTTTAAACTATTAAAACATAATAAAAGCTACCGTACATAAATTTGGTATTGCTATAAATGCACTGACCCACAGAAGAGAGGTACTGTGATGTGTCTTTTCTACTGCACACTGTACACCATAAATGTAAAACACATGAAACGGTGGTGAAATTTAGTTTATTTTCCCCATTTCCACTTAAAAACTTTTTTCCAACTTCCCAGCACATCATATGGAATATGAAAAGGTTACATAAAAAAGTACAACTTGTCCCCCATAAAAAAAAGCCCTCGTATGGCTATGTGAATGGAAAAGTAAATAAGATGGATTTTGGAAGGCAGTGAGTTAAAAAATGAAAATTGAGGTTAATACTGACTATGCTACTAAAAAAAGATGGTTTCTAACTAGAGATATGCAGATAGGAATACAGTAGTTATTCACTTAAGTCTTGTGCGACTTTGGGCAAGGCGAACTTTGGCTTCATGTGGCAACTTCGAGCGAGATGAAGTTTGGCTCCATGGAGCCAACACATTTTAATCCTGTACGGAAACAACATTAAAAACAAAGTTTTTGTGCAAATCGACTTTGGATCTATGATCTGAATGTCAATTTGCTAAAGCCTACTACTGAGCATGTGTGACCACTGGTGGCTCTGGAAGGGAACCAAAAGTACATATAAGGGGTGCTCAGTTGTAGGGGGATAACACATGACAAAATGATTCTTTCCTGCTATATGAATCCTAGTCTCATGCGCCAGCAATAGCCATAACACAGTAGATATGTTCTGCCCAGGGTTCCTTTAAGAACTTTGTCTTCTATGTAATACGCTAAGCTGGTCCTACCTTTTATTTGCACAGAGCTAATCCACTCTCCTTCCAATGCCGCATATAAATAGTATCGTTCTTGTTACTCTATTAGGACTTTGCTGACTATTCTCCCATTAACCTTTTTGTTATGAAGTTTTGCATTGATTGGAGGATCGGTATAGTCTCTATTTCTATGGATTAATTCCATTACCGTTGACGTACAGACGATAGTTGTCTGAAAATGTCATCTATTGATTCCTAGGGCTCAGATTTCATTTGGAAACCTGGTATATGTATTACTAATGTAGACTCTTAGTGGCCAGGGGTACTTCTGTGGATAAAGTGGTAAACTTGTCCGAGGGACTGGCTTTTATCTTTCACGCAAAGGGAGACATATTAGATTATATAAAGCTTTGCAATATTCGGCTTTTGCAATCATTTTGGACGAATGTGTAACGTCTCGTCATAGCCATTCACTGCATTGCTGCTGTTTTTCTAGCACAATGCAAGAACGTCTGACTCATTGGTGAGTGGTACAATCAGATTGGTGGGTGGTACAATCAGATTGGACAGCTAGTAGATCATTGGTGACTTCAGTTAGGGCGGTTTCAGTGGAGTGATTGGGTCAGAAGCTGGAGTAGATCAAAAAGTGAGTAGGATGAGAAATGGACATGTTGTTCTAGAAATTTTAATGCAAAAGGGAGTTGAGCTGAGGAGATAGCTGGATAGAAAGGATGGGTCCAGGGAAGGCTTCTTGAGTATGGGTGTGATGGTGGCATGTTTAAAAGAGGAAGGGAAGACGCCAGTGATTAGTGATAGGTTGAAGAGATGGGTTATGGGTGTAATAATCATAGTGGTAAGGTTAGTGGTAAAGATCCGGTGGAATGGGCCATGATAATGCACATGCACCATTACTGTATCGCCTCCTGCTCGAATGATCTGCCTAGCAAACCGAATCAGTGATTGTGCACTCGCCATTAAAATTTGTTTAGCAGTGCATGCAGGATTGTTCACAAGGATTCATTTTGATATCAGAGACATGTTAATCTGTCATCTATAGGATAGAAGAGATTGGGAGAAAAACAGGGGAGGGCTGGCAGCCTTAGTCCTGGGGGGCAAATCCAGTCAAGTGGCCCATTGCACCACCGAATCAGCTCACCATCCACGCCCACCTTTTCCTTTTGATGTTATGAAGCAAGACAAATATACAAATGTACTACTAACCCCTCTATCCAACCCTCCCTCTCCCTTCTCCATCCCTCCCCTTCTCCAACCACCCAGCACCCTTACTCACATAAAACAAGTAATATACATATAATATAGCTTACAGTGAATTACTGTAAATACTTACAGCTCTGAAGACTCCAGCAGGCTCAGGATCAGAGCTCTGGGCAGCTGGGCTCAGGGCTGGAAGTGGGCACCACTCTGCAGTTCAGGAAGTAGACCGGGGCTCACCCTAGCGTTGCAGTGCCTCCGTGTGACGTCACGGCGCGCGGCGTACACAAGGGGCAGGGGAGGAGGAGCAAGCAAGTACCGTATTTTTCACCTTATAAGACGCACTGGCCCATAAGGCTACTTTCACACTGGCGTTTCTGGGTCCGGTTGTGAGATCCGTTTCAGGGTTTCAAGCAGCCCAAAACGGATCAGTTCAGCCCCAATGCATTCTGAATGGATGAGGATCCGTTCAGATTGCATCAGTTTGGCTGCATTTGGTCTCCGTTCCGCTTTTGAGGCGGACACCAAAACGCTGCTTGCAGTGTTTTGGTGTCCGCCTGACGATGCAGAGCCAAACAAATCCATCCTGACTTACAATTCAAGTCAACGGGGATGGATCCATTTTCACTGACACAATATGGTGCAATTGAAAACGGATACGTCCCCCATTGACTTTCAGTGATCTGCATCTGCTGTCGGCTGTGCAAGGCTGTGCACAGCGTGACGTCACAGAGCGACTTACGCCTGTGCGCAGCCCTGCACAGCCGACAGCCGAGGACCAGGAAGCGGTGAGTACAAAGCCTTCACCGCTTCCTGGTCCTCCGGTGCTCAGACTCAGACAGCGGCCGTTTTTACTGTGCTTTAGGGCGGACGGGGGGGGGGGGGAATTGCCTCCCTGCCCCCCGTCCCAGCCCGCCCCTGGAGATAAAGAGTTCAACGTTGGGCAGGGGCGGACTGGAAACTTAAAGTGACCATGGAAAAAAAAACTACGTCTAAAAGTAGCCTCATGTTGTAGGCTGGTCTAAATTGACAGAAGGAGAGACAACAGAATTAGGCGGGGCCAGCAATACTATAGTGCAGGACAACTGGCTAGGGTCATAAGTGCCTGATGCTCCTACATTAATTAATCCTGAGAGCATCAGATCTTTATGTACCTGGCTGACAAAAAGGAAGGATAAAGTGGCCCACTGGGAAATTTCCTCGTAGGGTCTATGGCTAATCCAAAAATCACTGAAAATGGTGCTCTACAATGGTAAATGCAATTGACAATATATGGCTAAATCCTCACAGCTGATATTAAAATGAGACTTTCGCCAATATATTCTTACATCAAGAACATAACAGAGCCTGCGCACCCCATCAAGGTCTCTCAAAATGGCAGGGGACCTAACGCTAACCTACCCATGCTGTAGGAGCAATTTATGATAGGTGCATAAAGTCCGACACACAGCCAGCAGCTCAAGTTACCTCCAGCGTGAAATCACACATACAATGGGAGAAGGGAGGAGGCTGTGAGTCCCACCTATAACTGGCTCATGTGACGCAGGCTGCCCAGGTGCACCTGAATGTTACCCATAGATCCAAATCAAGGCACATTCAAACCTGAGGTCGCCCAACCTCCAGGCATACATATACAGACAAAATCACAAAATAAAGTGGTCTAAAAGGCAAAAGATGCTCAAAACCCCAAATGCTGTTGCGCATTTCTACCCGGGGGAGCAAATCCTGCACATGTGATCCGTTGCTAACAGCAATCCCCAGCAAAAATGCATACAATGGAGAATGCCCGAAACGGACCACATGTAAGACAAATGTGCGGATGGGGCTATAAGAAACAGAAAATCACTGAAAATGGTGCACTACAATGGTAAATGCAACTGACAATATATGGCTAAACCCTCACGCTGATATTAAAATGAGACTTTCGCCAATATATTCTTATATCAAGAACACATTTCTAATAATAACAAAGCAAATCCAGACCTACAGCCTTTGAACCGTACACCACATCCAGTAGGTCTATATTCTGGTCTGTAAGTACCCTGGGGAAGATTTACTTATACTATCTAGCAGGATACCAAAAAATGCACCAAAATTCTGGCATATTTTATGACCCACAATGATACATTTTGGAGCTACAACCCATTTTCCATGAAGTCCCTGTTGGACAAGGTGCACCTAAAAGTGTCTAGGATTTTTTTTACACTAATTCATTTATTTTGTGGAGAAAATAATTTCTCCAATTGGTTCTATTTATCTATCGTTTTTCGTTTTTGTTCTACAGCCCGCTGTGCTTCTTACGCACAGCAGGCTGCTCTCAGCGAGTTTACAGAGAATCGGTCATCTGGCAGATTTTCTGTAACTCCTCCTGTGTGCACACGGGAGCGCGCACTGTCTCCCTCCTCCTCCTCCTCTCCCCCCAGTCAGGAGCGCTGTATCAGAAGCTGCCAGGTCTGACACACATGAAGCCCCGCCCTTCTGCCTAGAAGCCACGCCCCTCACGGACATCTCTCTCACCAGGAGCAGCTTTAGACTACATTGTGGTTATTCACAGTCATGTGATCGGCCATGTGTGTGGGAGGAGTTTTTGGAACTCTGGTGTAGCACTGTTCTGGTGGAGAATGCAGATGTACTTTATGTATGGAAGGTGTGTATAAAGCAGGGCTATGGAGGTGTAACCAGTCTATTGTACAGTTGTCTGTGTGCACACAGTAGTTCTGTCTGTGTAATGGACATGTAGCAGAGCTGTGTGTGCAATGTGTATATAGTAAACTATCTGTGTAATGGGCATGTGGTAGAGCTGTGTATGTAAGGCTACTTTCACACTTGCGTTTTTACTGGATCTGGCAGGGTTCAGCAAAAACGCTTCCGTTACTGATGATACAACCGTCTGCATCCGTTATGAACGAATCCGGTTGTATTATCTTTAACATTGCCAAGACGGATCCGTCAAGAACTCCATAGAAAGTCAATAGGGGACGGATCCGTTTTCTATTGTGGCAGAGAAAACGGATCCGTCCCCATTGACTTGCATTGGGGGTCATGCTGGATCTGTCTTGCTTCGCATCCCAGGACGGAAAGCAAACTACAATATGTTGCAGTTTGCTCTCCGGTATTAAAATGCAACTAAACGGAACGGAATGCATTTTGGAACATTCCGTTCTGTTCAGTTCAGTTTTGTCCCCGTTGACAATGAATGGGGACAAAACGGAAGCGTTCTTTTCTGGTATTCAGCCCCTATGACGGATCTCAATACTGGAAAACTGAAACGCTTGTGTGAAAGTAGCCTAATATGTATATAGTAGCGTCAGGTGGGCGCTGTGTATGGCAGCATCAGGTGGGCACTGTGTATGGCAGCGTCAGGTGGGCGCTGTGTATGGCAGCATCAGATGGGCGCTGTGTATGGCAGCGTCAGGTGGGCGCTGTGTATGGCAGCGTCAGGTGGGCGCTGGGTATGGCAGCGTCAGGAGGGCGCTGGGTATGGCAGCGTCAGGTGGGCACTGTGTATGGAAGAGTTAGGTGGGCGGTGTGTATGGTAGCATCAGGTGGGCGCTGTGTATGGCAGCGTCAGGTGGGCGCTGTGTATGGCAGCATCAGGTGGGCGCTGTGTATGGCAGCATCAGGTGGGAGCTGTGTATGGTAGCATCAGGTGGGCGCTGTGTATGGCAGCATCAGGTGGGAGCTGTGTATGGTAGCATCAGGTGGGCACTGTGTATGGCAGCGTCAGGTGGGCGCTGTGTATGGCAGCGTCAGATGGGCGCTGTGTATGGCAGCGTCAGGTGGGCGCTGTGTATGGCAGCGTCAGGTGGGCGCTGGGTATGGCAGCGTCAGGTGGGCGCTGGGTATGGCAGCGTCAGGTGGGCACTGTGTATGGCAGCGTCAGGTGGGCGCTGTGTATGGCAGCGTCAGGTGGGCGCTGTGTATGGAAGAGTTAGGTGGGCGGTGTGTATGGTAGCATCAGGTGGGCGCTGTGTATGGCAGCGTCAGGTGGGCGCTGTGTATGGCAGCATCAGGTGGGCGCTGTGTATGGCAGCATCAGGTGGGAGCTGTGTATGGTAGCATCAGGTGGGCGCTGTGTATGGCAGCGTCAGGTGGGCGCTGTGTATGGCAGCATCAGGTGGGCGCTGTGTATGGCAGCATCAGGTGGGCGCTGTGTATGGCAGCAGTGGTCTTATGTTTAGTGTATGATGTTGGATAAATGTAAAAATCTACATTTATTTCTGCATGGGAGACTAGCAATGGTTTCCCTGCAGAAATATCAGCCTCATAACGTTATGTGGGCCTATGCATTATATATGTGAATTACCGCAAAATCCGTTCTCCTCCTCGGCTAAAAATACTCCTCAAAATTGTTAAGAGGAGTCTTTTTACTCTTCTGGAAAAAATGTTGTGCGACCTCTGGTGTCAGCTGTAACATACAGCTGACAGTCTGCTTTGAAATGCAGACATAACCCCTTCCATGCCATGGTCCTTAGGGACCACTGTATGGAAGGGGCTAACCATTGGGCAGCTGCTCTACTGTGGCAGCGGCCCGATGCCGCCCCCCCTTCCCCCGCCATGTAGGATAACCATCCTCACCTCCATACAAGCCGTCATCCCCTCCCCTTCAGGATGGCAACAAGCCCGCCCCCCCTCCCTTCAGGATGCCCGGTGAGGCAACAAGTCCCCCTCGCCCCCCCATGTCAAGGTTTGCAGAGCGGCAGCGGGGCAGACTGTTAGCTGTAACATAACACCGATGTCGGCCATTTAACCCTTTCCATGTCACAGTCCTTAGGGACCGCTGCATGGAGGGGATAACCATCAGGCCGCTGCTCTTCAGTGGCAACGGCCCGATGCTTGAAGGATAAACTGAGGGAGGGAGCTCCATCCACCATCGGTCCGCTGCGCTGCTGTGGCAGCGTCCCGATTGTTACCATGGCAACCGGACACCTTCACAGACATCCGGATTGCCATGGTATAGCTGAGCCTGGTCAGGCTTACT
The DNA here is from genome assembly GCF_905171765.1 of Bufo bufo. Lineage (NCBI taxonomy): Eukaryota > Metazoa > Chordata > Amphibia > Anura > Bufonidae > Bufo > Bufo bufo. The sequence goes on from NC_053390.1 coordinate 55,946,071, forward strand.
GTGAATGACAATACACAGCAGTACACTATACAGTGTATGTACTGCAGTGTATTGTAGAGGCATCAGACCCACTGGATCTTCAAGAACCAAGTGGGTCTGAGTCAAAAAAGTGTAAAAAATAAGTTTAAAAAGTTTTTTTAAAAAGTAAAAAAAAATCTAACTTCTTCCTATATCTGCACATATAATTGGTTAAAAATGTAAAAAATAAGAACGTTTGGTATTGCCTCGTTCCTAAAGACCTGATCTATAAAAGGATCATGTACTTTTACCACACGGTGAACGCCATAAAAAAATAAAAATAAAAGAAAAAAACTATGATGGAATTGCAATTTTGCCCATCCGAATTTCCCACAAAATGGTATAAAAAGTGATCAAAAGAGTCATATGTACCCCAAAATAGTACCAATCAAACCATCATCTTAGCCTGCAAAAAATGAGCCCCTACCTAAAACAATCACCTAAGAAATATATGGCTTTCAGAAAATAGAGACACTAAAACATGTTTTTTTGTTTAAAAAATGTTCTTATTGTGTAAAACCAAAATCTATTTAAAAAAAAAATGACATATTAGGTATCGCCGCATCCGTAACAACCTGCTCTATAAATATATCACATGAGCTAACCCGTCTGGTGAACGCCGTAAAAAAAAAGAAATAAAAACCGTGCCAAAAAGCCATTTTTTATCACCTTACAACACAAAAAGTGTAATACCAAGCAATTAAAAAGTCATATGTGCCCCAGACAGTTATCTCATCCCGCAAAAAATTAGCCCCTACCTGAGACAATTGCCCAAAAGAAAAAAAAATTTGGCTTTCAGAAAACTTTTTTTATTGTGCAAAATAAAATAAAAAAATAGACATATTAGGTATCGCCGCGTCGTTACGACCTGCTCTATAAAAATATCACATTATCTACTCTGTCAGGTGAACACTGTAAAAAACTGTGGACCACTGAGGAAGGGAGAGTGAATCTACCCGTAACGTGTATGGTGAAACAAGTGATGTACCTGCATTGAAAAGTCTCCGATAATATTGTATGGCCATACAGAAGAAAATTTCTACAGTAAAGGATTAACTATTCTTATCGTCGAAAGCTGCACCAAAGGAAATTGCGGAACAGAGTGGCAACTCCTGCGATCTTTGGAACTCCCGCGAAATTTAAACCAGCTTGCTGTATGGAGCGACTGAATAAGCCGGAAAATATTTAAAGCTCCATTGAAGCAATAGGGAGACAGCAGACGCTAGACGGTAAGCCAAATATCGATTTAAAGTTTTCTTCAATTCAAAGCTCATATCGACCTTAAAAGGATATAGTGTAAGAGACTTTTCACATTATCAGGATTCCTGTGGACACTTTATGAACATGTTGCGCTCCCAGTGAATACACCTACAACATTTTCAGTGACATTCAGTTTTCCAAATTGGGATAGAGCGCTAGAAGATAATACCCCCTCTTCCCAAATAACAGCATATTCTTGAAGTTTTTTGGTGTGATATATATTATTGAATTTATCGACACTATTGAGTCATATGAATATAGTGTCGATCATATCTACCATAATATATGTGACTGTAATGTTGTATATTATTGCTACATTGTTCTTATAAATTTTATTACTTGTATTTTATGGGGATTTAATAAATATTTTATGCACATGTCAATCTGGTTGCCAAGTGTATGAGTGCTCGCTCATTACTCTATTACTACATTTGCCTTTTAAGAGAGGGTGGGGTGATTCCCTCTATATGAGCTTGCAGCACCATACCTTAACTAATTGCTAGTGAGCCACCACAACCTACCACTATTTGCTGTAGAACATTGCCAGCAGAAATATCTATTGTGTCTACAAATAATGGACTTTCTACAGAATGGAAAGTGAGAAATAGATCTGCTAATTACAGACTGTAAGACTCACTATGTTGTGGATTGGAATGAAATCTTACTACCAAGTTACTTGCAAGTTCCAGCAGCCTATATGTAGGTTGCTGCTTGCTGTGCTGTGTAAAATGATCTGGGGGCGGGGCAGCAGAGCTGTGCTGTGTAACAGGATGTGGGGGCGGGGCAGCAGAGCTGTGCTGGTGCATGTGAAATCAACAGGAACACCCACAGAGCCTGATGAGACATCCGAACAGTGAGTGCATCTCATAGAAGAGCATGTGAAGCAAAGCAGATACCAGTAAACAAATAAAATGCAATTTTATTATGTGCTGCATTACGGTAAGATATGGGGTTATTGATTTTTAGTGCAAAAAGGTGTCCATAGCCTTTAAAGGGAGTCTGTCACCAGATTGTGACCTTATAGACCGCTTACATAGCGCTCTAGCATAGCAGTCTATGATTCTAATGGTACCTTTGATGTTTGCTTGTGAAGTTCCCCCAAGGCAAAAACTGACTTTTATTCATATGTAAATTAGGGCTCGCAAGTGCCCAGGGCGGCGTTCACCTCGTTGGAGCCCAGGCTGTTCTGCCTCTTTTTGTCATATCCCCGCCCCAGCCTCTTTCTCTGCCCGCCCCGCTCTTCCCTTGCATCCTCCTTCTCTGCAGCGAGATCCCGCACCTGCGCTATCTATTGCTTGGCCGGGGCATGCGCACTGCGATGCCCATTGTGGGTGTCTCTGGTCCGCCTCCTCGCCGCTGTTTCTCGCCGTTGGCCGGCACATGCGTAGTAGCTACTGCGATGCCGTGCCCACAATGGGCATCGCAGTGCGCATGCCCCGGCCAAGCAATGGATAGTGCAGGCGCGGGATCTCGCTGCAGAGAAGGAGGACGCAAAGGAAGAGCGGGGCGGGCAGAGGAAGAGGCTGGGGCAGGGATATGACGAAAAGAGGCAGAACAGCCTGGGCACCAACGAGGTGAACGCCGCCCTGGGCACTTGCGAGCCCTAATTTACATATGAATAAAAGTCAGTTTTTGCCTTGGGGGAACTTCACAAGCAAACATCAAAGGTACCATTAGATTCATAGACTGCTATGCTAGAGCGCTATGTAAGCGGTCTATAAGGTCACAATCTGGTGACAGACTCCCTTTAATAAATGTGCTGCAAGGCAGAGGCAGAAGTTTTTTGGTAGCAAATTGCTCCAGAATTCTGGCGGATTTTTCAACTGTAAATTTGCCCCAATATGTGCTGCCAGTTCAGGAAAAACCTCTGTGTGTCTCCAAAAAAAAAACAGAGGTACACACGGGGATGGTATAGACTCACAGCAGTACATGGTGCCATATGCATGGGCCCGTATTCCTAATTATCATAAATGTCTGCTGTGGATCTTTTTGAAATTAAGTTATCAAAAATGGCATGTTCTGTTTGTGTAAAGGTTTGAGAGTAATTAAATATAAAATATAATACAAAATAAATGGAAGGGGTCTTCCAGGTTCAGAATATTGATGGCCTATCATCAAGATAGGCCATCAATATCAGATTGTGGGGATCCAACTACTGGCACCCCCAAAGATCAGCTGTTTGAAGGGAGCACAGCTCTCAGGTAAATGCTGTGGCCTCTTCATTGTTTAATTAGGTCCCTCCCTGCATGATGTGTACTGGTGGTGCAGGATATTGCACATCCATCCCATTCAAGTGAATGGGAGGAAGCTGGAATACCATTAGATCCCCATTGGATCCCCACCAATTTCACACTAATAACCTATCCTGAGGATGGGCCATCAATATTCTGCACCAAGAAAACCATTTTAAAGAGGACTTTTCATGGGTCCAGACATTATGAAATAACTAGCAGGTTATGTAGGGCATAGTCCATGGATGTAAGATCGCTTACAATTTTTTCTGGGCGCCCGCTGTGACCCCCTGCAGTTTTCTCGGCTGGTATGCTAATGAATAGCATCGATATAGGGAGGAGGACACTGCCCTGTTTCTCAATGGGCGTCTCCTTCTCCCTGGCTGTAGCGCTGTCCAGCGGGCGAACAGATTGGCGCCCAGAAAAAATAGTAAGCAATCTTACATCCATGGACTATGCCCTACATGACCCATGAAAGGTCCTCTTTAAAGGGGTTCTCCCACTAATACCCATAGGAGAGGGAATAAGTGTTTGATTGCTGCTGCCAGGTTCTATAGGATTGCCAAGTGTAGGGCTTACAGCTGTCCCATAGAGGTGAATGGAGTCCTGGAGCAGTTTGGATAGAGGATAAGGCCTCATGCACACAACCGTGTCCTTTTGTGTTCAACATACTGCGTATCCACAAAATACAAATGCAGTCCATGTGCCTGCTGCCTTTTGTTGCAAATCTATTGACTTCAATGGGCTCACAGTTCAGAATTTGCGGACAAGTATAGGACATGTCTTATCTTTTGCGGAACGGACATATGGATGTGGAAAGCACATAGATGACTTCCTATACCTGTTTGCAAAGTCAAGTCAGTGGGTCCGCTACAAAATGCAGCATGCACATAGACCGCATCCATATTTTGCAGATGCACGGTTTGCAGACCGTGTGTGCATGAGGCTTAAGTGTTATTAGTGACGCAACCCGTTTATTGCAAACAGGCTATTTTATATAATTATTATACATTGTTAGTACATTCCTAACAAGCAAAATGAAAAATACATTAACAAAGCGAAATTCTTAGTCATTTTGAAATGACTTTTTGACCTGACTTTAAACATCATAATAATAATAATAATAATAATAATAATAATGATTAAATAATACTACAACCAACAACGTAGTAATAAATAATAAAATGCTACAATTAATAATAGGTAATATGACTACTACCACTAATAAAAAATAATATCAGTGATAATAAAAATCAATAATATATCATTCTAATCATATAATTATAATAAGATATACTACAATTAATAATAGGTAATACTACTACTACTACTAATAATAATAATAATAATAAACTATCAGTTATAATAATAAAGTCATAATAAATAATGATAATAAACTAATCAAACAAGAAGAAGAAGAATTATAATATAAGTAAAAAACTATTTAAAGCTGGTAAAATAAACGATGATGGGGTTTATACCTGCACACCTTGTCAGGCCATCGAGGCCTATGATCTCTCCTCTAGAAAATGACAGCAAGCTATTTATTTTGTGTCTGAATTTTTAATCATATCCTACAGATCAAGTGTTCAGTGCCCCCGTTTAAATTCAAATTAAAAAAACAACGTGGAGTCTTTTTGAATCTGAGCATTCAGCTATTGTGGCATCAAAGAGACGGTGAAAGGCTGAGAGGAGCCCTTGTAACCCCCATTCATGTAGCTCAGCTGCTCTCTGTACAGATATTTTAACCTTAACAAAACACGGCTGGGATAAATCTACGGCTTCTGCTCTCAAGTTCTAAAGGTCCAGATGAAATGATACCTTAACTGAGATTGCTTCAATATTGTTTCCACGTTGTGCCTGCCGTTCTCAATAGTAATTTAGAACGTTAAGCATTTGTCCTAGTGGCTGACTGAAATTTTCAAAAAATCTGTTGTAAAGTGAGCGGGACAAAAGACGGTGAATGAGATCAAATTGAGTTGTACTAGTGGCCAGATGGGTCCCCCTCTTTAATGCAGCCCGCTCTATTCATAAAATTCTTCCCTGAGCAGAGCACAATTCTAAGATTTGGAAATGAAAAAAAAATAAAGAAAAATAAAGAAATAAAAATAAAATGGTACTTCGGAAAATGCGCCTTACTCTTTGAATGTACATTTGATCGTCCCTGCAACTGATAATGATGCTGCAGAGTAGGATTTTCTTTGATCTCCTATATTTATGGAAAACCATTAAGGAAATGTTTTGCGAAGGCTGCCAGGGTTTCTTTGCTTCTGCTAATTAAATGGTTAGTATTTTTTATACCTTCTTGCATATATTATATATATATATATATATATATATATATATATAATATATATATATATATATATATATACACTGCTCAAAAAAATAAAGGGAACACAAAAATAGCACATCCTAGATCTGAATAAATTAAATATTCTTCTGAAATACTTTGTTCTTTACATAGTTGAATGTGCTGACAACAAAATCACACAAAAATAAAAAAATGGAAATCAAATTTTTTAACCCATGGAGGTCTGGATTTGGAGTCACACTCAAAATTAAAGTGGAAAAACACACTACAGGCTGATCCAACTTTGATGTAATGTCCTTAAAACAAGTCAAAATGAGGCTCAGTAGTGTGTGTGGCCTCCACGTGCCTGTATGACCTCCCTACAACGCCTGTGCATGCTCCTGATGAGGTGGCGGACGGTCTCCTGAGGGATCTCCTCCCAGACATGGACTAAAGCATCTGCCAACTCCTGGACAGTCTGTGGTGCAACGTGACGTTGGTGGATAGAGCGAGACATGATGTCCCAGATGTGCTCAATTGGATTCAGGTCTGGGGAATGGACGGGCCAGTCCATAGCATCAATGCCTTCATCTTGCAGGAACTGCTGACACACTCCAGCCACATGAGGTCTAGCATTGTCTTGCATTAGGAGGAACCCAGGGCCAACCGCACCAGCATATGGTCTCACAAGGGGTCTGAGGATCTCATCTCGGTACCTAATGGCAGTCAGGCTACCTCTGGCTGTGCGGCCCTCCAAAGAAATGCCACCCCACACCATTACTGACCCAATGCTAAACCGGTCATGCTGGAGGATGTTGCAGGCAGCAGAACTTTCTCCATGGCGTCTCAAGTCTCTGTCACGTCTGTCACATGTGCTCAGTGTGAACCTGCTTTCATCTGTGAAGAGCAAAGGGCGCCAGTGGTGAATTTGCCAATCTTGGTGTTCTCTGGCAAATGCCAAACGTCCTGCACGGTGTTGGGGTGTAAGCACAACCCCCACCTGTGGACGTCGGGCCCTCATATCACCCTCATAGAGTCTGTTTCTGACCGTTTGAGCAGACACATGCACATTTGTGGCCTGCTGGAGGTCATTTTGCAGGGCTCTGTATCACGGTCGGCGTGACTATCACATACGTGACACAGAGGGAGGGAACAAGGAAGGCCCTGCCCAAGTGAGAGGGAAGGTGGTGACCCCTGACTCACCTAGCGGCTGGCACCTGGCTGCCCTGACGTCCCTAGATGGGTTCCTCACCCGTACGCCGATCACGTGCCTAAAGCCCTGGCTTTCCCTAAGCTGAGCCCTAGATAGTGAACAGGGCGGTGGGAACACTAGTCCACACCACTAGCTCTAAAGGAAAACACCAAGGGAAGGACAGACAATACAAACTCAACATATAATCCCAGGTGGGCGACAACAGGAGACAACAAGAAGCCCAACAGGGATCCGGAGGGTAGCACTCTGGAACGACAACCAGGATTCACAACTCCAGTGGGTCAGTATAGATGTCCAGGCAGGAAGCTCTATAACTGGCAACTAGAGAAGTGTGAGGGGAGAATATAAGGAGGTTGGGAGTGGCAGACAAGAAACAGCTGAGGAGGAGAAGCTACGGATCCCTGATTGAGACAAAAAGGATAGCAAGGCAAACACAGAAAACAATCATTAAGAAACAACGTGATCTTTAGATATAGAGCGCGCAGCCACCCGCTGCGACCTCCTGACCCCGGGTATAACGGAGTCAGACGTGGCTCTTGATACCCTCGTGACAGTACCCCCCCTTTCACGAGGGGCCTCCAGACACTCAGGACCAGGTCTCTCCGGATGAGAGGCATGGAAAGTCTGAATTAACCTGTTGGCGTTTACCTCTGACGCTGGAACCCACATTCTTTCCTCGGGACCGTAACCCCTCCAATGCACCAGATACTGAAGAGAGCGGCGGACCCGACGAGAATCAACAAATCTGGCTATTTGAAACTCCAGATTACCATCCACAATAACAGGAGGAGGTGGCAGCGGTGATGGTTCTAGAGGTGGAACATACTTCTTGAGTAACGATTTATGGAAGACGTTATGGATCTTAAAAGTCTGAGGTAGCTCCAGGCGAAAAGCCACAGGGTTAATGACGGCTACTATTTTATAAGGACCAATGAACCTAGGGCCCAGTTTCCAAGAGGGAACCTTCAACTTAATATTCCTAGTAGACAACCACACATAGTCATTCACCCCTAGGTCCGGACCTGGCGACCGTTTCTTATCGGCCATGCATTTATATTTACCACTCATCTTTTTCAAGTTAACTTGCACCTTCTGCCATACCGATGAAAGAGATGAAGAAAACCTTTCCTCTTCGGGAACCCCAGAAGACCCCCCCTCTTTGAAAGTACAAAATTGGGGATGAAAACCGTATGCACCAAGGAAAGGTGACTTGCCAGTGGACTCCTGATAATGATTATTTATGGCAAACTCAGCTAACGGTAAATATGATGACCACAACTCTTGGTTTTCAGACACAAAACACCTTAAATATGTTTCTAGGTTTTGGTTGGTACGCTCAGTCTGTCCATTCGACTGAGGATGGAAAGCTGAGGAAAAGGACAAGTGTACCCCCAAATGGGAACAAAAAGCTTTCCAAAACGTAGAAATAAACTGGGTTCCCCGATCCGAAACCACATCGGAAGGGACCCCGTGAAGCTTCACGATTTCACTGATAAACACCTGAGCAAGAGTTTTAGCATTAGGAAGTGCGGGTAGCGCAATAAAGTGTACCATTTTGCTAAACCTGTCTACTACTACCAAAATAACTGTTTTACCCGCAGACAACGGTAAGTCAGTGATGAAATCCATTGACAGATGTGTCCATGGCCTATTGGGAATAAAAAGTGGCAATAAAGACCCTGCTGGACGTGTATGAGAGACTTTCGCGCGTGCACAAGTAGAGCAAGTAGACACGAAATCCATTACATCCTGACGCAACCTTGGCCACCAAAAACGACGAGATAATAGCTCCAAGGTTGCTTTACTACCCGGGTGCCCAGCAAGTGCCGAATTATGATGTTCTTTTAATAATTCAAAACGCAGGTTTAACGGTACAAACAATTTCTCTGAGGGGCAAGAGGCCGGGGCGTCCCCCTGGGCCTCTAACACCTTTCCCTCTAGAACAGAGTGTACAGCAGAGACAACCACTCCTCTTTGTAAAATAGGTACCGGATCACTAACATTACCCCCTCCAGGGAAACTACGAGATAACGCGTCTGCCTTGGTATTTTTTGCCCCAGGACGATAGGTGATTACAAAGTTAAATCTGGTAAAGAATAGCGACCACTTAGCTTGTCTAGGGGTGAGACGCTTAGCCGATTCTAGGTACAGAAGGTTTTTGTGATCCGTAATCACCGTGACGGGGTGGATTGCTCCCTCTAAGAAGTGACGCCACTCTTCAAGCGCCAGTTTAATCGCCAACAGTTCCCTATTTCCAACATCATAGTTCTTCTCTGCAGAAGATAATTTTTTGGAAAAGAAAGTGCAAGGGCGCCATTTGCCAGGAGACGGACCCTGAGACAATACAGCCCCCACTCCCACCTCTGACGCATCTACCTCAACAATAAAAGGCTGGGAGACATCAGGTTGAATTAGAACAGGTGCCGAGGTAAACCTCTCTTTTAGAGAGGAAAATGCATTTTTAGCGGCGTCAGACCATTTGGAAAAATCAGTCCCCTTCCTAGTCATGTCGGTAAGGGGTTTAACGATCACTGAATAATTTTTAATGAACTTTCTATAGAAATTTACGAAACCCAAAAACCGTTGTAGGGCTTTAAGGTTCTCAGGAAGATCCCAATCTAAAATTGCCTGGACCTTCCCAGGATCCATACGGAAACCTGAAGCAGATAATAGATATCCCAGGAACTATATTTCCTGAACGGCGAAGACACATTTTTCAATTTTCGCATATAATTTATTCGTCCGTAGGACCTGCAGTACTTGCCTGACATGCACCTCATGTGTTTTCAGATCAGCCGAATAAATTAAGATATCATCTAGGTATATGACTACAAACCTGCCGATGAGATGACTAAAAATATCATTAACGAAATGTTGGAAGACAGCGGGGGCATTGGTCAGACCGAAAGGCATAACTAGATTTTCATAATGCCCCTCAGGGGTGTTAAAAGCTGTCTTCCACTCATCCCCTTCCCTGATACGAATCAGATTGTAGGCCCCCCTAAGATCAAGTTTGGAGAACCACCTAGCACCCGCAATCTGATTAAAAAGGTCAGGAATGAGAGGAAGAGGGTATGGGTCTCGGATGGTTATCTGGTTTAGCTCACGGAAATCTAGGCAAGGACGCAGGCCCCCATCTTTCTTTTTAACAAAGAAAAACCCTGCAGCCACGGGTGAAGAAGAGGGTCTGATGTGTCCCTTAGCCAGACTCTCGGAGATATAATCTTTCATGGCTTGTCTCTCGGGACCCGAAAGATTATACAACCTGGACTTGGGTAATTTTGCACCGGGAATCAGGTTAACCGGGCAATCATAAGGACGATGAGGTGGTAGCTTCTGACAACCCTTTTCAGAAAAAACGTCCTCAAAGTCCGAAATAAATGTAGGTAGGGAAGCTATGGAGGCGATTAAGCAATTGTTATTTAAGCAATTCTCTCTGCAATGCTCACTCCACTCCAATATTTCCCTGGCCTGCCAATCCACCACTGGATTGTGCGCTACCAACCAGGGAAGACCCAATACCACAGGAGAGGGAAGGCCCTCCAGAACGTAACATGAAAGACACTCATTATGGTGGTCCCCTACCCGAAGGTGTAAATTATGAACAATGTGGGTGAGGTTTCTCTGAGACAGAGGAGCCGAATCTATAGCGAATACGGGAATAGGTCTCTGCAGCGTACAGAGAGACAAACCCATAGTGCGGGCAAAATGGGCATCTATCAAATTTACCCCTGCTCCACTGTCTAGAAAAAAAGAAATAGACTCCGTCTTAACACCAAAAACAATAACCGCTGGTAACACAAATTGAGATGTTCGTATGGAGGAAACGTATACCCCCGGGCTGACATCCTCCGCACAGCCTGGGGTTAGTAGTTTTCCGACGGTCTTTTGTTTTTGAGAAAGGAGGGACAGACATTAATGAAATGACCCTTCCCCCAACAGAAAAAACAAGCCCCCCCCTACGGCGAACCTCCGGAGGACGGACCTGACGAGAAGTTCCGCCTAGCTGCATAGGCTCATCTAAGTCAGTACAGGCTGACTGTTGCTTGGGAGAGGTAACCAATTGCTCAGGAATTTTCGATCTCTCCCTAAGACGCCTATCTATTCTGATAGAGAGGGACATAACAGCATCAAGGGAAAGGGGGGTCTCATACAGCGCCAGTGCATCCTTAACCCTTTCAGATAACCCAGAGCAGAACTGACTCCTGAGAGTCGGGTCGTTCCACTGAGTATCCGTAGCCCACCTACGGAACTCTGAGCAATATTCCTCTGCTGACCGATCTCCCTGTAGGAGTCTCCGTAACTTCGACTCAGCCAGGGCGACTCGGTCAGGGTCATCATATATGAGACCCAAAGCCCCAAAAAATCCCTCCACTGACCGGAGAGCCTGGGAACCAGGGGGTAACGAGAACGCCCAGGATTGTGGGTCCCCCTGAAGCAGGGAAATGACAATCCCTACCCGCTGTTCTTCATTACCTGAGGAGTAAGGGCGCAACTTAAAATATAATTTGCAGGCCTCACGGAACGTCGCAAATTTGTCCCTTCCCCCAGAAAATCTGTCAGGAAGAACAACCTTGGGTTCTGTAACAACCTGGTTACCCATAGCAACCGCTTGGGGTGCGGTCTGCTGCATTTGCTGCTGTTGTTGGAGGACAGACGCCTTCAATCCTGCCACCTCCAAAGACAGGCCTTGAAGCTGTTTTGCCAAGGCAGCAATAGGATCCATATTGGATTCTATGTAGAGAAAAAAAAAAAACTAAAAAAAAATTATTATTATTAATTTTTTTTTCCTCAAAAAGTAATGGCCAGTTATAATATCACGGTCGGCGTGACTATCACATACGTGACACAGAGGGAGGGAACAAGGAAGGCCCTGCCCAAGTGAGAGGGAAGGTGGTGACCCCTGACTCACCTAGCGGCTGGCACCTGGCTGCCCTGACGTCCCTAGACGGGTTCCTCACCCGTACGCCGATCACGTGCCTAAAGCCCTGGCTTTCCCTAAGCTGAGCCCTAGATAGTGAACAGGGCGGTGGGAACACTAGTCCACACCACTAGCTCTAAAGGAAAACACCAAGGGAAGGACAGACAATACAAACTCAACATATAATCCCAGGTGGGCGACAACAGGAGACAACAAGAAGCCCAACAGGGATCCGGAGGGTAGCACTCTGGAACGACAACCAGGATTCACAATTCCAGTGGGTCAGTATAGATGTCCAGGCAGGAAGCTCTATAACTGGCAACTAGAGAAGTGTGAGGGGAGAATATAAGGAGGTTGGGAGTGGCAGACAAGAAACAGCTGAGGAGGAGAAGCTACGGATCCCTGATTGAGACAAAAAGGATAGCAAGGCAAACACAGAAAACAATCATTAAGAAACAACGTGATCTTTAGATATAGAGCGCGCAGCCACCCGCTGCGACCTCCTGACCCCGGGTATAACGGAGTCAGACGTGGCTCTTGATACCCTCGTGACACTCTGGCAGTGTTCCTCCTGTTCCTCCTTGCACAAAGGCGGAGGTAGCGGTCCTGCTGCTGGGTTGTTGCCCTCCTACGGCCTCCTCCACGTCTCCTGATGTACTGGCCTGTCCTCTGGTAGCGCCTCCATGCTCTGGACACTACGCTGACAGACACAGCAAACCTTCTTGCCACAGCTCGCATTGATGTGCCATCCTGGATAAGCTGCACTACCTGAGCCACTTGTGTGGGTTGTAGACTCCGTCTCATGCTACCACTAGAGTGAAAGCACCGCCAACATTCAAAAGTGACCAAAACATCAGCCAGGAAGCATAGGAACTGAGAAGTGGTCTGTGGTCACCACTCCAGAACCACTCCTTTATTGGGGGTGTCTTGCTAATTGCCTATAATTTCCACCTGTTGTCTATCCCATTTGCACAACAGCATGTGAAATTGATTGTCACTCAGTGTTGCTTCCTAAGTGGACAGTTTGATTTCACAGAAGTGTGATTGACTTGGAGTTACATTGTGTTGTTTAAGTGTTCCCTTAATTTTTTTGAGCAGTGTATATATATATATATATATATATATATATATATATATGTATATATATATATATTAGCAGAAGGACCTGGCTTTGGGTATATTTCATCTATTTCATTTAATGTTTGTGTGTGAGGTTAAAAGATATCCACAGTGTTCTCCATCGCTATGAACTCTACAGCATCCTGCTCCTTTAACAATGACTTCCACAGTACCCTGCTGCCTTAATAGTGACCTCCACAGCAGCTGCCCCTTTAATAGTGGCCTCTACAGTCCCCAGCCCCCTTAAAAGTGACCTTCACAGTGCCCGTTGCTTTAACAGTGATCTCCACAGCTCCCGCCCCTTTAACAGTAACCTCCACCTTGCCCGCCCCTTTAACAGTGACCTCCACAGTGCCCGCCCCTTTATCAGTGACCTCCACAGTGCCCGCCTTTTTAACAGTGACCTCCACCGTGCCCGCCCCTATAACAGTGACCTCCACAGCGCCCTGCCCCTTTAACAGTGACATCCACAGCGCCCGCCTCTTTAACTTTGACCTCCACAGCGTCTGCCCCTTTAACAGTGACCTCCACAGTGCCTGTCTGTTTAACAGTGACCTCCACAGTGCCCGGCCATTTAACAGTAACCTCCACAGTGCCCACCTCTTTAACAGTGACCTCCACAGTGCAAGCCCCTTTAACAATAACCACCCCTTTAACATTGAACTTAATAGTGGCCGCCCCTTTAACAGTCACCTTCACAGTGCCCGCCCCTTTAACAGTGACTTCTACAGTGTCCGCCCCTTTAACAGAGACCTCCACAGTTCCCTCCCCTTTAACAGAGACCTCCACATTGCACATCCCTTTAACAGTGACCTCCCCTTTAACAGTGACCTCCACAGTACCTGCCCCTTTAACAGTGACCTCCACAGTGCCCACCCCTTTAACCACCTCCGGACCGCTGTACGCACAGACGCGTCCTGGAGGTGGTTGTTTCATTCCGAGTGGACGCGCCGGCGCGTCCTCTCGCGAGACGCGAGATTTCGGTCACAGCCGGCCCGCGCATGCGCATCGCGGGCCGGCAAAAGTTCGAGGAGAATTGCATCAGCAACCTGCCAGCCAATGATCGTCGCTGGCAGGTTGCTGATTTTTAAAAAATCGAATCATAAGCCAGATAACAGATCATATTAGTAAATATGATCTGTTATATGGCTTCTCTGCTCCTGTGCTGGTCCTTTTCGTCGGTTGGATCCAGCAGAGGAGCAGACTGAACTGTGAGTACACCAAACACTTCACTGTAGCCCCTGATCACCCCCCCTGCACCCCAATTAACCCTTTGATCACCCCTTTGATCGCCCCTGTCAATCACTAGTGAAAGGAAAAAAAGTGATCAGTGTAAACTGTCACTTTTTTTTTTTCACTGGTATTGACTGATAGGTTTTAGGGATAGTTTAGGCCCCTTGGTTAGGTAGTTAGCGTCAGTTAGCGCTCACCCCACCGCACCGCAGTCACTTTTATTCGCTGATTAGCGTATCACTAATCAGCATTTGTACTTTTATAGTATCTGTAAGTGATCAAAACTGATCACGGTCAGATCTATAATAGTATTAGTGTCACCTTAGCTCGCCCTCCACCCAAAACGCAGTGTTTGCCCGATCAGGCCTGATCGGTCGCCCACACGTGCGTTCACCCACACCCGCCCCACCGCAGTGACAAAAAATTATTATTTTTTGATCACTGCACATTCACTTTACACGCACTGCGGCGATAAAAAAATCAGTTTTGATATTTTTTATCAACCGCAGCGGCCTCCGGTACTTCGCTAGCCTCCCCTTTGTAAGACAGGTTTGCTTTTTTTCTTGGGTAGTCTCAGGGAATACCCCTAGATTTAGTAGTCCAAAATGTCAAACAGGGGGTATTCTTTTGAAGAGGCCTACAGGATTCTGACCCAGTCGGATGAGGAGTGGGAACCCTCATCTGACGAATCTAGCGGGTCAGAATATGAACCTGTAGAAAGCAGTGGCTCTCTGACCCAAAGTTCGGACGAGGAGGTGGAGGTCCCTGGCAGCACCAGGCGTACCCGGCCCCGTGTCGCTAGACCACAGGTTACGCAGGATCCGCTTCAAGAGCAGCAGAGTGGGGCTGTCGCTGCCGGATCACGTGGTGAGGCATACACCAGCAGCGCAGCCCTCCCTGGACCTAGTACCAGCACTGCCGTACAACATGGTGAAGTAGCGAGCACCAGAAGGGCAGTTGAAGCTGGTACGGTGGCACGTGCAGTAGTTACCCCGTCGCAGCCACCGCGCAGACAGGCCCGTAGACCCCCTAGAGTCCCTGAGGTGCTGGCAAACCCTGATTGGCAGTCACCAACTTCAGCCGCTCCTGTAGTTCCCCCTTTCACCGCCCAGTCTGGAGTTCGGGTTGAGACGGCTCAAATCGGTTCGGCCCTGGGATTTTTTGAGCTGTTTTTGACTGCGGAGCTCTTGGACTTAGTCGTGGCAGAGACCAACCAGTATGCCACACAATTTATAACCGCAAACCCGGAAAGCTATTATGCCCAGCCTTTCCGGTGGAAACCAGTCCAAGTTTCCGAACTTAAAATTTTTCTGGGCCTTCTCCTCAACATGGGCCTGACAAAAAAACATGAATTGCGGTCATATTGGTCCACGAATCCAATTCATCACATGCCCATGTTCTCTGCTGCTATGTCCAGGACACGATTTGAGACCATCCTGCGTTTTCTGCATTTTAGCGACAACACCACCTCCCGTCCCAGAGGCCACCCAGCTTTTGACCGGCTCCACAAAATTCGGCCCCTCATAGACCATTTCAACCAGAAATTTGCAGATTTGTATACCCCTGAGCAAAACATCTGCGTAGACGAGTCCCTAATACATTTTACCGGGCGCCTTGGCTTCAAACAATACATCCCAAGCAAGCGTGCCCGGTATGGGGTCAAATTGTATAAGCTCTGTGAAAGGGCCACAGGCTATACCCACAAATTTCGGATCTATGAGGGAAAAGATCAGACCCTGGAGCCGGTCGGTTGCCCTGACTACCTGGGGAGCAGTGGGAAGACAGTCTGGGACTTGGTGTCACCCTTATTCGGCAAGGGGTACCATCTTTATGTGGACAATTTTTACACAAGTGTGGCCCTCTTTAGGCATTTGTTTCTAGAACGGATTTGCGCCTGTGGCACCGCGCGAACTAGTCGCGTGGGCTTCCCCCAACGGCTTGTAACCACCCGTCTTGCAAGGGGGGAGAGGGCTGCCTTGTGTAACGAAGAACTGCTCGCGGTGAAATGGAGAGACAAGCGTGACGTTTACATGCTCTCCTCCATTCACGCAGACACGACAATCCAAATTGAAAGGGCAACCCGTGTCATTGAAAAGCCCCTCTCAGTCCACGACTATAATGCGCTCATGGGAGGGGTGGACTTCAATGACCAGATGTTGGCTCCCTATTTAGTTTCCCGCAGAACCAGACGCTGGTATAAGAAGGTGTCTGTATATTTAATTCAATTGGCGCTCTACAATAGTTTTGTTCTCTACAGTAAGGCTGGGAGAACAGGATCCTTCCTCAAATTCCAGGAAGAGATCATCGCGAACTTCCTTTACCCAGGAGGTTCCGTGGCCCCATCCACCAGTGTAGTTAGCCGTCTACACGAGCGACATTTCCCCAGTGTCGTTGCTGGTACCTCAACCCAACCGCCACCCCGAAAAAAATGTCGTGTCTGTAGCAGGAGTGGAATAAGGCGTGACACCCGCTATTTCTGTCCTGACTGCCCTGACCACCCTGCCCTATGCTTAGGTGAGTGTTTCCGGAAGAACCACACACAGGTACACCTAGCATAGGGATTGCATCTCACAGGACAGGCACACAGGGCTATTAGGGCCCTTTTACTCACAGCTGCTGCAAACCTCTCCTTTCACCTGGGATAAAGTGCATAACGTACTTCGCCACATCTTTGGGCGATTTGCGCTTTGCACATTGTCCCATGGGGAAGGAGAGGTTTGTTCTATAAAGGTAAAAAAAACTAAACAAAAAAAAAATTACCGGTAAGTAAAAAAGTTTAAAAAGTTTAAAAAAAGTTAATATGTTCTGTTCTAAAGTTAATAAAGTTATTGCTTTGCGGCCTGGTTTTTTCTTTTTTGTTTTGTTTTTTTTACCTTCCAGGTGGACCAACCGATCGACTAGCTGCAGCACTGATGTGCATTCGGACAGAAGCATTGCGCTGCTGTCAGATTACACGCAAGTCGGTGTATGCGGCGCTGCAAGACGAGATTTCTCCTCTTCAGTAAAAGATACGTTTGCCGAGGCATATGAGCTGAGGAGGTGGCGGTGTTCATATACTTTGGCAAACACTTTGTATATATAAAAAAAAAAATCCCGGCAATGATTTATTCATCCACATCGATTGATGTGAATGGAGAAATCGGGTTTGCCAGGGCATACGAGCTGGGTATGGATGTTGGGCGGAGCTCCTATGTCCTGGCAGACGCCTTTCCCCTCCTTTTTCTTTTTTTGGCAGAGATTTTTTCATCCACATTGATCGATGCGAATGAAGAAATCTGTGCCGTTCATTTTTTTCTTTCAGCCCAGAGGCTGAACGGAAAAAAAAATCTCATTACCTGTATGCTCAATATAAGGAGAATAGCAGAAACTCCTAATGCTGGGCATACATGTAATGATTGTGGAGACCCTCAAATGCCAGGGCAGTACAAACACCCCACAAATGACCCCATTTTGGAAAGAAGACACCCCAAGGTATTCGCTGAGGGGCATATTGAGTCCATGAAAGATTGAAATTTTTGTCCCAAGTTAGCGGAAAGGGAGACTTTGTGAGAGCAAAATCAAAAAAATCAATTTCCGCTAACTTGTGCCAAAATTTTTTTTTTTCTATGAACTCGCCATGCCCCTCATTGAATACCTTGGGGTGTCTTCTTTCCAAAATGGGGTCACATGTGGGGTATTTATACTGCCCTGGCATTTTAGGGGCCCCAAAGTGTGAGAAGAAGTCTGGTATCCAAATGTCTAAAAATGCCCTCCTAAAAGGAATTTGCGCACCTTTGCCCACCTAGGCTGCAAAAAAGTGTCACACATCTGGTATCTCTGTATTCAGGAGAAGTTGAGGAATGTGTTTTGGGGTGTCTTTTTACATATACCCATGCTGGGTGAGATAAATATCTTGGTCAAATGCCAACTTTGTATAAAAAAATGGGAAAAGTTGTCTTTTGCCAAGATATTTCTCTCACCCAGCATGGGTATATGTAAAATGACACCACAAAACACATTCCCAACCTTCTCCTGAGTACGAAGATACCAGATGTGTGACACTTTTTTGCAGCCTAGGTGGGCAAAGGGGCCCACATTCCAAAGAGCACCTTTCGGATTTCACAGGTCATTTACCTACTTACCACACATTAGGGCCCCTGGAAAATGCCAGGGCAGTATAACTACCCCACAAGTGACCCCATTTTGGAAAGAAGACACCCCAAGGTATTCCGTGAGGGGCATGGCGAGTTCCTAGAATTTTATTTTTTTTGTCACAAGTTAGTGGAAAATGCTGATTTTTTTTTTTTTTTTTTTTTTTCATACAAAGTCTCATATTCCACTAACTTGTGACAAAAAATAAAAACTTCCATGAACTCACTATGCCCATCAGCGAATACCTGCCCTGGCATTCTAGGGGCCCAAATGTGTGGTAAGGAGTTTGAAATCAAATTCTGTAAAAAATGACCTGTGAAATCCGAAAGGTGCTCTTTGGAATATGGGCCCCTTTGCCCACCTAGGCTGCAAAAAAGTGTCACACATCTGGTATCTCCGTACTCAGGAGAAGGTGGGGAATGTGTTTTGGGGTGTCATTTTACATATACCCATGCTGGGTGAGAGAAATATCTTGGCAAAAGACAACTTTTCCCATTTTTTTATACAAAGTTGGCATTTGACCAAGATATTTATCTCACCCAGCATGGGTATATGTAAAAAGACACCCCAAAACACATTCCTCAACTTCTCCTGAATACAGAGATACCAGATGTGTGACACTTTTTTGCAGCCTAGGTGGGCAAAGGGGCCCATATTCCAAAGAGCACCTTTCGGATTTCACAGGTCATTTTTTACTGAATTTGATTTCAAACTCCTTACCACACATTTGGGCCCCTAGAATGCCAGGGCAGTATAACTACCCCACAAGTGACCCCATTTTAGAAAGAAGAGACCCCAAGGTATTCGCTGAAGGGCATAGTGAGTTCATGGAAGTTTTTATTTTTTGTCACAAGTTAGTGGAATATGAGACTTTGTATGAAAAAAAAAAAAAAATCATCATTTTCCACTAACTTGTGACAAAAAATAAAAAATTCTAGGAACTCACCATGCCCCTCACGGAATACCTTGGGGTGTCTTCTTTCCAAAATGGGGTCACTTGTGGGGTAGTTATACTGCCCTGGCATTCTAGGGGCCCAAATGTGTGGTAAGGAGTTTGAAATCAAATTCTGTAAAAAATGACCTGTGAAATCCTAAAGGTGCTCTTTGGAATATGGGCCCCTTTGCCCACCTAGGCTGCAAAAAAGTGTCACACATCTGGTATCTCCGTACTCAGGAGAAGGTGGGGATGTGTTTTTGGGTGTCATTTTACATATACCCATGCTGGGTGAGATAAATATCTTGGTCAAATGCCAACTTTGTATAAAAAAATGGGAAAAGTTGTCTTTTGCCAAGATATTGTATAAAAAAATGGGAAAAGTTGTCTTTTGCCAAGATATTTCTCTCACCCAGCATGGGTATATGTAAAATGACACTCCAAAACACATTCCCCACCTTCTCCTGAGTACGGAGATACCAGATGTGTGACACTTTTTTGCAGCCTAGGTGGGCAAAGGGGCCCATATTCCAAAGAGCACCTTTCGGATTTCACAGGTCATTTTTTACAGAATTTGATTTCAAACTCCTTACCACACATTTGGGCCCCTAGAATGCCAGGGCAGTATAACTACCCCACAAGTGACCCCATTTTGGAAAGAAGAGACCCCAAGGTATTTCGTGATGGGCATAGTGAGTTCATAGAACTTTTTAATTTTTTTCACAAGTTAGTGGAATATAAGACTTTGTAAGAAAAAAAAAAAAAAAAAAATCATCATTTTCTGCTAACTTGTGACAAAAAATAAAAAGTTCTATGAACTCACTATGCCCATCAGCGAATACCTTAGGGTGTGTACTTTCCAAAATGGGGTCATTTGTGGGGTGTTTGTACTGTCTGGGCATTGTAGAACCTCAGGAAACATGACAGGTGCTCAGAAAGTCAGAGCTGCTTCAAAAAGCGGAAATTCACATTTTTGTACCATAGTTTGTAAACGCTATAACTTTTACCCAAACCATTTTTTTTTTACCCAAACATTTTTTTTTTATCAAAGAGACATGTAGAACAAAAAATTTAGAGCAAAATTTCTATATGGATGTCGTTTTTTTTGCAAAATTTTACAACTGAAAGTGAAAAATGTCATTTTTTTGCAAAAAAATCGTTAAATTTCGATTAATAACAAAAAAAGTAAAAATGTCAGCAGCAATGAAATACCACCAAATGAAAGCTCTATTAGTGAGAAGAAAAGGAGGTAAAATTCATTTGGGTGGTAAGTTGCATGACCGAGCAATAAACGGTGAAAGTAGTGTAGGTCAGAAGTGTAAAAAGTGGCCTGGTCTTTCAGGGTGTTTAAGCACTGGGGGCTGAGGTGGTTAACAGTTAACTCCAGAGCTGCCGCTCGTTTAATAGTGGCCCCTTCTCCCATGCATGTAGCAGTGTAGATGTGCTGTCATACGTCTAATGACTGAATATTTAAGGACCTGCGAACTGCTAAAACCTGTGATCAGTTGTTATGGCAACCTGCAAGCATCAATTGGCTAATAAGGGACATGTGACCGTGTAAATTGCAGTTCGGATTTAAGTGAAAGGCTTGCTGGTTTCTATTGGCTAATGCAGGTAATTTTTTGAAAATATCTCAGGAACGGTAAGTCCTAGAGAGCTCAGACCCGGTCTAAAACCTTCCCGGACACCTGATGTACCTGTGTGCCAAATTTGGTGAAGATCGGTCCAGTCGTTTAGTCTTGCATAAAGAACTTCCAGACAGACAGACAGATGTCTAAACAGACAGACAGACAGAAACAAATTTTTATATATATAAGAGACTAGCAGAAGGACTCGGCTTCGCACGGGTATATTTCATCTATTTCTTTTAATGTTTCTGTGAGTCGTTAAAAGATATTGACAGTATCCCCCATAACAGTGATCTCTACAGCACCCCGCCCCTTTAACAATGAACTCCACAGTTCCCCACCCCTTAGCACTGCTCCTCCACAGTGCCCCACCACTTTAAAATGGGACCTCCACAGCAGCCCATCCCCTTAACTTTGACCTTCACAGCAGCCCACCCCTTTAACAGTGAGTTTCACAGCACCCTACTCCCTTGACAGTGACCTCCTTAAGGCCCTGCCCCTTAAAAAAGACCTCCACAGTACCCCTATGCCTTAACAGTGACCTCACACTAGCCTGCTGCCTTCACAGTGACCTCCACAGCAGTTGCCCCTTTAATAGTGGCCCCTGTCCCCTTAACAGTGACCTCCACAGTGTCTGCCCTTTTAACAGTGACCTCCACAGCGCCCGCCCCTTTAACAGTTACCTCCACAGTGCCCACCCCTTATAACAGTGACCTCCACAGTGCCCACCTCTTTAACAGTGACCTCCACAGTGCCCGCTTCGTGACCTCGACCATGCCCGCCCCTTTAACAGTGACTTTCACAGTGCCCACCCCTTTAGCAGTGACCTGCACAGTGCCTGCTCCTTTAACAGTGACCTCCACAATGCCCGCCCCTTAAACAGTGACTATCCACAGCGCCCACACCTTTAACAGTGACCTCCACAGTGCCCGCCCCTTTAACAGTGACCTCCACAGTGCCCGCTCCTTTAACAGTGACCTCCACAGCGCCCGCCCCTTTAACAGTGACATCCACAGTGCCCGCTTCTTTAACAGTGACCTGCACAGTGCCCGCCCCTTTAACAGTGACCTCCACAGTGACTGCCCCTTTAACAGTGACCTCCACTGTGCCCTGCGCCTTTAACAGTAACCTCCACAGTGCCCACCTCTTTAACAGTGACCTTTACAGCTCCCGCCTTTTTAACAGTGACCTCCACAGTGCACGCCTCTTTAACAGTCACCTCCACAGAGCCAGTCTCTTTAACAGTGGCCTCCACAGCGCCCACCCCTTTAACAGTGACCTCCACAGTGCCTGCCTCTTTAACAGTGACCTCTACAGTGCCCGCCCATTTAACAGTGACCTCCACAGCACCCTGCCCCTTTAATGCTAGGGCTACACAACATGTGTCGCGCAACATTTTGTCTCAACAATTTTTATAATGATAGGCTATGGTGTCACACTGCGAAATGCAACATGCTGCAACTGCGACATGACAGTCGCAAAAAATGCATCCAAGATGAATGCCTATAGCAGCGTAGTTGTGCCCTATGTGCCGTGCGACTTATTGCTGTCCTGTAGCCCTAGCCTAAAGCTGACCTACAGCAGTGAAGAAAAATGGCTGGGTTGTTATGGAAACCCGGAGTGAAACTGTGTGTATGGCAGTTGGGATTTAAAGAGAAAGACTTACAAGCTTGTATTGGCTAATGCAGGTCATTTTTAGGAATATCTCAGGAATGGTACATCCTAGAACCTTATTGGACACCTGATGTACCTGTGTGCCAATTTTGGTGAAGATCGGTTCAGTCGTTTGGTTGCGCATAAAGAACAGACAGATGTCCAGACAGACAGACGTCCAGACAGACAGAAACTAATTTTAATATATATAACATATATATACAGTACAGACCAAAAGTTTGGACACACCTTCTCATTCAAAGAGTTTTCTTTATTTTCATGACTAGGAAAATTGTAGATTCACACTGAAGGCATCAAAACTATGAATTAACACATGTGGAATTATCTACATAACAAACAAGTGTGAAACAACTGAAAATAAGTCATATTCTAGGTTCTTCAAAGTAGCCACCTTTTGCTTTGATTACTGCTTTGCACACTCTTGGCATTCTCTTGATGAGCTTCAAGAGGTAGTCCCCTGAAATGGTTTTCACTTCACAGGTGTGCCCTGTCAGGTTTAATAAGTGGGATTTCTTGCCTTATAAATGGGGTTGGGACCATCAGTTGCATTGAGGAGAAGTCAGGTGGATACACAGCTGATAGTCCTACTGAATAGACTGTTAGAATTTGTATTATGGCAAGAAAAAGGTAGCTAAGTAAAGAAAAACGAGTGGCCATTATTACTTTAAGAAATGAAGGTCAGTCAGTCAGCCGAAAAATTGGGAAAACTTTGAAAGTAAGGGCTATTTGACCATGAAGGAGAGTGATGGGGTGCTGCGCCAGATGACCTGGCCTCCACAGTCACCGGACCTGAACCCAATCGAGATGGTTTAGGGTGAGCTGGACCGCAGAGTGAAGGCAAAAGGGCCAACAAGTGCTAAGCATCTCTGGGAACTCCTTCAAGACTGTTGGAAGACCATTTCAGGGGACTACCTCTTGAAGCTCATCAAGAGAATGCCAAGAGTGCGCAAAGCAGTAATCAAAGCAAAAGGTGGCTAATTTGAAGAACCTAGAATATGACATATTTTCAGTTGTTTCACACTTGTTTGTTATTTATATAATTCCACATGTGTTAATTCATAGTTTTGATGCCTTCATAGTCATGAAAATAAAGAAACCTCTTTGAATGAGAAGGTGTGTCCAAACTTTTGGTTTGTACTGTAAATTCTAGCAGAAGGACCCATCTTCGCATGGGTATATTTCATCTATTTCATTTAATGTTTGTGTTGTTATCCACAGTATCCCCTATAACAGTGACATCTACAGTATCTCGCCCCCTTAACAGTGATCTCCACAGCCCCTCACCCCTTAATACTGACCCCCCACAGTGCCCGCCTCCGTAAAGTGGGACCTCCACATCAGCCCACCCCCTTAACTTTGACCTTTACAGCAGCCTGCCCCTTTAACTGTGAGTTCCATAGCACACCACCCTCTGGACAGTGACCTCCACAGGGGCCCGTCCCCTTAACAGTGACCTCTACAGCCCCCGTCCCTTAACACTGACCATAGGTTACAGTCCCCTTAACTGTGACCTCCACCATTCCCAGCCCCCTTACCAGAGACCTCCACAGTGACTGCCCCTTTAACAGTGACTGCCACAGTACCCCGCTCCCTTAACAGTGGCCTCACAGTACCCCGCTGCCCCTTTAATAGTGGCCTCCACAGTCCCCTCCTCCCTTAACAGTGACCTCCACAGTGCCCGCCCATTTAATAGTGACCTCTACAGTGCCCGCCCCTCCTCCCTTAACAGTGACCTTCACAGTGCCCTGCCCTTTAACAGTTACCTCAACAGCGGCCACCCCTTTATTAGTGACCTCCACATTACCCCATCTCCTTAACAGTGATTTCCACAATAACCCGCCCCCTTAGCAATGACCTCCACAGCATCTGCACTTTTAATAGTGACCTCCACAGACCCCCGCCCCTTTAACAGTAACCTCCACAGCACCCGCCCCTTTAACATTGACCTTCACAAAGCCTGCCCTTTATTTGTGACCTCCATAATAACTCACCACCCTTAACAGTGACCTCCACAGAGCTTTGTTCCCTTAAAATGTGACCTCCATAACACCCGCTCCCTTAAAATGTGACCTCTACAGCACCCCGCCCCTTAACACTGACCTCCACAGCATCCCTCCCCCTTAACTGTGACCTCCACAGCACCCGCCCTTTAAACAGTGACCTCTACGGCGGCCGCCCATTTATTAGTGACCTCCACAGTACCCCATCTCCTTAACAGTGATTTCCACAACACCCTGTCCCCTTAACAGTGGCCTCTACAGCAATCTGCCCCTTAACACTGATCTACATAAAAGACCGTCCCCTTAACTGTGACCTCCACAGCAGTCTGCCACTAGGGTTGTCAGAGGTTTCAGGCCGGACAGTCCAACTTTCACACTCCCTGTCCTCTGTCCCGGGACGGACAAAGGGATGTCCCTTTAAACAGCTCACTCTCAGACAATGTGCTGTCTGAGCGTGAGCTGCAGGGAGAAAGTCAACCTCCCTCCCACCTCTGAAGCTGATAAAAGTTGATTTTTACCTTTATTTTTTCAATCTCTGCTGTGGGCGTGACCTAACTGTATTGGGCGTGGCTTAGCTGGTCCTGGGGGTGGGTTTTTAAGTCCATCTTTTCAGGGTGGCCATTCAGGCCACCCTACGTGCCCCCTGAACTCCACAGCACTTCCCTCCCTTAACAGTGTCATCCACAGTGCCCTGCCCCTTTAAAGGTGACCTACAGCAGTGAAAAAAAATGGCTGGGTTGTTATGGAAACCTGGTGTAAAACTGTGTGTATGTGGAGACTAAGGGACTGCGAGCTTCTATTGGCTGATAAGGGTCATGTGACCAGGCTTCTATTGGCTAATGAGTTTTTCTTTTCTTTTACAGTATTTATCGCATAAGAGAGATTATAGAGGACTTTTCGGACGTGGCAATATGTAAAATTTTATTTAGTTATATTTATTTATTGTTTATATATTTTATATGTAAAATTAGGAAAGGGCATGATTTATACTATTTTGGTGTATTTTTATAACTTTTTTTTTACAGTTTATTTAATAACTATTTTCCCCCTTAGGGGTAGAACCTGGGATCTTTTAATCCCTTGTCCTATTCACCCTAATAGATCTCTATTAGGGTCACTAGGATCTTACACTGTCCCTGCTGCCCTGTGCATAGTGCACACAGCAGCAGGGAGCTAACCATGGCAGCCCCAGGTTTACACTGGATTACACTGCTGGGGCTCCGATCACAACTGCCACTGCCACCAATGAGAGGAGGTGAGGAGACTCTGTGGCCACTGCCACCAATGATTTTAATACTGTGGAGGGGGGGCGCACTGCCCCACCAATGTTTTTTATACTGGGGACGGGGGGAGGGCGCACTCCACCACCAATGATAATTAACGTTTAATATACAAATACAGCCGGCAGCAGAAACACATTGCCGGCACCCGACCTCTGACAGGGCGCTGCGATCATTGGCAGTTAACCCCTCAGGTGCCGCACCTGAGGGATTAATTGCCGTGGATCGCAGCACCCTGTCAGAGGCAGGGGCCGGCAATGTGTTTCTGATGCTTGTATTTGTAATGTATTAAACGTTAGTTATCATTGGTGGCGCCGTGCGCCCTCCCCTCCTCCGCCCCTCTGCGCTCTCATTGGTGGCAGCAGCAGAACAGGGGGAGGGAGAGAATGCTTCCTTCTCCCCGTGTTGCTGAGGGAGCATGGCCGCGCTAACAGCAGCGCGCTCATGTTCTCTGGTACTGGGCTCAGCAATAGCACAGCCTAATATCGATAAAAGTAAAATCCCGGTATCGATACGATACCGGGCCAAAAGTATCGACTGGGTATCGAAAGTTCGATACCCGAAACCACCCTAGGACATACACACACATACACTCAGCTTTATATATTATATATATTAGTGTATAACAAATTGTCAGACTTATTACAAAATGCTCCCAAAGCCATTAAATAAACTTAAACATAATATACCTATGTAAGAACATATACAAAACAAAGAGGGGGGAGGTCAGCACATCCCAATGCGCAGGTGCACGTCGCTATGGCTGAAAATACATATAGAACAACACATAATGCAACAGCACTCTACAAAATAAAGTACAAAGGTATATTGTATTGCAAATTCTATGCTAATAAATTAGAGATGCTTAGCAAATACATTTTGTACAAAATTATTTGAGCCCGTCTGCCGCACGCCAAGGCGATCTCTATAAGACGGGTCCTAACACTAAACTCACCTGTTGGGTGCCATAACAGCGACCATGAAATTCAGGAAGTGTAGGTCCCACATGCATGCTGGGCCCCTTTTGGTTTATATCTCTATGGTGCCATTATGTGTTGTTCTATATGTAAGAACATATACTCACCTATTTCATCCCCCTCCTCTTTCAGCACCGCCGCTCTCATTCTCCCTACTGGCTACTACTGGCTACAGTGATGCCATGCCCGTTTACCCCACATGACTGCTGCAGCCAATCACTAGCTTTATGCCTTATACTGTTGAGGCCAATGATTGGGTGCAGAGGTGCCTAATGTATACAGGGAAGAAGTTGACATCATGGCTGCAGTGCAGGGGAGGAGCAGGGGTGTCTATAGATCTAAAGGAACTCCATAGCAGAATTTAATATGGGCACACCCGGTTTCCCAGTATGTGCATATCAAATACTTTCAGGCCATTGGAAACACATAGTGCGAAGCCCCAGATTTCTGTCACATAATCACAATGTATTTTTTTAATAAGAAATTTTTATTAAAAATTGTAATACAATTGTAATTAAAAAGAAGTTGCCCTCATTCACTTCTTCTAGTTTTTGAACATTATTTTTTTTAATGCATTTACAACCCACTACTGGTATAAATACATTGATACATCTCATCTATAAAGCAGCTTCCTCCATAATAGGGTATTATAAAACTGTCTGCCTGAAACCACCACTAAGAGGGAACTCAGTACATTGGAATTTAAGCAGTTACCATTGACTGCAATGGAAGCTGTAAAATCTATTTGCACTGAACTCCCCCTAATGGCATATGCATGAAAACGCAGGGATTTCATGTTGGGAACAGAAGTTCAGCACTAAGCCACCCTTTCCCAAAGGCCCCATAGCAGTTGCATGGTCTGTCTCCTTGGAAGGTATACCACTACACGTGAGTACCTTTTATTATTTTGTTTACAATTGTTGACTTCAGGAAGCATTTTTAACCATTTAGACAACCCTTTAATATAGAGAATGTTTGTGGTTAAAAAAATAAATATTTTTTAGATATTTTTTCTAATTTTTTTATTTTTTTTTGCAGTTTGCCTTGATGGTCGCATAAGGGCAAATAGGCAAGAATGCATATGATTTAATTTACTTCTGTAGTGGCCTGGTTTGGGGTGGTCCCAATGCTATTCTGGGTCTGTCAAGGTGTCACCACATGTTGTTGCTCTCTGGAGGGTATGGTAAGGCATGGTGCACCCCAATGGGAAGTAAGTACAGAGAGTAAGGGTTTACAATAAACCAGTGTGCTTCTTTACTGGAGGAACTAAAGTGCAAAACAATACAGTGCTATGCTGAGGAAAGGCCTCAGCTAGCTGTCCCTCTTTCTCTCTCAGAAGGTTGGTACCTTGGCCAAAGGGCTGGTGGCCCAGGGTCTATGGCTCAGTCATCCAGCAGGCCCTCTGGTCAAAGGGCTGATGACCCTCTGATGTGACAGTCTATCCCCACCTCAGTGTCTTCTTCTGGTCACTCATGCAGTCTGGCAGAGTCTTCTACTAAGCACTGGTCCCTATCTGCAGACAACTAGGGGCTCTGACTGCTGTCCTTATACACTCACCTAAAGAATTATTAGGAACACCTGTTCTATTTCTCAATAATGCAATTATCTAGTCAACCAATCACATGGCAGTTGCTCCAATGCATTTAGGGGTGTGGTCCTGGTCAAGACAATCCCCTGAACTCCAAACTGAATGTCAGAATGGGAAAGAAAGGTGATTTAAGCAATTTTGAGCGTGGCATGGTTGTTGGTGCCAGACGGGCCGGTCTGAGTATTTCACAATCTGCTCAGTTACTGGAATTTTCACGCACAACCATTTCTAGGGTTTACAAAGAATGGTGTGAAAAGGGAAAAACATCTAGTATGCGGCAGTCCTGTGGGCAAAAATGCCTTGTGGATGCTAGAGGTCAGAGGAGAATGGGCCGACTGATTCAAGCTGATAGAAGAGCAATGTTGACTGAAATAACCATTTGTTAAAACCGAGGTATGCAGCAAAGCATTTGTGAAGCCACAACACGCACAACCTTGAGGCGGATGGGCTACAACAGCAGAAGACCCCACCGGGTACCACTCATCTCCACTACGAATAGGAAAAAGAGGCTACAATTTGCACGAGCTCACCAAAATTGGACTGTTGAAGACTGGAAAAATTTTGCCTGGTCTGATGAGTCTCGATTTCTGTTGAGACATTCAAATGGTAGAGTCCGAAATTGGCGTAAACAGAATGAGAACATGTATCCATCCTCTGATGGCTACTTCCAGCATTCCAGCAGGATAATGCACCATGTCACAAAGCTCGAATCATTTCAAATTGGTTTCTTGAACATGACAATGAGTTCACTGTACTAAAATGGCCCCCACAGTCACCAGATCTCAACCCAATAGAGCATCTTTGGGATGTGGTGGAACGGGAGCTTCGTGCCCTGGATGTGCATCCCTCAAATCTCCATCAACTGCAAGGATATATCAATATGGGCCAACATTTCTAAAGAATGCTATCAGCACCTTGTTGAATCAATGCCACATAGAATTAAGGCAGTTCTGAAGGCAAAAGGGGGTCCAACACCGTATTAGTATGGTGTTCCTAATAATTCTTTAGGTGAGTGTATATACACTGCTCAAAAAACTAAAGGGAACACAAAAATAACACATCCTAGATCTGAGTTAATTAAATTTTCTTCTGAAATACTTTGTTCTTTACATAGTTGAATGTGCTGACAACAAAATCACACAAAAAAAAAAAATGGAAATCAAATTTTTCAACCCATGGAGGTCTGGATTTGGAGTCACACTCAGAATTAAAGTGGAAAAACACACTACAGGGTGATCCAACTTTGATGTAATGTCCTTAAAACAAGTCAAAATGAGGCTCAGTAGTGTGTGTGGCCTCCACGTGCCTGTATGACCTCCCAACAACGCCTGTGCATGCTCCTGATGAGGTGGCGGACGGTCTCCTGAGGAATCTCCTCCCAGACCTGGACTAAAGCATCTGCAAACTCCTGGACAGTCTGTGGTGCAACGTGACGTTGGTGGATAGAGCGAGACATGATGTCCCAGATGTGCTCAATTGGATTCAGGTCTGGGGAACGGGCGGGCCAGTCCATAGCATCAATGCCTTCGTCTTGCAGGAACTGCTGACACACTCCAGCCACATGAGGTCTAGCATTGTCTTGCATTAGGAGGAACCCAGGGCCAACCGCACCAGCCTATGGTCTCACAAGGGGTCTGAGGATCTCATCTCGGTACCTAATGGCAATCAGGCTACCTCTGGCGAGCACATGGAGTGCTGTGCGGCCCTCCAAAGAAATGCCACCCCACACCATTATTGACCCAATGCCAAACCGGTCATGCTGGAGGATGTTGCAGGCAGCAGAACGTTCTCCACGGCATCTCCAGACTCTGTCACGTCTGTCACATGTGCTCAGTGTGAACCTGCTTTCATCTGTGAAGAGCACAGGGCGCCAGTGGCGAATTTGCCAATCTTGGTGTTCTCTTGCAAATGCCAAACGTCCTGCACGGTGTTGGGCTGTAAGCACAACCCCCACCTGTGGATGTCGGGCCCTCATATCACCCTCATGGAGTCTGTTTCTGACCGTTTGAGCAGACACATGCACATTTGTGGCCTGCTGGAGGTCATTTTGCAGGGCTCTGGCAGTGCTCCTCCTGTTCCTACTTGCACAAAGGCGGAGGTAGCGGTCCTGCTGCTGGGCTGTTGCCCTCCTACGGCCTCCTCCACGTCTCCTGATGTACTGGCCTGTCTCCTGGTAGCGCCTCCATGCTCTGGACACTACGCTGACAGACACAGCAAACCTTCTTGCCACAGCTCGCATTGATGTGCCATTCTGGATAAGCTGCACTACCTGAGCCACTTATGTGGGTTGTAGACTCCGTCTCATGCTACCACTAGAGTGAAAGCACCGCCAGCATTCAAAAGTGACCAAAACATCAGCCAGGAAGCATAGGAACTGAGAAGTGGTCTGGGGTCACCACCTGCAGAACCACTCCTTTATTGGGGATGTCTTGCTAATTGCCTATAATTTCCACCTGTTGTCTATTCCATTTGCACAACAGCATGTGAAATTGATTGTCACTCAGTGTTGCTTCCTAAGTGGACAGTTTGATTTCACAGAAGTGTGATTGACTTGGAGTTACATTGTGTTGTTTAAGTGTTCTCTTTATTTTTTTGAGCAGTGTAGTTTCTAAATGAACTAGAACCTTCTAGTGGGAGGAATGAATCTGGATCACAGGTTAAACAGAAGCAATGTTGCAATTTCAGTCTGCCAGACTTCTATACAATTTTAATACAAGTCAATGGGGATGACTAAGCAATTTTTCCAGGCATACACAAGTCTTCAGACATAAACAACAGAGCTAAACTAGTCAAAATATAAGTTTGTCTGTGTTTTTTCATTCAAAATGTTGCATAGTCCCTTATAGTAACTGTGAAAGATTTCTAACTTCTCACTGCATAGGTAGAAAACCCCAAAGTCTCTCAGTATTAGCTGGCTATGCATTAAACCTTTCGACAGTGCAGTGCAAATACAGTACAATAATAGTGGAAATTACAGTCAGGTCCATAAATATTGGGACATTGACACAATTCAAACATTTCTGGCTCTATACACCACCACAATGGATTTGAAAGAAACGAACAAGATGTGCTTTAACTGCAGACTGTCAGCTTTAATTTGAGGGTATTTATATCAAAATCAGGTGAACAGTGTAGGAATTACAACAGTTTGCATATGTGCCTCCCACTTGTTAAGGGACCAAAAGTAATGGGACAATTGGCTTCTCAGCTGTTCCATGGCCAGGTGTGTGTTATTCCCTCATTATCCCAATTACAATGAGCAGATAAAAGGTCCAGAGTTAATTTCAAGTGTGCTATTTGCTTTTGGAATCTGTTGCTGTCAACTTTCAAGATGAGATCCAAAGAGCTGTCACTATCAGTGAAGCAAGCCATCATTAGGCTGAAAAAACAAAACAAACCCATCAGAGAGATAGCAAAAACAATAGCCGTGGCCAAAACAACTGTTTGGAACATTCTTAAAGGGAACCTGTCACCTCCTAGAAAGCATCCCAAGCTGGCAACAGTACCTTAGATTAGCGAAGGGGCAGGCAAGGGGGCGTGGTTACCGTGACTTGAAGCAAGGAGGCCGCTGCCTTCATTACTTCAAGCCTGACTAGAAAAGCGGGCCGGGCAGGGGATTAAATATAATTTTTACAGCTTCTGCTTAACTACCTGCAGGAAGAAAAGGATCGTTACAAACATGCTGCTGGCTACTCTAAGGTACTGTTGCCAGCTTGGGATGTTTTTAGGAGGTGATAGGTTCCCTTTAAAAAGAAGGAACGCACCGGTGAGCTCGTCAACAACAAAAGACCCGGAAGACAATGCAAAACAACTGTGGTGGATGACCAAAGAATTCTTTCCTTTGGGAAGAAAACACCCTTCACAACAGTTGGCTAGATCAAGAGGTAGGTGCATGTGTGTCAAAGTCAACAATCAAGAGAAGACTTCACCAGAGTGAATACAGAGGGTTCACCACAAGATGTAAACCATTGGTGAGTCTCAAATACAGGAAGGCCAGATTAGAGTTTGCCAAACGACATCTAAAAAAGCCTTCACAGTTCTGGAACAACATCCTATGGACAGATGAGACCAAGATCAACTTGTACCAGAGTGATGGGAAGAGAAGAGTATGGAGAAGGAAAGGAACTGCTCATGA
The DNA here is from genome assembly GCF_905171765.1 of Bufo bufo. Lineage (NCBI taxonomy): Eukaryota > Metazoa > Chordata > Amphibia > Anura > Bufonidae > Bufo > Bufo bufo. The sequence goes on from NC_053390.1 coordinate 55,978,706, forward strand.
TCCTAAGCATACCACCTCATCAGTGAAGCATGGTGGTGGTAGTGTCATGGCGTGGGCATGTTATGGCTGCCAATGGAACTGGTTCTCTTGTGTTTATTGATGATGTGACTGCTGACAAAAGCAGCAGAATGAATTCTGAAGTGTTTCGGGCAATATTATCTGCTCATATTCAGCCAAATGCTTCAGAACTCATTGGACGGTGCTTCATAGTGCAGATGGACAATGACCCAAAGCATACTGCAAAAGCAACCAAAGAGTTTTTTAAGGGAAAGAAGTGGAATGTTATGCAATGGCCAAGTCAATCACCTGACCTGAATCCGATTGAGCATGCATTTCACTTGTTGAAGACAAAACTGACGGGAACATGCCATAAGAACAAGCAGGAACTGAAGACAGTTGCAGTAGAAGTCTGGCAGAGCATCACCAGGGATGAAACCCAGCGTCTGGTGATGTCTATGCGTTCCAGACTTCAGGCTGTAATTGACTGCCAAGGATTTGCAACCAAGTATTAAAAAGTGAAAGTTTGATTTATGATTATTATTATGTCCCATTACTTTTGGTCCCTTAACAAGTGGGAGGCACATATCCAAACTGTTCTAATTCCTACACCGTTCACCTGATTTGGATGTAAATACCTCAAATTAAAGCTGACAGTCTGCAGTTAAAGCACATCTTGTTTGTTTCATTTCAAATCCATTGTGGTGGTGTATAGAGCCAAAAATGTTAGAATTGTGTAGATGTCCCAATATTTATGGACCTGGCTGTAGCAGGATATATTATAATAAACATATAAAATGCAGTTTAACAATATAAAAAAGTGCACATAATAGTATAAATCATAGTGCAAGTTAACCCTTCAAAGTGCAATAAAGTAGGGAGCTGATGGCTTTGCATATGTCCACAAACGCCCATAGTCCAAAGTATCCAGGGTACCACACTTCTAATGTGAATTTTATGTATTTTTAGATATGTAAGGGGAGAATGATCTCAATAGGCTTAAAGATCCCCATAGTAACCAATCAGATTTCTACTATCATTTTTCCGAGGGCTAATTGGTTTCTGTAGCCCACAACAATCCAACACGTTCTTCCAAAGTCTTCTAGCGTGCTTAGCAGCTCACTGGTTCATCTCCTTGAAGCTCCACTCAGACATTGCTGTGCAGCACCTCACAGGCTCCTCAGGTCCCCCCATCTCTGGATTCCAGCTCACTGACTTCTCTTTTGGTGGCTAGTCAGGTCTTGCTGAACAGTTAGACTCTCTGCATCTATTTTCCTTTGCCTGCAGCCCATTGGCACATCTATTGGTGGCTACACTCACAGACAACACAGACCCCTCTGGCACTCCACGTGGTCACTCTGCACAACCGGTCATTGGCAGCAGACTCCACTTGCTTATCAGCTCTCCTGCACTTCTCTCAGCATATTGTGCCAGAGCACTTGCTGGCTTGTCGTGGGTCCCTGCTGGGTGACAAAAATGTGTGCAGGATATATTACTCAAAGTATTTGCCCATTTACTATTTACTGTCCAAGATCACCAAGAATCATAGATTTATACTCTTCACTGCCCAGGACCATCATGGACACTGAAATAATTAACCCTTTCACTTTTCAAGACCACAAGAGATGTAGACAATATCCTTTACTGCACTGGACTTGAATGCTGTGTCATACTGTTTGCCTGAATGCTGTGTGGCCCTGTATATCTGGATGCTTTATAGCGAATTCGGTCTCTGTATGTTAATATTTACTTTATAGAGTCCTGTATTGTCTGACTGAGATGGAACAGTAACAAGGTTCCTAACTTCATGTGGACCACAGTCCACCGGCATAAAGAGAATTTGTGGCGCAAGGGGGGCGGGGGGAAAGCCTGAATGTTTGCTCTAGGGCAAATGAGCCTTAAGCAGCACCCCTGGTCAGCCCTACACCTTACATAGAAGCTTAAAAATGAGACACAGGAGGGGCAATTTTATTAAAACAAACTGAATGTCACGGACGATCCCGCGACAGGTGGCAGGAGATCAGTGGCAACACGTGGTTTGATCTGACATGTTTTCCGTTTGGATCAAAAGACGTCTGCGTTGTTTCTGGTGTTTGCTGCACCTTCTTACCCCAGGTGTGGCTATTATAGTCATTTAACCTTCTCTATTTATTGTTGTTTCTCCCACTATGCTTTGCGATTTATAGCTTCTGTTGGAGTTGTAGATAGCTGGTCTGTGGATGGATCTCGGCTGAGTTCCTGGTGCTGCCATAGCCACTTGAAGTTGTGTTTTCTTTCCCTTTTGTATTTTGTTTGGGTTACTTTGTGTGTTGCATTTCCCTGTCATTTGTATTAAGGCCTGAGGGAGACTCCTGTTCGTCCTTCCTTTTGGAGGAACAGGTTGTCTCAGTTCTGACATTAGTACCAGGGTCCTATAGGGTGAGTTAGGACACTAGGTATTCCAGTGTATGAACTCACCTACCTCTGGGGTCTTTTCATACTGGTAGTTAGTCAGGACTTTGATTAGGGTTTCACTAGGAGGTGTCCATCTCCTTTCTATAGTTTCCAGGCATTATTCCCTCACCCCTTTCCCTCCTATGTTCAGTGTGGTGTTTCTCTCCCACACCCGAATGTGACGTTGAACCTTTTTCCATTTTTTTGCTCCCCCCTTGTAAATGTAGATGAATGCAATAATTTTTGTTCTTTTAAATCCCAATCAATGCATGTCGCTTTAAATTTGCTTTTTGGTCTTGTCTTCACATATTCCGATCATCTTTTTTATTTATTGCTTATTATTTTTTAAAACAAGTTGTATTCTGCTAGGGTGTTATCTTGGGATATTCCTAGTTTAAAGGCTACACTTTAGGAGGCAATTTTTGTTTATGATTGCATTTTACAAATTTTTGGCTAAAAATCATATTTTAGATTGGCCTTTATTGAAAATATTGAGCCATTCTGTCACAAAGGGTTATCTGCTTTTCTGGCTGTGTGACTGGTACTTTAATTTTTACTTTGTGCCATCTAATAACACTTATTTAAGCCACATTTTTATCAGTAAGATAAGGATTAAGCTTTAATGAGTGTTTATAAGGTCATAGAACAGAGATAAGGAGCCTGTCAGCTCCCCAAATGACGGAAAAGACAGAAAATCCACAGGCAGGTAGTAGAGCATTTCAGCTATTTACAGAAAAAAAGGATTCTATCTTTTTAATAAAGACATGGTAATATACTAACATAGTATATAAGGCCAAAAAAAGACATTTGTCCATCCAGTTCGGCCCGTTGTCCTGCAAGTTGATCCAAAGGAAGGCAAAAAACCCTTGTGAGGTACAAACCAATTTTCTCCACTTAAGAGGGGGAAAAATTCCTTCCTGACTCCAATAAGGCAATCAGAATAACTCCCTGGATCAACAACCCCTCTCTAGTAGCTATAGCCTGTAATATTATTACACTCCAGAAATACATCCAGGCCCCTCTTTTAGTGAACTCACCATCACCACCTCCTCAGGCAGAGAGCTCCATAGTCTCACTGCTCTTACCGTAAAGAATCTTTTTCTATGTTTGTGTACAAACCTTCTTTCCTCCGGACGCAGAGGATGTCCCCTCGTCACAGTCACAGTCCTGGGGATAAATAGATGATGGGAGCGATCTCTGTACTGCCCCCTGATATATTTATACATAGTGATTAGATCTCCCCTCAGTCATCTTTTTTCTAAAGTGAATAGCCCTAATGTTGATAATCTTTCAGGGTACTGTAGTCCCCCCATTACAATTATTACTTTAGTTGCCCTCCTCTGAACCCTCTCCAGCTCTGCTATGTCTGCCTTGTTCACAGGAGCCCAGAACTGTACACAGTACTCCATGTGTGGTCTGACTAGTAATTTGTAAAGTGGTAGGACTATGTTCTCATCATGGGCATGTATATCCCTTTTGATGCAACCCATTATCTTCTTGGCCTTGGCAGCAGCTGCCTGACACTGGTTTTTACTGCTTAGTTTGCTGTGTATTAAAATTCCTAGGTCCTTTTCCATGTCAGTGTTACCCAATTAAAAAAAAGATTTTTAGCTCAAAATAAGTACAATGCAATAATAAAAAATTGCCCCCCAAAGGTGTACATAGCCTTTAGGTTTTACAAAATGATAATATGGAAAAATGTAGAAAAAAAGATTTTGCATAATTTTTTATTATTTATGCTGTTAAGTATTAGTGTTGAGCGAACATGCTCGGCCAAACTGCTGTTCAGCTCGAGCATTGCTATGCTCGTCAGATCCGAGTACTCAGCCGAATAATTTGGGTTCTCGAACACAATTTAATACAGAAGAGAAGAGGGTGTCTGGTACATAAAAAAGGGTTAGAAATTGATGAAAACCCCATCAAAATCATTTGGCAACAGCATTAAGAGGATAGCTGGATGTGTCTTAGACTCCTATTATGTACGACATACAATAGACAACCACACAAAGGCTATATGCCAAAACCCAGGTATGTGCCCAATCTATCCATGAGACAGATAACAGCCAGTATACCTTACAATGGCAGCCTTGTGCACTATGAGATATTCCAAACCAGCTCTCATCTGACTAAAAACCAGCAAACCTCAAAGTTATTTTGCATCTGTTGGATGGCTCGGGTGGACCTGCATACCTAGATCAATATCATTAGGGCGACAAAAGGTTTTCTGATTGTCCTAACATAATATTCAATAACGTTTCTATACAGTTTTGTCATGTAAAAACTCATTTGCATAAACATGGGCATATGGGAAAGACATGAAAATGAGCAGAATCTCTCATGAATAGCGCCCTCTATTAGTTGCATTGTGTTATGACAAGACTATTTACTCACAACAGCGAATAGTCTTGTCATAACACTATGCAACTAATAGAGGGCGCTGTTCATGAGTAATGATTCATGAATCATGACTCATGAACAGCACCCTCTATTAGTTGCATAGTGTAATGACAAGACTATTTGCTGAGATCATATTCGCTATATTGCTCTATATTCATTTTTTAGAATATTCGTAATATTCTAAAAAACAAATATATAGCAATATAGCGAATATTATGTAGTAATTATGTAGTAAGTCAGTGATAATATCTGACACTGGAAAAGCTGAGTAATAACTCAGTGTAGTTATTACCCCGCTTTACCAGTGTCAGATTTTATCACTGAGTTATTACCCAGCTTTCCCAGTGTCAGATATGATCATAGTGTAGATCGCGAATATTCTAATCGCAAATTTTTATTGTGAATTTTCCATGCAAATGGCTACACTAATAAGCTTGTCATAAGACTAAGACTCTGTCTAATATTCTTGTCAGAGGACTATGAAACCAATAGATGGCGCTATTGAGTTATGAACAGCGCCCTCTATTGGCTTCATAGTCCTCTGACAAGAATATTAGTCTTGTCATAAGACTGTGAAACCAATAGAGGGCGCTGTTCATAACTCAATAGCGCCATCTATTGGTTTTCATAGTCTTATGACAGCTGAAAAACAAGGCAGATTCTGCTCATTTGCATGTCTTTCCCATATGCCCATATTTATGCAAATGAGTTTTTAAATGACAAAACTATATAGAAAGGTTATTGAATATTATGTTAGGACAATCAGAAAACTTTTTGTCGCCCTAATGATACTGATCTAGGTGTGCAGGTCCACCAAGCCATCCAACAGATGCAAAATAACTTTGAGGTTTACTGGTTCTCAGTCAGATGAGAGCTGGTTTGGAATATCTCATAGTGCACAAGGTTGTCATTGTAAGGTATGTTGGCTGTTATCTGTCTCATGGATAGATTGATGGCTTGAACATACCTGGCTTTTGGCATATAGCCTTTGTGTTGTTGTCTATTGTATGTCGTACATAATATGAGTCTAAGACACATCCAGCTATCCTCTTAATGCTGTTGCCAAACCATTTTAATGGTTTTTTTAATCAATTTCTAACCTTTTTTTATGAACCAGACACCCTCCTCTCTTCTGAGCAAGGGGTGCCTGGGGTTCTCCCATTGACTTCCATTGTGCTCGGGTGCTTGGTAGAACACACGAGCATACTGATGTGTTCGGCCCGAGCACACAAGCACTTTGGTGCTCGCTCAACTTTATTAAGTATTCAACTTAAATGATGTTTTAAATCTATTGTACAGATAACAAGGATGCAAAATACTATAGATTTATATTATCTGGTGTTATCTGGTGCCATCCAAAGCCGCCCTGCAAGCTCTGCAGATCCTGGGTCCCCGGTGTCAACATCTGCTCACGTGAACACTGCAGCCAATGACTGGCTGCAGAAGTCACGTGTCACCCATGCAGCACATGACCCATTGACATGCTATATGGATGACACATCATTGGTTGCAGCCGTCATGTGAACGGATGTTAATGGGGGAGACCAGGGACCTGTTGCACTGGCGGAACAGAGATTGAGCTGGAACCCAGCGGAAGGAATCAGGTAAGTATGTTCACCAACACGGGTCCAGAGAAGCTCTGCACGGGTCTATAGAAAAGCTCTGCAAGCTCTGCAAAGATTAACAACCCCTTTAAATTCACTTACGTAAGATTTCCCATCCAAATCGGATGGAAGTTTGTTCCAAGCCTCAGCTATTCTTTCAGAGTAATAATACTTCCTGACATTTCCCCTTAACTAAATTGAGAAAACAGAAATCTTAATTCCTGCACGTGCAGATAAGTCCTGTTTAGGAACATGTTCTATATCTTGTCACTGCAAAATAAAATATGTTCTTAGTAACTGGGGCTGAAGCCAACTGATTGTGGGTGGTTTATGAAAGTTTTTATGTCAGACATTACAGCCAGATCTTTGGAGACCGTGTTTAATGCTTTGCATTATCTACAGATATTAAAACATCTTGGAGATGTGAGTGCGGAGCGGTACGTGGAGATTCACAGCAGTGGATTAATCAGCGATGCTCCTGGGCAGCCATCTCTTTTCCTGAATTAGCAGCAAACTGTGAATTAGACGTATTTTAATGGGAGAGCTCGTCCTGATTTACCAGATGCTTGTATGAAGAGATGATTGTTTCTTGTACACAAGGAACGCCTGGATGCGAACTAACGCCTGAAATGTTTTTTCTATTCTTTGCAGCAATAAGAGCAAATAATAGAGGAAGGAGTAAAAATGTTAAGCTTATACACATGATTTATTACAGTATACATCAACATTTTAGTTATATTCTTGTACATAGGAGCAGTATTATAGTAGTTATATTATTATACATAGGAGGCAGTATTATAGTAGTTATATTGTTACACATAGAAAGCACTAATATAGTGGTTATATTCTTGTAAATAGGGGGCAGTATTATAGCAGTTATATTCATTTTACATAGGGACAGTACTTATATTCTTATACAAAAGAAGTAGAATTATAGTAGTTATTTTATAGTATAATTTTAAAACATAGGGACAGTAGTTATATTCTTGTGCATAGGAAGCAGGATTATAGTAACCATATTCTTGTACATATGAGGCAGTATTATAGTAGTTATATTCTTGTAGCTAAGAGCAGTATTATAGTAGTTATATTCTTGTAGCTAAGAGCAGTATTATAGTAGTTATATTCTTGTAGCTAAGAGCAGTATTATAGAAGTTATATTCTTGTACATATGGGCAGTATTATAGCAGTTTTATTCTTGTAAAAGCCGAAGGCGGATTAATCCCTTCTATGCCGCAGTCAGAAAGTATTTGCGGCAGGTGAAGGAGCCTATCGGGTCCCTGCGCTGCTGTGGCGGGGATCCAATGGGTGAGAAGGCAGCCCGATGCCTTGCAGAGGCATCGGAAACTGCCTTCTATGGAAACCTAGGAGATCCAGCCCCAGACTGGGTCTCCTAGGCAACTGTTACAAACAGATGTATTGTAATGCATTGCAGAGGGGATCAGACCCCCAAAAGTTGAAGTCCCAGAGTGGGACAGAAATACATTTTAAAAAAAAGTTTAAAAAAAAGTGTTTTTACAAAAACAAAAATTCAAGTAAAAAATGAAAAAAACACCCATTTCCTCTGATTTTATAATAAAAAAAAAGGAAAAAAAAAGAAACACACATATTAGGTATCGCCGGATCCGTTACGACTGGCTCTATAAATATATCACATGATTCACCCCGTCCTATAAACTTCGTAAAAAATAAATAAAAACTGTGTCAAAAAAAGCCATCAGAAGCGATCAAAAAGTCATATTCCCCCCAAAATGGTACCAATAAAACCATCACATCATCCCGCAAAAAATGAGACCCTACATAAGACAATCGCCCAAAAAAAATATATATATATATATATATATATAGTGTAATGCAAGGCACCAACAAACAGACCAGTGATGAAAGCAAAAAGGTGTTTATTCACCAGAAACATAAACGTCCAGGACACTTGCTGGTAACAAGGAATAATAACAAAAACCAGGCAAGGAGATTCCAGGAATAGTCCCAACCAGTGCTGAATGATGCTGTGCACTTGGCAGTCGAGTCACTCCAGATCTTGGGTCCGCTGCAAAGGACAAAGTTCCTGGCAGTCTTCAGTCACTAGCAGTTGTGACCTATACCTGGTTGAGGGAAAATAACAGTGGGCACTGATCACCCTGAGAGACCTCCTTTTAAATGCCTGCTGACCAATCCCAGGGTGCCAAGTGTCCACTACCATAGGTGAACAAATTGCCCTGCACCTGAGTACATGGCCTAAGGCAATCACAAGTTGATTAACCCATGGCTGGCTCCCTAATCCACTTTGCTCTTGTGAGTCAGTATATTATGCGCCACTGGTCGACGAAGCGCATAAGAAGCGCGTACTCGCGACCGTGTATCCCTTTGCGAACCTGCCCTCGTGCGTACGCACGGACGCATGATTGACTCAGCGCGAGTATGCGAGCGCGTGGACCCAGATGCGGAAACGGAAGTCGCAGGAGACACCGGAGACAACCCTGGCCGCGGCGTCTTGTCACTCGCCTGGCCACTCCGTCCCCGGGACTCCGACGGTCCTCCCCTCCGATGTCCACGCGAACGCATCCCCGCACTGGCTCGCAAAGGGGTCAGCGCTGGTGCATCAGAGACACGCATAACCTGTCCCGCAACTCCACGAGGACCCCTCTTGGTTCCCCTGGAGTGCAAAGCAGGTGAGGATCTTACATATAGCTCTCAGAATATGGAGATACTAAAATATGATTTTTTTTTTTTCAAAAATGCTATTATTGTGTTAAAGTAAAAAAAAAAGTAAAAAAGTAGACATATTTGGTATTGCCGCATCCGTATCAAACAGCTCTATAAAAATATCCCATGACCTAACCCCTCAGATAAACATGTAAAAAAAAAAATTGCCAAAAAAGCCATTTTTTGTCACGTAACGTCACAAAAAGTGCAACACCAAGCGATCAAAAAGGCGTATGCCATCCAAAATAGTACCAATCAAACTGTCACCTCATTCCCCCAAAAATTAGAAAAACTAAGACAATCGCCCAAAAAATAAAAATGCTATGGCTCTCAGACTATGGAGACACTTAAACATAATTTTTTTTGTTTAAAAAATGCTATTATTTTGTAAAACTTAAATAAATAAGAAAAAGTATACATAATAGGTATTGCCACGTCCATAATGACCTGCTCTATAAAAATATTACATGACCTAACCCCTCGAGTGAACACTGTAAAAATAAAGAAATAAAAACTGTGCCAAAAAAACAATTTTTTGATAACTTTGTAATAATGATTGATCAAAAACTCATATGTCCCCAAAAATTGTACCAATAAAAACGTCAACTTTTCCTGCCAAAAACAAGGCCTTGCACTAGAGGATAGGCAGAAAAATAAAAAAAAATCTGAAAAAGGAGACACAAAAACAAAGTAGACATATTTTATATAATCGCGTCTGTAACAACCTGCTCTATAAAAATAGCACATGATCTAACCTATCCGATGAATGTTGTAAATAACAAAAAATAAAAACGGTGCCAAAACAGCAATTTTTTGGTTACCTTGCCTCACAAAAAAGCGTAATATAGAGCAATTAAAAATCGTATGTACCCCAAAATAGTACCAATTAAAGTGTTACCTTATCCCGTGGTTTCCTAAATGGGGTCACTTTTTGGGAGTTTCTACTGTAGGGGTGTATCAGAAGGGCTTCAAATGGAACATGGTGTCTAAAAAACCAGTCCAGCAAAATCTGCCTTTCAAAAGCTATACAGCACTCCATTTCTTCTGAGCCCTGCCATGTGCCCTCACATCAATTATGACCAAATATGGGGTGTTTCTGTAAACCACAGAATCAGGGTAATAAATATTGAGTTTTGTTTGGCTGTTGACCCTCGATGTGTTAAAGAAACAAATGGATTAAAATGGAAAATCTGCCAAAAAAAAAATCTAGAAATTTTATCTCCATTTTCCTTTAATTCTTGTGGAATACCTAAAGGGTTAACAAAGTTTGTAAAATCAGTTTTTATTAACGTGAGGGGTGTAGTTTCTACAATAGGGTAATTTATGGGGGGTTTGCACTATGTAAGCCCCCCAAAGTGACTTCAGACCTAAACTGGTCCTTAAAAAGTGGGTTTTGGAAATTTTCTTAAAAATTTTAAGAATTGCTTCTAAAATTCTAAGCCTTCTAACGTCCTAAAAAAATAAAATGACATTTACAAAATGATGCCAACATAAGGTAGACATATGGGAAATGTTAATTAATAAATATTTTATGAGGTATCACTTTCTGTATTAAAAGCAGTGAATTTTTCAAAATTTTGGGTAAATTTGGGATTTTTTTCAAGAATAAAGATAAAATATATTGACTCCAATTTATGACTTTCATAAACTACAATGTGTCACGAGAAAACAATCTCAGAAAAGCTTGGATAAGTAAAAGTGTTCCTATGTTTTTACCACATAGTGACACATGTCAGATTTGAAAAAAATGGCCTGGGCAGGAGGGTGAAAACTGGCCCAGGGTAGAAGGGGATAATGGATAATCAATTAAATTAGGCCTTGATTCTCAAATTGGGGTGAATAAGCTGTTTAGTTCTACTGTTATAGGGGTGTCTACCTTGTTTAATACATAAGCAATTCTATTAGGCTTTGATTCTCAAATTGGGGTGAATAACCTGTTTTGTTCTACTTATTTTACATATACAGTTAGTGTTACTGTACAGTATGTCCAACAGTTGCCAAGGCCCTCCGAAGGAATGGGTAGTGGCAAAAATGTTGCTGGAGCTGGCAGAAGTAGCAGCAGAGGGGCAGGGTAGCAGCAGCTGCAGCAACCCACAAGATCTGCCACTGTCATTCCGATGTCCTGAAATGGTTGACTCGGTCTTCAACGTCATCTCAACTGACCTCAGACACCCAGAACCAGGAGTTGTTGGGTTCCTCTGACGCCACACTTAGTTGGCATGGCCCAGGAACAAGCTCTGTGCCATCACCTGTTCTGAACCTGCCTCTTTCCTTTGCTGCTCCTTCTGCAACGCAAGTAATGTGTATGCTGCTGGCTCTGCTCTGCTTTTCAGCGAGGAAGATCACCACAGTCAAGGCTCCACCACATCAGCAGAAGGGAGATCTGTTTCCTTCCCATTGTCTACTGGGCCTGATACTCCTCCTCCTCCTCTTGTGTTTTTCCAGCAATTGATCAACGAGGAGATTGCAAAGAACGTATCCATGAACATGCTCCTGGCCAAGTTGCTGGTACTATAGTCCCTCTCTTTTCATGTGGTTGACTCAGGACATTTCAGAGAACTGATGACTTGTGCCAAGCCAAGGTGGAGAGTCCCAAGCCGTCACTACTTCTCTAAAAAAAAAACTGTACCAGCCCGGCACACGTATGTACAGCAGAGGGTGGGCCAGTCCTTGAGCCTGCCTATGTCTGGTACAGTTCATTGCAGCACCAATGTGTGAAGCTGCAACTACGGTCCATAACAAAATATATCCTTTACGGCCCACTGGGTAAATGTGGTTCCTGTCCAGGCACACCAGCAACATGGCCAGGGGATGGGAATGCCACCTCTGCTGTGATTCCGGCACCAATGTCCTCCTCTGCCTTCTCTTCCTCCACCTTGTCCTCAGCCTCCACTGTAGGCGCAGTTCTGAGTGGTCCTCTAGCATACCATCTACGCAGAGTACTGCGGTTTTACGCTGTTCTGCACCTGTCCAGCCTAGGCAAACGGGTCACATCATTGAGGAACTGCTCCAAGTCCTTGATCAGGAAATCAAATCCTGGCTGTCTCCTCACCAACTGAAGACCAGAACAATGGTCACTGATAACGGGAAGAACATTCTGTCGTTTCTGTGTCAAGGAGGGCTGACCCATGCGTCCTGCGTGGCTTCTTAAAGGGCTTCTGTCACCCCACTGAACTCATTTTTTTTTGTGTACTTATAATCCCTATCCTGCCATATTGCCATACATTATGTTATTAATAATTTTCGTTCAGTAGATTTAGCAAAAAACTTACTTTTATGATATGCTAATTACCTTTCTACCAGCAAGTAGGGCGTCTACTTGCTGGTAGCAGCCGCAGAAAACCGCCCCCTCCTCTTGTTGATTGACAGGGCCAGCCGCGATCTCCTCCTCCGGCCAGCCCTGTCAGCATTTCAAAAATCGCGCGCCTGTGTTGATTCAGCGCAGGCGCTCTGAGATAAGGAGGCTCGCCTCCTCAGCACTCCCTCAGTGCGCCTGCGCCGATGACGTCACCGAAAGAGAAGACATCATCAGCGCAGGCGCACTGAGGGAGTGCTGAGGAGGCGAGCCTCCTTATCTCAGAGCGCCTGCGCCGAATCAACACAGGCGCGCGATTTTTGAAATGCTGACAGGGCTGGCCCTGTCAATCAACAAGAGCAGGGGGCGGTTTTCTGCGGCTGCTACCAGCAAGTAGACGCCCTACTTGCTGGTAGAAAGGTAATTAGCATATCATAAAAGTACGTTTTTTGCTAAATCTACTGAACGAAAATTATTAATAACATAATGTATGGCAATATGGCAGGATAGGGATTATAAGTACACAAAAAAAAAAAAGAGTTTAGTGGGGTGACAGAAGCCCTTTAAGTCTTCCACCCAACTGTAAGATATCTTGAAAATGGCCAGGAAACAGTGCATGCACTTTAGCCACTATTACCATGCAAAACATGCCCATCTTGAGCTGTAAAGGCAGAATGGTGTTCCCCAACAATATCTCATATGAGACATTTCCACACATTGGAACTCCACCCTCTACATGTTGGAACGACTATATGAGCAGAGGAAGGCTGTGAACGATTTCTTGATGATGCAGGTGCACAGGAGTTCTCCCCTGTGTAACTTCTATGTTAGCCAGAGGCAGAAGAGCGGATGTTTAGTGTGGCAGGGGCATAGTTACCTCAAAGATAACTCACCTTTCAAAACAAAAAGTTGATAGATTAACATTTATAAGGATGAATCAGGCATGGATCAGCCAGGATTTCCACACATCAGTGCCTGATACAACATACTAGATTATTCTGGTAGTAATGTTTTCACACAAGAACATTGTAAAATATGGCTTGTTACTCCTAGACCTGTCTTTAGCCATTAATCTGATGCTGCCACCTGCCTGATGCCACACCTGCTGCCTCTGCTGACATCTTCTCCTATTGCCACTGTCTTATGCTGTTACTTCCACTGCTGTTGCCACCTCACCACTCTGGGACTGGGCCACTGTGTTGACTCCTCATGCTGTTGCCACCCTCACCAGTCTCTTCTGGGGCCACTAGTGTCCCTATTTGGCCTTCTGTATTTGGCCTTCTTGACATAACCATTTAATTTACCTTTCTTCTGATCCGTCAGAAGAACCAAACAATGAAAAACACAATGGATCCTGTCTTTGGAGCCACGATCACAAGGTCAGTATTTCGCATCAAGATTTCCTGCAAATATTTTCTTCACACATCATATTGTTTTAGACCCACTCCGGTTTTTGTCTTACAAATACTGATCAATTGATGACCAAATACTGACCATGTGAAGGTAGATGCTCAAAAGACAGGATCCATTTTTTTTTAGGTTGTTCATCTCACAGATCAGAAGAAGGTTAAAATAAAACTCCCTACTTGTGTCAGTGGCTAACAAAATAGCCTATCTACCAGTCTGTGTGGAAGCAGCAGACAGTGTAAAATGAGACAGCTCTTTCACTCTATAGCAGAATCTTTGTGCACTTCACGGTTAAGTACATTATAGCTGATGCTAACATTGACCTGTAAGGCTGAGTTCACACTTCAGTTATTCGGTCAGTTAATTCCAGCAGTTACTGTATGGTGAGCCAAGATGAGGAGCCAATCCTACTGTCAGATAAAGTATCCTGAAAAGATCTGCACCTGTTGTGTGTTTCTGACCAGTAACTGACCAAATAAGTGAAGTGTGAACTGAGCCTAATAGTGACACACAGTCATTTTACAGCTAACAGAAGTGATTCAAAAGCATGTGGTTGCACTGCCACAGCATGGCTTAAAATAACCTTTTTTTTCTCCACTACTTTATTGGCACTGCCTCCATGTCCTTCTTTTGTTCCACTAATGAGTCATTGGGACACAGGTCTTGCAGGGGAGCACTGTGTTTTTTTTTCTTTCTTTTACTAAAGACCGCTGTATGCTTTTCTTTTGGTTTAGCTAGGACTTAGGAGAAGTCAGGACCAGAAGAGAGAAAGATAATGAGAGGATAAAAATAGTATACCAACCAAGGCTTCTCAGGCAGCCAAGCAAATTGAAAAAAGTTACAGCCAGGGCAATTCTTTATTGCCCTTTATCACCAGGTATACTATACTTCCAGGGCAAAAGCCTTTTATCGGAGGAAAACAGAGAGAAAGGTGCACCACCAACAAGGCATAGTGAGTCGATGGCCTCAGGCGGTGCCATCTAGTGACAAGTGGAGGGTGGCAGCAGGGCTGTGGGCAGAGAGCACTTCCATTGTGGAAACACTCATCTCTCTATATTCAACTGTGTCCCTGTCCTCAGGATGGCAATAAAGTTTAATGTGGCGGCGGGGCAAGGGAGAAATGTCTCCCTGCCTCGCCATTCCCTCTGATAGGCTTTAGGCCTAGTGTCTGTAGCCAGAGGTCGGTGCAGGTGGTGCAATTAAATCATCATCATCACACTACCTGAGCCAGGCTGTGTACAGCTCATGGCTCAGGCCGGAAGTGGCCTAAACCGAATCGCTGACAGCCTAATGGAGGAAAGCATTTTTTATTTTTTTTGCAGAATGCCATTGGACCACTATGGGTGGCATTATTATAACTAGGGGGAGCACACTGTGGGGACATTGGCTCTTTTTAGGGAACTAAAATGGGATATTTTTTGTACTGGCATGCATAAGGGGGCATATTTTAGTATTGGCACATATAAGGAGTCATTTTTGTGCTGGAACACGTTATAAGTAGAGATGAGCGAATCGAATCCCACGAAGTTTCAGGATAAATTCGATTCGCCTAGAAGCCAAATTTCCTCGTGCTTCGTGTCAGCGAATAGATTTAACCTAAAATCATATAAGAAACAAAAAAATTAAAACTTACCTCCTCCATTTGCTCACGACGGGCCGCCAGCCTCCACACATGATCACGGCATCTGAGTGTAAAATTAGCAATAAAAAAAAATTAAATCTAACTTACCTTCATTTGCTCGCGACAGGCCGGCCACCGTCATCTTGCTTGAAGATCTTGGCTGAAAACCCGTGCGGCGCGACATTACATCATCACGCTGGCCGGCGTGATGGCGTCATACGTCACCACACCAGCCGGCATGATGACGTAACCTCGTGCCGCACAGGATTTTGGATGAGATCTTGAAGCAAGATAGCGGCGGCCGGCCTGTCGCAAGCAAATGGAGGCGGTAAGTTTGATTTAATTATTTTTTTTATTGTTCATTTTACACTCAGATGCCGCGATCATGTATGTTTTTCCACTGGCACATATTATAAGGGGATTATAAGGGGGTATTTTTTGTACTGGCCCGCATTATAAGGTGGTATGTTTTCTACTGGCACATATTATAAGGGGGTATTTGTTGTACTAGCACACATTAAAAAGGTAATTATAAGTGAAATTATTACTACTTCGGGGGCATTATGATGGGCTTTTTTTTACCACTGGGGGACTGTGGGGAATATGTTTAATAGCATGAAGGCATTATTACTTCTGGAAAACAATGGGGGCATTATTACTATTGGGGTACTGTTAAGAGTAAGTGCACTTTGGCAGATAATTATTACTGTTGGTGGGATTTTGGTCTGCACAATTACTGTGGGGGCACCCTGGCACAGTATTAGCTTATCACAATTATTTTTGGGGTACACTATGTTTACAACATTATTACTGTCAGGCATTAGTGTTGAGCGCGAATATTCGAATTGCGAATTTTGTTTCTCGAATATCGCAATTTCGAGATTTCGCGAATATTTAGAATATCGTTCTATATATTCGCGAAATCGAATATTCTTTTTTTTTCTTTTTTTTTTTATTATATTTTTTTCTTTCCCACTTCAAAAAAATTGTTCTTACCTGTCCTTTGGATTCCTGGCTTCCTGGCTGCTCCAGTCAGTGGCGTTTTCAACTTACTGCTATATTCCATATTAGCTAAATTACAATCTAATCTATATGTGTATTTTACGAAATTTCGCAATAGTCGCAATTGCGATGCGAGTAATATAACACGAAATATTCGCATGAAGATTTCAACTTAGCACTGCTATACTCCATATTCTAGCCTAATATGGAATATAGCTGTGCTAAGTTAGCACTGCTATATTCCATATTAGGCTAGAATATGGAGTATAGCAGTGCTAAGTTGAAATCTTCATGCGAATATTTCGTGTTATATTAGTCGCATCGCAATTTCGACTTTTTCAAATGTTCTTAATATTGCTCTAACTTCGTCTTTTAGAAATTTCGTAATATTGCTCTAACTTCGTCTCTTAGAATATTACGAATATTCTAAAAGACGAAGTTAGAGCAATATTAAGAAATTTCGTAAAATACACATATAGATTGTAATTTAGCTAATATAGTGCTATAATCCCTTTTTTTTCCTGTAATTTTTTTTTGCCTCTTCTGAACCTAAGTTTTGTAAAATATGTATACTATTAAAAATTATTACTATAGCAGTATATTAGCTTAAATACAATCTATGTGTATTTTACGAAATTTCGTAATATTGCTCTAACTTCGTCTTTTAGAATATTACGAATATTCTAAAAGACGAAGTTAGAGCAATATTAAGAACATTTGCAAAAGTCGAAATTGCGATGCGAGTAATATAACACGAAATAGTCGCATGAAGATTTCAACTTAGCACAGCTATATTCCATATTCTAGCCTAATATGGAATATAGCAGTGCTAACTTAGCACAGCTATATTCCATATTAGGCTAGAATATGGAATATAGCAGTGCTAAGTTTAAATCTTCATGCGACTATTTCGTGTTATATTACTCGCATCGCAATTTCGACTTTTGCAAATGTTCTTAATATTGCTCTAACTTCGTCTTTTAGAATATTCGTAATATTCTAAGAGACGAAGTTAGAGCAATATTACGAAATTTCGTAAAATACACATATTAGCCTAGCCATAGTCATTAGCATAGGAACGTTGCCTTATACTATCAAGATAAATTTTCGCAATATGCGAAAAAATAATTTCGCGATAATTGGAATAATTGCGAATATTCGATTTCGACGAATATAACACGAATATTCATTCGAATATTCGCGAAATATCGCGAAATCGAATATGGCACCTCCCGCTCATCACTATCAGGCATACTTTTTGCTGGGCACATTTATTTTTTAGGGTACTGTGTGCCAGTAGTTGTTGAAGGGGGCACTATCTGTGTGGATAATCAGTTTCTGTGGTATAGTATTGGGGAACACAGTGGGCACAGTATTGGAAATGGCAGGATGATAGAAAAGTAGGAAACTAAGATGTCTGTCAAACTCTGCAGAGACAAAAGATGGCTGAAAGAAATCATCATGGCGGTCTGGTCAGAATGGAGAAGATGAGGAAAGAGAACATCAGAGGAGACATCACTGGATGTAAGAGGTATGGGGCACTGTATTACCCTGTGTGTTTGTAAGTCTGTAACTTAAAGAAGGGGTCCTGGAGTCTCAAGTACGTAGTTTTAAGAAACTGTAATAAGCTACCAACATTCTTCAACAATTGAATTGGGTCCATCATTGGGTTTGCTCCATATGGTGTCTTCCATTGATAACCAGGACCCCGCTAATCACCTGTTTGGAAAGGCATTCGCAGTAGTGCCGCGGCCTTCACTCAGCTCGCCGAGCACAGCGCTGTACATTGTATAGTGGTTGTGCCTGGTATTGCAGCTCAGGCCCATTCACTTCAATGGGGCTGAGTTGCACCTAGGTCATGTGACCGATGAAAGTGACCGTCAAATGGCTTAGGGAAAGCTGCGAGAAGGCCACAGCACTACTGCCTTCTCAAACAGCTGGCCAGTGGGGGTCCCAGGTGTTGGACTCCCACCCCTTTAAGGAGTTAAAGAGCTTGTATAAAAATTGAAAAAAAATCTCTACCTATGGGCCCTCTCAAGTACTAGGGCCTGGGTGCAAGTAAATCCCACCAAGCCCTATAGCTAGTTTCTGCAGTTCAGGTCCTCAGACTACTAAAGAAGTCTTCATCACTCCAACCATCATACAGACTATTTGAAAAGATCCAAGAAATTTTTGCATTCATGCGATGGAAAGAAAATCAAAATAACAAATGTAATCCAAGTCACTAAGTAATAAAGAGATCACAGAGCTGTTAAAAACCGAATACAAGGCGAGCTACGGACCCTTAAGCTGCAATGCACCATCCAGTCACTGGAACGACATATATATTTATGTCTCATTGAAAACAGCTCGCAATATTACCGAGCGGCGTATTCCAAATATGTATGCGTTATGTTCAGGAGTTGGCTGCGTTCTAGCTAGATAAGTAGGCATAGTCTGTTTATAGTGTTTTATGCCTCATTAGAATGATTTCAAGTCTCAGGACCCACATGTTAAGGCACTTAATCAAAGGCAATGGGTCGAAAATTATGTTCTAGCCTGGCTCATATTTGATTCATTCCTTCCAGATAGGGAGAGGTAAAAAACACATTACTTGCATCCGATGAAGACATGCATTATCTGTTAAGCAGTGGAAGTCTATGACTGTGTCTAACCCTCTGGGTACCAGCCCCGGACGGACATGTATTTCTTTAACTGGTCCATTTAGAGATGTGGGGGGGGGTGGCATTTTTCATTTTTTCCTTTTTACCCGGCTGACAGACAATTATTTATTTTGTCCTTAAATCTCATCTTAAAGATGTCGTCTCCTTTTCATATGTCACCTATATAATCGTCAGCTCCAGGCGGTGAATTCAATGTATATCCTTAAAAAACACTTATATGATCTACAGATGCAAAGATAACGGACGTCTTTTTTTTCTGAATTACGACTCGCTCGGCTTTGAGAAAGTGTTTGCGTTTGCAATAAAAAAAAATTGGTTCTAACTCAGCAAAAGGTAAGAGAAGGCCCCGTGTCCAGAACATAAACTGATGTCCTTTCCAGAGCAAGAATGGATTCCGAATATTCAGTTTGTGCCCCAAATCAATCCCTGGCGGATGCCCCATCGTAAATTAGGCGCATTCTCCTGCAGTCTGTGCGCCTAAACAGAAATCTACGACAGCTGCAAAACTGGCGCGAATGAAGAAATTTTTTTCGGGGTGGCTGGCCATGTCCTCTTCCCGCCCTTACCATGACCCCTTTAAGGAAAGTGTTGAGGACAATGTAAAAGCCGAGAGATGCAACAATTTTTTTAAAAGTTGCAGACATAATTTGCGGCTTTTTAACGCCACTTTGAGGCCAAGTTTTTAACTGTGGAGGCCTCCAAGGCATATGCAGTCTGATATGTCAGACAGTGCTCCATGGAACAAAAATTTATGCAGAATAGATCTCCTCCAGGAAGCCGAAAAATTGTCTTTACAGGTGTAGCTTCCGTATGAGACAGTGTCCAATATTTCCACAAATCTTTCAGCAGCAGGGGAAGATTTGTCATTTCTGAGTCCCCAAGGAAAGTTATGTCTGAGGGCCTCTGTCGCACTGCTGAGAATCACCTCCATAGGACTTTAAGCTCTGCCCCATCACAACGCTAATACCGTGACCCCGTTATATGGCCCCACATTGTATAATGCCCCCCAAACACAATATGGTGCCTCTTTAGTTTCTGTACAATTAATACTCACCCAGCCCACGTTCCCACGATGATCAGGGCAGATCTTTCACTGCAGAGCAGAGTAAGCAAGATGACATCACTTTATCACACCTGCCAGTGCCACATCACAAGTCGCAGGATGATAAGTGGAGCAGGAAGATTCCTTGCATCACCATTGTATTCAACTGTATCTATGTTCTGATGGCGCATATGCAGATGAAAGTGGTGCTGTTGCCATGAGAACCTGTCTGCCATGGGGGAAGGACAGTTGCCGCTATTGCAGTGACCCAGTAGGTCACTGCTGAATGATGAAAGACAGTGTCTGATATGGAATATGTATCTGATGTATTGTGGCTTTATTTAATTTTAAATAGTTTTTTACACTCAATGTAAGGCTGAATCATGGAGTTAATTTCCATCCTCTGGAATTAGTCTCCAGGCCCTAAATCCTAGGCTTAGCCTTTTCATGTGGAGATACTTAGTTTGAAGTAGATGTTAGTTAGTTTGCGATGTAGATGTTAGGGCTCATGCACACGGCCCAGCCGTGCCTGTATTGCAGTCTGTAATGGGTCCACAATCCAAAATAAACAGTGCAGAATGGAGGCATGGAACCCCACAGAAGCACTACGGAGCGCATCTGTGCAGTTTCTCTCCGTGCCTCCGCACCGCAAAAAATAGAACATGTTGCATCTGTTTTCGGCAGCCACACGGATTGTGCCTGTGCATTGGGACCACAAATTGCGGTCCCAAATGAACAGAACAGCTGGCACACGTTCGTGTGCATGAACCCTTTGTGTGAGGTAGGACATAGTTATATACAGGTCCTTCTCAAAAAATTAGCATATTGTGATAAAGTTCATTATTTTCTGTAATGTACTGATAAACATTAGACTTTCATATATTTTAGATTCATTACACACAACTGAAGTAGTTCAAGCCTTTTCTTGTTTTAATATTGATGATTTTGGCATACAGCTCATGAAAACCCCAAATTCCTATCTCCAAAAATTAGCATATCATGAAAAGGTTCTCTAAGCGAGCTATTAACCTAATCATCTGAATCAACTAATTAACTCTAAACACCTGCAAAAGATTCCTGAGGCTTTTAAAAACTCCCAGCCTGGTTCATTACTCAAAACCACAATCATGGGTAAGACTGCCGACCTGACTGCTGTCCAGAAGGCCATCATTGACACCCTCAAGCAAGAGGGTAAGACACAGAAAGAAATTTCTGAACGAATAGGCTGTTCCCAGAGTGCTGTATCAAGGCACCTCAGTGGGAAGTCTATGGGAAGGAAAAAGTGTGGCAGAAAACGCTGCACAACGAGAAGAGGTGACCGGACCCTGAGGAAGATTGTGGAGAAGGACCGATTCCAGACCTTGGGGGACCTGCGGAAGCAGTGGACTGAGTCTGGAGGAAGACTGGGGAGAGGGAAATGCCAAAATGCCTGAAGTCCAGTGTCAAGTACCCACAGTCAGTGATGGTCTGGGGTGCCATGTCAGCTGCTGGTGTTGGTCCACTGTGTTTTATCAAGGGCAGGGTCAATGCAGCTAGCTATCAGGAGATTTTGGAGCACTTCATGCTTCCATCTGCTGAAAAGCTTTATGGAGATGAAGATTTCATTTTTCAGCACGACCTGGCACCTGCTCACAGTGCCAAAACCACTGGTAAATGGTTTACTGACCATGGTATTACTGTGCTCAATTGGCCTGCCAACTCTCCTGACCTGAACCCCATAGAAAATTTGTGGGATATTGGGAAGAGAAAGTTGAGAGACGCAAGACCCAACACTCTGGATGAGCTTAAGGCCGCTATCGAAGCATCCTGGGCCTCCATAACACCTCAGCAGTGCCACAGGCTGATTGCCTCCATGCCACGCCGCATTGAAGAAGTCATTTCTGCAAAAGGATTCCCGACCAAGTATTGAGTGCATAACTGAACTTAATTATTTGAAGGTTGACTTTTTTTGTATTAAAAACACTTTTCTTTTATTGGTCGGATGAAATATGCTAATTTTTTGAGGTAGGAATTTTGGGTTTTCATGAGCTGTATGCCAAAATCATCAATATTAAAACAAGAAAAGGCTTGAACTACTTCAGTTGTGTGTAATGAATCTAAAATATATGAAAGTCTAATGTTTATCAGTACATTACAGAAAATAATTAACTTTATCACAATATGCAAATTTTTTGAGAAGGACCTGTAGTTACATAGTTAATACGGTTGAAAAAAGACATAAGTCCATCAAGTTCAACCAAGGGATAGTTGGGGACGTGAATCCCAGGAGGAAGTGAGACTCTGGACAACCCATGAGACTGAGGGTAGAAAAGAAAAAAAGGAGGGTGCGCGGCAGTAGTCTGTGAAGGTAACACACATTTATAGCTTCTAGACTTTACAGCCTTTGTTTACTCAAAAAAGCTTTCAGCTCCTAGTCATATAAGTATGGCCGACTGTGTGTCTGTCTTAGGGTCAGCACTCCGCAGTGGGAACTGTAGACATATATTTTGTGAGGAATTAAACCCCTAGGCTCGATTGGAAATGAAAAAAAGATGGCTTAAGATAGCCTAAAGAGGCACCATATTCATCCCAGTAGCTCAGACTGAATAATACATTTGGTACACTTTTATCTTTAGACCACCTAGTTGTTGGCTTACTTTGCAATACAATTTTGTGGCAAAATTTTGGCACAATTATGGTGCAAAAATATCACATCTTAGGCTGCACACTTTTTCCCGCTAAACCACTTTCTTTCCTACAAAGTTCTGTCCCTTGGTGTGCTAGGTGCAGATTTTTTGAAAACTAGCTGTGTCAAATTGCACCAATAATGTACCAAATTGCTGAAAATGTTGGCTCGTTTTATGACAAGGTATAAGCAAAATTAGTTATGGTGAGCCATTCTATTACACTTTCGGTAGATTGATATTTAAATGCATGCATGCATTTAGGCTATGTACAACATGTACAACGCTATAAAGTTATTAACATTTTTTTCAAGTTAAGATTTCAAATTTTTATACTTATACAATATGTCAGTTACAGATGGAGTACAGCTACTTTTTTCGTTTATGTGTTTTGTTATGTACTGATGATCATCGATCCCAACGTAGCTCCCTCCCTACTCCTAAATGCTGCAGCTCTGATTGTTCAGATTGGCTGCTGTGTATAAGCAGAAGCTCAGCAGGAAATCAGAACATGGATTTCTAGACTCCTTTAAGACAAGGACAGAATGATTACTAACTGAAAACAACTACCAGTGAGAAAAAGGTTACCAGGTACCTGCTGCACATCAACTGAGGGAGATGAGCACCAGTTAGGAAGTTTGCTTTAATTCCACTCAGGAGATTAAAGCCGTGGTCAAACAGTGACTTTGTATTGCATTATCAAAGATCACTGAGTAGCACTGCCTGTACTGCAAGAAATGTGAGTGAATGAGGTGGTATTGTGCCTTACATTGCAACCAAACAGTCCTATGGAAAACCCAACAGATACATTGTAATTAGAGATGAGTGAAGTTTTGGAAAATTCGATTTGGCTGCTTTGCCAAATAAAAAAATAAAAAAATCTCTTTGTGACACATTTTTTGTAATTAGCGGGTGCATTGACAGGGAGCTGCGATAGCACCACTCCCCATCATTGTACCCCTTAGATGCCACGTTCATACATGATCACGGCATCTGAGAGTAAAAATGGTGTAAAATTAACAGAAAAAAAATGTTATTATAATTACTGCCTCCATTTGCTCGCGACGGGCCGGCCGCCGCCATCTTGCTTGAAGATCAGACTGAAATCTTGTGCGGCTCGATGCTATACGTCACCAGGCACAGGATTTCAGACAAGATCTTCAATCAAGATGGCGGCGGCTAGCCGGTTGCTATAAAAAAAGGAGGCGGTAAGTATATACAGTACAGACCAAAAGTTTGGACACACCTTCTCATTCAAAAAGTTTTCTTTATTTTCATGACTATGAAAATTGTAGATTCACACTGAAGGCATCAAAACTATGAATTAACACATGTGGAATTATATACATAACAAACAAGTGTGAAACAGCTGAAAATATGTCATATTCTAGGTTCTTCAAAGTAGCCACCTTTTGCTTTTATTACTGCTTTGCACACTCTTGGCATTCTCTTGATGAGCTTCAAGAGGTAGTCCCCTGGAATGGTTTTCACTTCACAGGTGTGCCCTGTCAGGTTTAATAAGTGTGATTTCTTGCCTTATAAGTGGGGTTGGGACCATCAGTTGCGTTGAGGAGAAGTCAGGTGGATACACAGCTGATAGACCTACTCAATAGACTGTTAGAATTTGTATTATGGCAAGAAAAAAGCAGCTAAGTAAAGAAAAACGAGTGGCCATCATTACTTTAAGAAATTAAGGTCAGTCAATCAGCCGAAAAATTGGGAAAACTTTGAAAGTAAGGGCTATTTGACCATGAAGGAGAGTGATGGGGTTCTACGCCAGATGACCTGGCCTCCACAGTCACCGGACCTGAACCCAATCGAGATGGTTTGGGGTGAGCTGGACCGCAGAGTGAAGGCAAAAGGGCCAACAAGTGCTAAGCATCTCTGGGAACTCCTTCAAGACTGTTGGAAGACCATTTCAGGGGACTACCTCTTGAAGCTCATCAAAAGAATGCCAAGAGTGTGCAAAGCAACACTTGTTTGTTATGTACAGTGGGATGCGAAAGTTTGGGCAACCTTGTTAATCGTCATGATTTTCCTGTATAAATCGTTGGTTGTTACGATAAAAAATGTCAGTTAAATATATCATATAGGAGACACACACAGTGATATTTGATAAGTGAAATGAAGTTTATTGGATTTACAGAAAGTGTGCTATAATTGTTTAAACAAAATTAGGCAGGTGCATAAATTTGGGCACCACAAAAAAGAAATTAAATCAATATTTAGTAATATATATATATTTTTTTTACACTATTTCAGGTTAAATCGATTTGCTACCATGAAACGTGAGGAAATTCGGCTTTGCAGAAAATCTAATTTATCCTGAAATTCCGATCGGATTCCACTTCGTTGGATTCGATTCGTTCAACTCTAATTGTAATATCAAAATGAGTTATGGCAGCACAGTCAGTTTTAATAAAGTTACATTTTGTATTTGCATAAAGTAACAGTAAAAGTGTATATATACATATATTTGCATTGTACAATCTGAAAATGTTCAGAAACCTTCCCAACTACCCAAACAATCCATCTACAAGCATACAGTTAATGGTAGACAGGGAGGAGGGGGATGCAGGTGCAGTTTCTTAGTGTTTCAATGATGCAGCAGGAGGGGGACAGGGTGGGAGAAGTCCTCTGAATTGTTTAGAGCATCAGGAGAAGTCTACCTATACAGCAAGCATGGAGAGCAAAATTCTATTAGCTAACCCCAAGCACTCTAGTTACACCAAAACTCTGGTAGGCTGGAACTACATGACAACATCCATTGCCTGCTGACTGGTAGCAGTAACCTCATGGGTCAAATAAAATATCAATTTAGTGCTATGAAACATCTGAACTGTGGGCCACAGTGGGATGTAACATCACTGTGCTCTAATATATGTAGCACCCCATCAGATGGGACATGTCATCAAGTTGCCCTTGCCCAAGACATGGGTCAACACACTACCCAAGGACCCATAATGTGTTCCAGTAAACTCTTCCAATGTACTCTTGATACTATATCCTAAAATTTCATTTCCTTTTATCTACCACTGATCCTTCCTTCCTAGGACTACTCATTACACTTCATTAGGGATTGGAGTGGACACCATGTTGTCTTCCCCATCTCCCCGACAAAGCTTTATTGCTCCCAGCAAGTTAAGGGTTTTCGAACAGTTCTGTCATTTATGGTAAATGGCTGTAAACAGTCGGCACTCTGTAATGTCACGTTTCGTATAAATCAAACATCCCTTGTCATGTTGATAGCTGGCGTTTGTCTAATGTATTTTATATTACGAAACCTTTACCCTGCAGCACTATTTCATATGGGATATTATGTTCTCATGGTGGAAAGTACATTATCAGTAATTATAGCACATGCTATCATTATATGATCAATCCGGGACCTCATCCATTAAAACAAACCAAATAAAAGTTGGGTAATCTTAATGAGGGCTGCAGTATGTGACAGTCAATGTAACTAAATGTAAGAATTTCATATATATTCCATATTTATTGAAACATTATCACAGTATTAAATAATGACATATCACAATATAATCCGATAAATTACCTAAAATATTGTACCATGCAACAGCAATGATATGGGGCAGTGGTTTCCAATCTGTGGCACTCTGGATGTCGCCTAAGGCTGGTAAACATATCACCAAAATAGACATAACAGTTCATTACCCCCTGGTTGGGTCATATGGAAGCCTTTTAGTAAAATGTGTAGCTGACTTTTGAGGAAATCAATTTGACCTAGAGTAACATAATGTGTATAGCTTACCCCAAATCATAGTGTAAGTTAAGGCTCCTGGGCCAAGATGCAAAATCTGTATCAGGATACTCCTTGTCATCATTGCCCTGGATGTATAGGATGATGATGACCATTTTGAGTGATGGTAGATCCATAGGGCTTCTATTACGTACAGTATGTAGACCTGCATGCATACATGAGAACCAGTATGTCTCACACTTTCCTACTGGGGCCTTCACTCGAGAGGTTAATGGACATTTTGAGGAACATATTTTGGAAAGATGTTACAGACAGCTGTAGTAGGTCTCCTGTACACAAGTAATACAGGAACCATGTGCCTAGTAAAGAGATAGGTTTCCTAATATTTTCACACAAAATTCACTGGACTCGGGGAACACGGGGTGTGGGAAACCGTCTGCCTGCCAACCCACAAACTCACATCTCTGCTTACATCTCTTTGCTTCTCAAATGTAAATTAGTTACTGTAAAACATGGCCAGATAGTTTTACTTTCTCCTGCAGAGATGTATTACATTCCTAGTGGTCTAGGCCAGTAAAAGGGTCCATGATAACATCCTTATCATGCCATGGCACTGGATAGGTTAATGATAACACTCCTGGTGGTTTAGGGCAGTGAAGGTGATCATGATAACATCTCTGGCAGGCCAGGGCACTGGAAATTTAATGGTAACACCCCTGGTGGTGTAGGGCAGTGAAGGTGTTAACGATGACATTCATAGTAGGTCAGGGTTCTGAACACAATAATAGTTGTCTACAGCAGTAAAGATGTACATAGAGATGTATATGATAACATCCCTGATGTGTCAGCGCCCTGGACAGGTTAATAGTAAGACACCTGGTGGTCTAGGTTAGTGAAAGTGTTAATGATAATATCTCTGGTGAGGCAGGTTAGTGAACAGTTTAATAGTAACATCCCTGGTGGTCTAGAGGGTGAAGTGGTTGATTATAACATCCCTGGCGAAGCAGGTCAGTGAACAGGTTAATGGTAACATCTCTGGTGGTCTAGAGCGTGTAGTGGTTGATTATAACATTCCAAGTGATCTAGGGCACTGAGAGGGATATTGTAAATGTCCCTGGTGGCCTGAGATACTTTAGTGAAGTGTTGAATTTTCTGGGAAGGGCTTAACTAGCTGTAATGAAGACCATGGCATCTACAGCTGTCAACACAGACAATTGTAGAGTCTTTGTGATTGGCTGACAAGAACGTGGTTTTGTGATTTATAAGAAGGCAAAAAATTGTGGATGCTTTTTTTAAAGTCTTTCCTTTATACATTACCTCCATTCATGATTCATTCCTTGCTTTGGCTTCAAAAACTGCATAAAAACCTGGAGATGGAACCCAGCCTAAAGTTAAAAAGGCCAAAAAATTAAATAAAATCCTAAATCATCATTAACATTCTGCCGGCACTTAATTAGGCTTTCATTGTCACACATGTCCACGTTTAGCAGAATTTAGACTATTTAGCAGGCTTTGAAAATCAGTCACTTCATAAATTTCTGAAGCTTGAATCGATGTGTATTGTCAGGCCCTCTGGCGTGGTTTCCTATGGCCGGCCTCGAATGCATGTTTTATGGGGCTGTTACCTCCTCTGCACGGCTTGCCCCAATGAATCTGTCATGGCTGCTATTGATTGACATGCCAGCGTAAGTGAGACGTGATTCTGATTGACTTCCTAATTACTGCTACTCTGATGTCTCACCAACTGGTAAGGCCAGAGGTTAATAGTTTTGATGTTCAGCCATTGCTGCCTCTAGAAGCTCCTTAGAAGTCAATATCTGAATCAAGTTCTCAAGGCTATTGCAAACAAAAAAGGATCAATTACACCCTTTCTCTAGTCTTCGACTCTGTCTGACAAGGGTTTGATGAGAAGACGATTAACTCTGTCCCTACCATTAAGCAATAGACAGGAGGTTGGTCCAAAATGACCCCGTCCACCAGGTACAAAGTACTCCAAACTTCACACTTGATTACATATATTCACATTACTGAGCTAGCGCTTTCTTGAAGGTCCAGTCTATTGTTATAAAGCTATTCCGAGGGATTCCTATTGATTACAGATGCGTTCCTCCGTGATTATTTATGTGCTTTACCATTTCAATTTAATTCTAACTTCTGTGAGTCCTCCTATCTGGTGTTGGCATTTATGGCTCAATTCCTCATTACCTTACAGGGCTGGGCACATCTCAGGAGCAAGGTAGTCAACACACCTTGAAATTGTACCGTACTGAAAGATTTAACTCACTATGGCTATATCTATATGACCTGAGTGGCATTTTATGATATACATGACTTCTAGGCAAGTTTTGCATATGGTTGCTTGCTTTTTATATCTGCAGCAGGCCACAAGGGAGGCAGGGAGGATAGGAGCAGTGATGGAGGTTGTAGTTACTTACCGTGGCAATCCTCACTCTGGCGTTCCCCTGGGCACATTCTAGTTCTTAGGCTCTCTGCCTGGTGATAGTGGAGGTGCCCTTGGTGTAAACAGGTTTTAGGGTGCAAGGCAGGGGTCCAGCGGACAGACCTGCAATGCAGTTGTGATGATGATGATGCAGACGGCCGCACGGTACAATGATGAGGCTGGCTTTAATGCAACAAGTGCACTGTACTTTACTGAGGCAATTGGTTCACACAGGCACTGATCAAATTCAGTGCAGTTTTTACGGTTGGCATATGCAATTCCTCAAGGCTGTGAAGGGGAGGCAGTGGGCACAGTAAAAGTTCCCTTTGGGTCTATCTTTATTCAATCAGTCTGTACAATCTCTATTTTTCAGCCTAAGGCCTCTTACACACAAACGTTTTTTTTTCCGTTTACGTCCCGTTTTTGTGTTCCGTATACGGAACCATTCATTATATTAGATCCGCAAGAAAAACGGAAGGTACTCCGTATGCCTTGCGTTTACGTATTTCTGTTTTCCGTTCCGTTCAAAGATAGAACATGTCCTATTATTGTCCGCATAACGGACAAGAATATTACTGTTCTATCAGGGGCCAGCTGTTCCGTTCCGCAAAAAACAGAATGCACACGGATGTCATCCGTATTTTTTGTGGATCCATTTTTTGCGGACCGCAAAATACTGAAAAAGTCATACAGTCGTGTGCAAGAGGCCTAAGGGGAACATTTTGTCTGTCTTCAAATCTATATATCCACAGTACCCTCATCAGGATACAGTCTCTCCAAACAGGAGGCCAATCTGTGCTTTCCATATGTTAAGGGCCCTGAGGCACATTGCCCCAACCACAATGCAGGGAAGTCTATAGCCTCATTGTACATTTGTTACCTTAAGGTGCTCTGTACTTTCCTTATATGGACGCTGAATGTTCTTCTGAATGCAGTAGCTCTTTTCCTCCAGGACTGGCAGATATACAGTCACTTTGCTGCTTTCAATCTATAAGGCAAGGGGTTTCCCTGTCTAGCTCTGCTCCTTGCTGCCTTTTGCTACTTACTTACTCACAGCTTACACTAAACTAAACCACTTCCTCTCAGAGGAAGGGGTGGTACCAGCCCATCGTCAGCCCATCCTAATGACTGTTGTTAGGGAATCCCTCCCTGCCCAGACTTTTCCTATAGGACACATAGTAAATAAAGTACAATCACATTAACCCTTTGCAGTGGAGCACTGCATATCTATATCTTTTTATATATCTATTTAAATATGTCTCATATGCATGCCATTATTTTTTAGCAAAAGCCATCCCCGACGCACTTACCACAAAGATCAGGTCTTCCGGAAGACAGAAAAAGCATGCATGCATGCATACATAATACCACATTTCCATTCTTGTTCTCTGCTGTTTTATGCCCTGGCTCAGTGGCTTCTCCAGTGGCAGGGGTAACTGCACTAACGTAAATGGCCATGTTTCCGCTGGCTGCTGCCCTATCGGTGTGGGTTCTGGAACAATCTCGTTCAGGCACAGTTTCAGCAGGTTGCTGTAAACTATTTAAGCTTTTTTATTCTTTTTGGTAAACTTGTAGTAGATATCTGTTCCAGGAGGATGCAAAATATATGTTATAGTGTTTGGCTCTCATTCCTATTTGATATCCAATTTACTAGTGCGGTGATTGTTCTTTAGCCATACATGGTCTCTGATTTTGAGTGGCTCAGCTTTAGCTGACTGTTCATGATCTCACAGCTGTTTCTGGCATGCTCCTGCCATGCAGATTTTCAAAACTTCTTGGGCATCTGCTAAACATTTTTTGTACTTGCTCAGTCTATGGCACAGTATTTATAGAATCTGGGATTGACACATCCAAAGTGAGGTCAGCTGGTAGTCTGCCTTGACAGCCAAATATACTGTAAGGTAGTATGGTGTTTACCTGTGGTACAGTAGGTGGTGTTGTTCTGAGCTTTTAACAACTATGAAGTGAACACAGTTCTTGGAACAGTTGGCACTAAAAGGCAGATCTCTGGTCTACCAAGATCTTCTCAGGGCAAACATAAGTCAACATGACGTTCTTCTAGAAGACAGCTAAATAGTCATGGCAGGTCTTCTATAGGCACAACCACTACAAATTTAGTGTAGTGGTCAATCAATGTCTTGGCATAGGTATATCCTGATCGGCTAGGCTCCAACTTGACATGATCGATGGCCACGATCTCCAAAAGTGTTCAGCTAACAATGGGATATAGAGGAGGTTTCTGATTGTGCTTCTCACTTCTTCCAAGGGAATAAGTAAAGCATTCTTGGCACTGGTTCTTGATATCTCCCCTCATATTGAGAACCTTTGGCTTATGGTAGTTTTTGTCTTCTGCACAACAAAAAGGCCTGACATGTCGTGGTACATCTCATGAACTATTCTGGCATTGGGCAGGGTATGATAATCTGGTAGAGTCAATCAATGGTAATGGGGTCTAGGGAACTCTGTAGCATCAACCCTTGTTGCATAAAGAGATGTTTTCTCTGCTGTCATAACTACATTACCTTGGTAAATTCTTTCTGGTATTCTTCCACTGGTGAAGAAGTCTTGTAGGTTCTGGACTTTCTGCTGTTGAGCTAAATTATTATTTGTCTTTGATGGCAACTGTGTTCTGGTAGGCAAACTCAGTATCTTTACCTCTTCCTAGATGTCATCATTTTGGGTAGCATCTGCATTCTCATTGGGCTTGCCAGTTCTGTATTTGATCATGAAGTCATAGTTAGCAATACAAGAGGCTCTTGATCTCTATTCTAGGGCTCCTAGCCAGGCTGTACTCACATGTTACAGTGGACTCTTGTCAGTATAGACCATGAATTGTTTTACTGAGAGGTAGTTTTTAAAATTTTCAGTTACGGCCCACATGAGTAATTCCAGCTATAAGGAACTGTAGTTCTGGTTGTTTCTTTCAGCTCCTCTGGGAGCTCAGCTGGCAAAAGCGATCACCCTTTTTCATCCATCTTGCATCAGAGATAGAATGGTCCAAGACCCTTCTTATTGGCATCAGGTAGAGGCGAAAGGGTTGATTGTAGTCATATAGGATGTGTGTTTAGGTCAACTTATGCTTAATTAGCTGGAAGGCAATTTCTCTGTCTTCATTCCACTCTATGGATATTCAGGTCTTTAGGTACTTTTTGGGATATTAGCTCAGGAGTTCTTGCAGTGGTTTGGTAATCTGGGAGAAGTGAGGTATAACGTTTCTGTAGTAATCTGCAAAACTCAAGAAACTTCTCTTTCCCCATAGTAGCGGTAGACCAGTTATTGACCACAGATATCTTCTCTGAATCAGGTCTCACACCTTCAGAGCTGATGACATGTGTACATGATGGCTTTGAGACCATGCTTGATGAGGACTTAGAAGACTTTGGCCAGGTGTTTTAGGTGGTCTTCGTAGGACTTGGAGTATATGATGACATCATATATGTATAGAATAACTGTTTCAATGTTCTTGTGCCCCAAGCAACATTCCATTAGTCTCTGGAAGGTTCTGGGTGCGATACAAAGTCAAAAGAGCATATAGATGAATTCAGATAGGCCCATAAGGGTGGTGAGTGCTGTCTTCTCATGTTATCAGGTGCCATAGGTACTTGCCAGTACCCACTTGTTAAATCATAGGTGGAGAAGTAGGCTGCTAATCCCAATGTTGTTAAAGGGCTTCTGTCACCCCACTAAACAGTTGTTTTTTTTTTGTGTACTTATAATCCCTATACTGCGATTTATCCATACATAATGTGATTAATCATTTTGGTTCAGTAGATTCTGCTAAAAACGTACTTTTATAATATGTAAATTACCTGTCTACCAGCAAGTAGGGCGGCTACTTGCTGGTAGCAGCCGTATCCTCCTATCATAATGACGCCCCCTCCGCATGTTGATTGACAGGGCCAGCGAACGGGATCTTTCTCTGGCTGGCCCTGTCTGCTATCAAGATCTCGCGCCTGCATCGTAGCGGTATTCAATCGGCGCAGGCGCACTGAGAGGCGGACGCTCGCTCGGCCGCTCCATCCTCAATGCGCCTGCGCCGATGACATCACATCTACACCCGACGCAGGCACATTGAGGATGGAGCGGCCGAGCGAGCGTCCTCCTCTCAGTGCGCCTGCGCCGACTGAAGACAGGTACGGCGCAGGCGCCAGATTTTGAATGCAAACAGGGCCAGCAGAGAAAGATCCCGTTCGCTGGCCCTGTCAATCAACATGCGGAGGGGGCGTCATTATGATAGGAGGATGCGGCTGCTACCAGCAAGTAGCCGCCCTACTTGCTGGTAGACAGGTAATTTACATATTATAAAAGTACGTTTTTAGCAGAATCTACTGAACCAAAATGATTAATCACATTATGTATGGATAAATCGCATATAAGTACATAAGTACACAAAAAAAAAAAAAACAGTTTAGTGGGGTGACAGAAGCCCTTTAAGGACTCTTCTATGTGTGGCAAAGGATAGGCATCTTTATGGGTTATGTTCATTTTTCTGTAGTCCACGCAGAACCAGATATTACCTTTGTCTTTTTCTTGATGAGAATGAAGGGTGCAGCCAATGGACTGTGGCTGTCTCAAATGACCTTGTCTTATCTTATTTTTTGGATCATCTTTTTGATGGGTTGATACATGGCTGGTGGTATTGAGCAGTACATGATTAGAAGATGAGAGTCAGTAGGAATGGTGTGCTTGATCATACAGGCTTCTCTAAAGTCCAAGAGATGCTTGGCAATATTCTTTTACAGCATTGAGCACAGACTTTCTCAGCAGATGTGGCCACATCAACATCAATTTCTGCTCACCACCCAAAGCCTTTCATTTCCTGAAAAGTGAGCTGTGGAGTTCAAAAGTCCATAAGACTGATTATCTCCCTATGAAATACTACACACACCACCTCTCAATAGTGGAAATGCACAACAAAGTATATATACAGTACAGACCAAAAGTTTGGACACACCTTCTCATTCAAAGAGTTTTCTTTATTTTCATGACTATGAAGGCATCAAAACTATGAATTAACACATGTGGAATTATATACATAACAAACAAGTGTGAAACAACAAAAAAATATGTCATATTCTAGGTACTTCAAAGTAGCCACCTTTTGCTTTGATTACCGCTTTGCACACTCTTGGCATTCTCTTGATGAGCTTCAAGAGGTAGTCCCCTGAAATGGTCTTCCAACAGTCTTGAAGGAGTTCCCAGAGATGCTTAGCATTTGTTGGCCTTTTTGCCTTCACTCTGTGGTCCAGCTCACCCCAAACCATCTTGATTGGGTTCAGGTCCGGTGACTGTGGAGGCCAGGTCATCTGGCGCAGCACCCCATCACTCTCCTTCATGGTCAAATAGCCCTTACTTTCAAAGTTTTCCCAATTTTTCGGCTGACTGACTGACCTTAATTTCTTAAAGTAATGATGGCCACTCGTTTTTCTTTACTTAGCTGCTTTTTTCTTGCCATAATACAAATTCTAACAGTCTATTCAGTAGGACTATCAGCTGTATATCCACCTGACTTCTCCTCAACGCAACTGATGGTCCCAACCCCATTTATAAGGCAAGAAATACCACTTATTAAACCTGACAGGGCACATCTGTGAAGTGAAAACCATTTCAGGGGACTACCTCTTGAAGCTCATCAAGAGAATGCCAAGAGTGTGCAAAGCAGTAATCAAAGCAAAAGGTGGCTACTTTGAAGAACCTAGAATATGACATATTTTCAGTTGTTTCACACTTGTTTGTTATGTATATAATTCCACATGTGTTAATACATAGTTGTGATGCCTTCATAGTCATGAAAATAAAGAAAACTCTTTGAATGCAAAGGTGTGTCCAAACTTTTGGTCTGTACTGTATTTTGCTCTTTTGTTTGCTCCACATCTTTGCCTCTCTCTTACAGGTCTGTTTTCTTCATCTATACTCCTCAATATCTCAGCTTCAACTTATTGCATCAGCCAAACTAAACCTCTCCATATGGGAAGGGTGTAGCAGCCTCACTTAGTAATGGTAACCAAGGCCTGTTAACTCCTTGTGTAAGTTACATACAGAGAATGCATGATACACATTTCCAACCCTTTTAACAGTAGAGCACTTGTGTAGACGTGAGACACTTTAATTGCACACTTGCGCTTCTATGGGTTATGGCTACTAAATGAGTCCCTTTAAGAATCATGACTGATAAGCTCTCAGATATGTAAGACATATGTATGTGCTGCTTCCCCTGTGGTACTCACCTTTAAGGCACTGGGACCTTTCAGATGCTGGGCATAGAGTGGTGTTAGAGTGTTGGTTCTGTGCATGTTTTCAAGATGGCAGTACCCTCTAACTTCTAGTGGTCTCCAGCTGATATGACGCATTAACCCCTTGCAATGGAGCATTTTGTAGTATTGGGACGCTGCATACCTATATCTCTTATTTATCTATTTATATATGTCTCCGATATGCATGTTGTTCAATCAGAGTCATGTAGTGAGGCACCAACATATACAGACAGTAGGACAACTTGACGGTGGGGAGGGTTGTAAAGTAATATTAGGAGTTGTAAGGCATTGTATGAGTTTTGCCAGTAGGTATTGGTGTTAGACACTTGAGGAAAGTAAAGGAGAGAAGAGATTAAAAGATCATAAAAGGAGGTGTCAGGATAGGGAAAGTTTCTATGTGGTGATCCAAGGAAAGTAGTGACGCATTAGACTAGTTTTGCTCTGGTTAGTCCTTTACTGGTGAGGCCTGGCTCCAAGAATGTCTCTAGGAAGTGTTGGAGGCTGGAGGAGGTTCTTCTATGGCTCCCTCCAGGCATGTCTCTGACCTGTAGGCTTTAGTGACAGGGCAGAACTGTTTTCCCAAGGTTTAAAGAACAGCAGCACTGGTCTTCTTTCGGAGACTGGACTTTCAAAGGACTCAAGTCGAAATGGGAGCCGGGCATGAGAAAGTTCAGTCAGTCCTCTGCTCATGCTACACAGAAGGTGACGGGAAGACTCAGGACAGCAGAATCGGCTTCTCACTAGTGTCTTTTAGACATTTTTAATTATTTCACATCTTCGACATTCACATACAGAACTGTTTTAAAACTTTTGCTTACTTTTGCTTACCCTTGAAACCAAAAGCGATTTCTCTCCACCCTGGAGGACTACCTTTAGTCCTCCAGAGAGAAGCAAGCTGAGGGTAGATCACACAGGTGAGTGTCAGCAGGGAAGCGTTTATTAAATGCAGCCATCTCCTCCACAGTATGGGGAGGAGCGATCTCTAATGCCCACAAGTGTGCTGACAATTCCCCTGGGCCTGCAACAATGACATGCCCTCAATGGAGGTAGACCATTAAACAGCAGTCAGACTCGTTGTGGAAAGAAGCCTACCACTGAGCTGCTTTTACTGCTACCCTAATGGTTTTTCTGCGGCCACTACAAGAAGGAACACACTGTATATAGATTTATACAATTCCTATTGAGTTATATTGTAGCTGCACACATTCATATATACTGAGCTCCACCTAGTGTTGGCTGCAGTCAGCCAAGGATTTATCATTTACAATGCAAAGAAGAAAAACAGTGGATTTGGAGGTCAGTGGATGATATTTATTATTATATTTAGGACAGCTTCAAGATATAAACACTTAAAAAAATTAAGCATTTGGGTTGAACCCCATCATTCTTTGACATGTGCACCTATGCCACACAGAGTGTTAACAGTCTCCATCACTGTAATGGTAGATTAAAACACATTTTTTACTCCTTTTTTCCAAATTAGCTTTTTCAAAAACAGCTGTGGCTAATTGTTAGCTTACAGGAACTCTTTCATCAAAAAAATCTTGTATCACATATTAACAACCTATATGTGAATATTCTATGTAATTTATTTATAAAAGCTTTTTTACTTTTTTGAAGTGATTTCTGTCCTGGCTCTTTAACTTAGCCCCCTTCACATATATTGGTCGTGTCTAGAGATGAGCGAATCGAATCCCACGATGTGGAATTCGATCTGAATTTCAGGATAAATTCGATTTGCCTAGAAGCCGAATTTCCTCGTGCTTCATGTCAGCGAATCGATTTAACCTGAAATAGTATAAAAAAAAAATAATTTCAAACCTACCTCCTCTATTTGCTCGCGACGGGCCGCCAGCCTCCATCTTGCACTGCACAGGATTTTGGCCAAGATCTTCAAGCAAGATGGCGGCGGCTGGCCTGTCGCAAGCAAATGGAGGCAGTAAGTTTGATAAAAAAAAAAGTATTGTTAATTTTACACTCAGATGCCGCGATCATGTATGAACGAGGCATCTGAGGGGTACAATGACGGGGGCGGCGCTATCGCGGCTCCCTGTCATTGCACCCGCTACTTACAAAAAATGCGCTTATTGGGGAAGTAATTTGTCACAAAGCTAAAGCTAAATTTTTTGGTGAAATTCTGCGAACTTTTAAGACATTCGCTCATCTCTAGTTGTGTCCAACAAGCTTTTTAACAACTGAAATACACTGAACAAAAATATAGACGCAACACTTTCGGTTTTGCTCCCATTTTGCATGAGCTGAACTCAAAAATCAGAAACATTTTCTACATACACAAAAGACCCATTACTCTCAAATATTGTACACAAATCTAAATCTGTGTTAGTGAGCACTTCTCCTTTGCCGAGATAATCCATCCCACTTCACAGGTGTGGTATATCAAGGTGCTGATTAGACAGCATAAATATTGCACAGGTGTTCCTTAGACTGCCCACAATGAAAGCCACTCTGAAATGTGCAGTTTGATCACACAGCACAATGCCACAGATGTCGCAGGGGGGGAATTTGAGGGAGTGTGCAATTGGCATGCTGACTGCAGGAATGTCTACCAGAGCTGCATGCAGTACTTTTAGTCTGGCTGCCTCTCGGCGTGCGCTGCCGTGCTGCCGCCGGAACTCTGCCCCCGTCCCCATTAAAGTCAATGGGGATGGAGCAGCAGTCCGGGGACACACGTGAACTAGCGGCAGGACGGATCCGACAGGCTGTTCACCCGCCAGAACAGCCTGCCAGAGTCGCCTGCCGCTAGTGTGAAAGTACCCTTATCTGTGGCTTCAGTCTGGTTCCCATCAGCTTCAGTTACTGTTTCTTATTAGTGTGAGGAATCCCGTGACCAGTTTTGCCGAGTAGGGGGGGGGGGTCTTTGGCATCATTTTTCCTCGCAGAGGTACTAAGTCCTTTTATATATCAGGAGTGGGCTGCTCTCG
The DNA here is from genome assembly GCF_905171765.1 of Bufo bufo. Classification (NCBI taxonomy): domain Eukaryota; kingdom Metazoa; phylum Chordata; class Amphibia; order Anura; family Bufonidae; genus Bufo; species Bufo bufo. The sequence goes on from NC_053390.1 coordinate 56,016,890, forward strand.
GAGATACTTTCTTAAAGCTCCTGCAGCAGTGAGGGGAAAACGCTCCCTCACCACACCATGCCGCTTCACTCTCTTGCTCCAACTCTTAACTCCCTTCTAGCTTTCTGCCACATCTCCCTTGGTGGGAAGCAGGGCTAGCCCACTTCTGCCCAAAAGGGGGGAGGGGAATGGAATGGTAAGTTCCATTCTATTTAAAGGTACTCTCTGCCAGATAAACACTGCCACCTTCTGGACAACCAGGCACATTATATGTAATAACAGTTGCATAACAATATTATTAAGCCACAATATCAGAGGACCTGGAATTAAATACACTGATCACAATCTTTGTTAGCCATTAGAAACAGTAGCTAGGTGTGAAAATGGTAGTGCCCCCTCTGGGGTACTACACATCAGTGTGTCAAGACAGCAGAGAAATCAGTAAAATTAGAGCTTTACAGACACTGCTGTAGGTGAGGGACTACGGCTTAAGCACCCATCATCTAGACCTCATCTAGGCCAGACTAACAATAAGCCTGTATTACATTGGACACCCATATTCACAAGTGCCTTCTAGTGCCAACCAATTGCCATGCAACAGCCACCATACCTCCTTATCTGGTGCCAGAATCTGCAAGTTGTACTTAATACTGCTGGATGTGGCACAAGGTATATTTTGCACTAAGTAAAGAGAGACTTTTATACGTTTAGTTCTGGCTTGTTTTCCAAACCACTGAACAACTGCACCGATCCCCAGGGAACAATGGCCTGAGGGAATACACCGTGACACAACACAACATTTTTATTGATAATTAATTATCTAAATTATATTAGAAAAAAGAACACAAATGATAAAAATTGCTGGATGTTCAGAGAAAGCAGTAAGGTATGTATGGGGTCTAATACATGAGAACTTATCGGTGCTGTGTTTCCCCCAGACCGCAATATATTCCTGTATAATTGCCTCCAGTTTGTGCTCCACTATTATATTCACTGCCTGGCTGTCTGTAACTAATTATATGGGTAAGGCTGAGTTCACATAATTTTTTAGCTTTCCGTTCTTCTGATCTGTCAGAAAAACAGAAAATTTTTAAAATTAAGTTCCTTGCTGAAACAGCCTGACAGATCTAAGAGCACTAGTATGAAACTAACCATATTTTAAGCATCAGTTTGCACTAAAACCAACTCTTCTGTCTTTTTCTGAGCATCATTTATGATCAGTTTGCATCACTTCCGTCACAGATCTGTTATTTTTGACGGGAGGAAGATTTAGGGTGTGGTCTAGAAATGTGGAAACCTTTGAAAATTTGGTTTGTTTCAAGGACGTTGAATTTAAAAAAAAATTCAGTTGAGAACGTGAATTGATTCTAACAGAACCAAAGTCAGAGAGAGAGCATAGCATGCATAGTACATGTGTGAAGTATTGTAGACCAGGCAATGCCCCTCTGGGTTTCTGGTAAAGATATTGAAATTAACTTTCTTAAGCCTATCTGATGTAAGATCTGCTTATTTACACATATTTTTTTACCAGAAACAGAGAGGAATGTTGACTGTTCTGATACTTCTCATGCATAGTCGGCACCTTCCATAATTAAAAATAGTAGCCCAACCAAGGCCTCTCAGGCAACCAAGCAAAGGTTCTTTGCTCAGCTCTATTAAAGGGTAGTTACCTAGAAGGAGTTGGCTTCCTGGTATGAAGTAGGATGCAGAAGGACTGCAATTAATGGAGATTTGAGCTCCCACAATGCAGTGAAATACAAAAGCAGCCAAATTCAGAATTTTGCTTTAGGCTACATTCACACGCCATGTGGCAATTTTTAGAACCAATCAAAGTCTTTGGGGCTCAGGCTCAGACTGACCCACAGAGGAACAGGTGAATTCCCCGGTGGCCCCTGAGCAAGGTGGGTCTCTAATCTCCATTCCCTGCACATGTGGCACTAGGCACAGTAGACTGACTGCACAACATACAAATAGGCAGCCGACAGCATCTCAACCAGCCTATGTTCATATAAAAAGTGGGCAGATTATTTAAAGGGGTATTAGGATATGCCCTATTGTCTCTGGGACCCGCACCTACACCGAGAACGGAATGGGGAAGGTGGTGACTGGAGGACCCCGGGTTTCCCCATGTCTGGCCACTGCCAAGCTCTCTCCCCATAGTAGTGAATGGGAGCACACTGTACTTAGGCGGCCACCGGTCCCATTGATTTCTATGGGTCCGACGGAAATAGCCGAGCCAGCGGTGGCGCATGCGCAGTGTGCCCTCCACCACTTTCAGGGATCTGTTCTCGATGTGGGACCCGCACCTATCAGACAATGGGGGCATATCCTAGTGATATTTCTCCATTGTCTGAGATGGGAATAACCCTTTAACAAACCACCCAATTTATTAGTATGGATGCATCGGCTGAGATGACTTCTAGGTACAGGGGCATGCCAGACAATATCCTTTATCCTAAGGGACCCCCTTCTCGAAATCACTGCAGGGACCCCCATAATCAATCATATTGTAGTGTGAGCAGATAATACTGATATATAGCTATGTACTGGGCCCACAGAATGAATTTTAATGTTGGGCCCTAGGCACCCTAGTCCGACACTGATGGGGCTATTCACAAGGCCGTTTTTTAAATGGCCAGTGAATAGAAGCCGTCAAAAAATAGAACATGTCCTATTTTTGGCCATTTTCATGGCCAGGTGGAACCCATTGAAATCGATGGGCCAGTTTTTAATAGCTGTGTAGGCAGGAGTGCATCCGTCTAACGGCTGCTAAAAACATGTTAAAGAGCCTTTCAGGGGTTAAAATAAAATTAAAAAAATACTCCCCTCTTCCACTCTGCACTGGAGGGAACTGGAAGGACTTGACGCTGAGGTTTTCTCTTTTCGTACCCAGCAAAATTGGTTCCGCTACGGGGGGGGCCTTATTTATACTGGGGCACTATTAGGGGCCTTTTTATGCTAGGTGAACACTATTGGGAACATTTTATATACAGTGGGCACTACTGGGGGGATTTAATATACAGGGACTACTGTGGGGGCATTTTATATACAGGGGGCACTGTGGGAGGCCTAATATATACTGTGGGATGCCTTATATATACTGTGGGGGGCATTATAGACACTGTGGGAACTACAGAGGGGCCATTATAGATACTGGAGGCACTGCAGGGGTTGGGATGCTAAAAACAAAAAACAACAACGAAATGTATCTGTTTTTCATAGCCATTTTGAACGGATGCAAAACGGCCATTAAAAACGAACAAACTGTCAGAAAATGGTTGCACATTCGGATGCAGAAGAACTGACAGTGAGTCCGTTTTTAGTAGCATTTTTTTTTTTTACTGTCGTGTGAATGTAGCCTTAGACATAAATAGAGAAAATAAGCAAAGTAACTGCAAAGTTCCCCAAAAATGCAGCTATTAGCAAAAACTATCCTATTAATTGTAGATCTATTTAAAATGAAGAAAAAGCGTCCCTGGCCGTGATTTATCTGGTTATGGCCGTTCTGTTCCTACATTGTTATTCATAGCGCTTGTGTCTTGACACTGAAATAACAGACCCCTGCCCTATAATTGTTAAACTCAGCTGGTTTTAAAAACCCATCATTCTGTTTGTCATGAGCCGCCTCTACACTCTGGCCCTTGTCCTTGGCAGTATAGGCAGAAAGTTGTCAAAGGCCCCTTTTTGGCCTCTGAAAAAAAAAAAAATCAATTTCAATCAACATGGAGTGTAATATTATCAAATGTCAACCCGCGTGGTTGTGGGCTTTGAAAATTATCCTTGACAGCTTCTTGTCGACTTAATTAAGTGCTACCAAAAAAAAAGGCTAAATATCTCAAATTGCAGTTCTCGTTCTCGGTTCTTCACAGGCCATATTGACAGCTTGGAGAAAAAGATTACCTCTGGGGTTTTATTGATAGGTCTTTGCCTGATATTGGAATGATTGCTCGGCAGATAAATCACATTTAGATTTCTTAGTAATTGAAGAGGATTGATTGAATTGTTAGGACAGTCCCGGAGGGAGTTCTTCACCCTCCCGCGTCGTACAGAGGTTACCACGGGAGAAAGGACCTCTTCTGACAAGACTGATAAAGCTTTAATTGTTGGCATGATGGGGGGCGGTAGAGCTGGGGGTCCTCTCGGTCATGAACACAATGAAGTGCTGATTGATAAGGGAAGGGACGGCTACAGGGAAATCCATACGCTTAAAGCAGCCGCTGGGCGCACCATGGAAATTGCTTTATATCAATGGCATGTGTGGATACACATGTAGCAGAGCTTAATTTGTTCACCTATAGTTTCTTTTGTGCATCTTGTTGAGTGACACCCTGGTCGCCCACATTTATCGATGGGTTTACTCCAGAATTTTTAAAAGTTGGATCAGAGCATGTGCCAAATTTGTGACATTTTTGTCAGCTTTTTTGCTTGCTCATCAAATTTCAAAAGTGGTCATGGTGTCCCGGAAGACATAATTTAGAGTAAAAGGGTAATAGTTAAGGGTAAGCGTACATTTCTGGCTTGAGTCTACTTCTGCTTATAGAAGGCATAGAACGATTTTTTCATGACAACTTTTTTGAGAGGTGTAATTCTAAGTCTTAAAGGGGTTGTCTAAGTGTTTAATAGTGATGACCTATCCACCTGATTGGTGGAGGTCCAACTCCCAGCTCCCCTGCCGATTATCTGCTTGAAGAGGCCTGGGCATACCAGAGAGCACCACACCATCTTCATAGATCAGTGACGTCTCGTTCATCAGTCACAGGGTCACTGCAAAGGGGAAATTGTTGTGATTTAACATATTTTTCTGTATGGACAGTTTAGGGTTAACACCTTGGTTCATCCTCTTAGGTTGCTAGGATCTACACTTGGGTCCGTCCCCTGGTTAGTTCAGTGTGATATAAGGACCTGCTTGTGCAATCTACTCAGAGCTAGGCCCAAGCTCAGAGAACCTTCATCTCCAAGACTTCTACAGCCAAGGAATCAACTTTGTCAAGAGTGCTCCAGAGAGAAGTTAGAAAGTCCAGAATCTACAAGACCATGCATTAGACTCAGAAAGCAAGGCACTGTGCATGTGTATGGCAAAGAGAGAGACTTTGCTGCTGTGAGGGGGCACATTGCAAACACACCCTTCCACATTTTGAGACGGTTTGGACAACTGTATCTGAAATCTGCACCCCTAAGTCCAGGAATTTGCAGAAGTGTTTACCAAGAACCTCTCTACCAACCTAAGGTTCTGCAGAGAGAAGGAGTACTATAACCCCCATCATTGTTGTTGTCCATACATTGCTTTTGGGGAGGATTTGGACTGTGATCTACTTGGAACTGTCCCTTGTACTTTCTCACAGATCTGTGGTCTCCAATGTGTGGCCCCAGAGGTTTAGATATAAGGGGTGTAGGCTCCTCTGCCACATGAGACGACACCTGTATTATAAATGGCACGTGATATTTCGGGGTCCTGTTACACATTTAGCATTGGCGCCCAGGAGCTTCAAATTACGCTATTGGCTGACTCTCCAGCTACTACAAAAATGCCGCTCTCAGAGCATGTTGGAAGCTGGGGAGTAATAGATCTGGGACTTTTCCCAAAAGTGATAGTTACCTATTACCTTTTTTTATTATTTGCTGCTTTTTAGCTAGGGCACAGCTACAGTATGACCGACTCCAAAGTACCTGTGTTGTATAGTGGAAGTCTAAGGTAGACTTCTTGTCTCATGCGAGACTCAGAATTCTGCTCTATCCTTGCACCATACTTTACAGTGCTGCTCTGCCTTTTCAAATTGGCAGCTGAGTATGTGCACAAGCTCATCAGGAAGTCAGTGAATCTGAAGATGATTTTCCTCAAGCAAGAAAAGAATTGTTATAATTTGAGGCAACTAAACCTCAAATTGTAAGCAAATAAGACTAAGTCTCTTACTGAAGGAAAGAGATTTAGAAATAGGGGGTGTCTGGTGCAGGGTGTCCAAAACCGGTCTCATTAGACACTTCTCATTTCCATGGTTATAAACACCCTGCAATCCAGCAGTGGTGGTCGTGCTTGCACACTGTAGGAAAAAGTGCCAGCTTATGCATGCTCCCGCAATCCCGGCCACCAAAGAGGCCCGAACTTTTTCCTATAGTGTGACCACCGCTGCTGGATTACAGGGTGGTCATAACCATGGAATCGAGAAGTGTCTAATGAGATTGAAAAATTAATCCAGCCAGCAAAGGAAGCAATATGGATAATACCAGTATATTAGTAAGTGGCTTGTATTAACTTTCTCTACGTGATAAATGCCATTTGCTGAAGTAAGAGAATCCCTTTAAAAATCCTGTGCATACAATGTGGTGAACCAATAACATGTAACTTCAGAAGGGAACTCTTTATTTTCATAAAATAAAAAAAAAGCATAAATCACACTGATGTAGCAGAGCTGAAACTGTTATTTGAATAATTTCCCTCTCTAGGTACAGACGTGCAGTCCTATTTAACATCTCAGACAATATCACATTGAGTCGTGTCTGCTACATCTGTGTTTATAAACTGCTTTATTATATAGTCAGTCTTGCTTCTCCTTTGTCTGATTCAATAGACCTTCCGTCATCTATTGGCAAAGCCTCCTAAATGGTGATTTACTCACTTTACATTTGGAAACAAAGAGAAATATTGACAACGCAAAGACAAGTTGAGATGAGAAGAGCCAGGGAGCTGACTGGGTCCATTTACTGTGGGGTGTTTATGTGGCCTATGTATTGACACTGCACGTCTGACTTACTTATTGATGTTCCTGGAAGATTTAAGACAATGCAGAAGGATCTAATTAAACACTCGCCTTGGTTAACAGAATGGACTAAGGATCAATCAACAGAATCTGCATCCATTTTATAGGAGCAGGTGCTAGTGTCAGTGAGGCTCCTGCTCTACGTAAAGACCATGAGTTCCTGGGATGTTCCTGACACTATAAGACTGGAACACAATGTTTGGACTCTTTTGTATCCTCGATATCCATCCCAAGAGACAGAGGGTGCCTTTTTCTTTGTTTTATAACATCCCCATTAGAGATGGGAAGTACTGTGCACTTTTACATTGTTCATTTACAAGGCCATCATAAGGTGGCGTCCCACCACCAACAGCCATCCTCTAACCTCATCTTAGACTGGGTTGGACACAATAACAAAAACATGACTGCTTTCTTCCAGAAACATTGCCACACCAGTTTATTGGTCTGGGGTCTGTTAAATTAAGGCATCTGGTCTTGTCTGGGGTCTGCGTAACAGTAGGTCTCAATTTTTCTTGCCATAGAGCCTGGGGATGGCTAGAGAAGCAAGGATCAAAGATGCATGGGCAGCAAACTGCAGTCTTTAGGATGACATCATGGTGGTCTGGGCTAGAAGGAAGAAAAGGGGAATATAAATGATGATCAGCACAGACATTAACTTTGAGTCATTGGAAGTAATTATGTATTTTACCTGTGACCATATCTGACCAGTGTTATATTCTCTTGTATAGTCTGCCACATGATAATACTCTGCAGAGTGCCTGTATGAACCTGATATCTGATCACTACAGTCAATAAATATTGGGACATTGATACAATTCTAACATTTTTGGCTCTATACACCACAGTGGATTTGAGATGAAACGAACAAGATGTGCTTTAACTGCAGACTGTCAGCTTTAATTTGAGGGTATTTACATCCAAATCAGGTGAACGGTGTAGGAATTACAACAGTTTGCATATGTGCCTCCCACTTGTTAAGGGGCCAAAAGTAATGGGACAATTGGCTTCTCAGCTGTTCCATGGCCAGGTGTGTGTTATTCCCTCATTATCCCAATTACAATGAGCAGATAAAAGGTCCACAGTTCATTTCCAGTGTGCTATTCGCATTTGGAATCTGTTGCTGTCAACTCTCAAGATGAGATCCAAAGAGCTGTCACTATCAGTGAAGCAAGCCATCATTAGGCTGAAAAAACAAAACAAACCCATCAGAGAGATAGCAAAAACATTAGGCGTGGCCAAAACAACTGTTTGGAACATTCTTAAAAAGAAGGAACTCACCGGTGAGCTCAGCAACACCAAAAGACCCGGAAGACCACGGAAAACAACTGTGGTGGATGACCGAAGAATTCTTTCCCTGGTGAAGAAAACACCCTTCACAACAGTTCACCAGATCAAGAACACTCTCCAGGAGGTAGGTGTATGTGTGTCAAAGTCAACAATCAAGAGAAGACTTCACCAGAGTGAATACAGAGGGTTCACCACAAGATGTAAACCATTGGGGAACCTCAAAAATAGGAAGGCCAGATTAGAGTTTGCCAAATGACATCTAAAAAAGCCTTCAAAGTTCTGGAACAACATCCTATGGACAGATGAGACCAAGATCAACTTGTACCAGAGTGATGGGAAGAGAAGAGTATGGAGAAGGAAAGGAACTGCTCATGATCCTAAGCATAGTACCTCATTAGTGAAGCATGGTGGTGGTAGTGTCATGGCGTGGGCATGTATGGCTGCCAATGGATGATGTGACTGCTGCCAAAAGCAGCAGGATGAATTCTGAAGTGTTTCAAGCAATATTATCTGCTCATATTCAGCCAAATGCTTCAGAACTCATTGGATGGCGCTTCACAGTGCAGATGGACAATGACCCAAAGCATACTACAAAAGCAATCAAATAGTTTTTTAAGGGAAAGAAGTGGAGTGTTATGCAATGGCCAAGTCAATCACCTGATCTGAATCCGATTGAGCAAGACAAAACTGAAGGGAAAATGCCCCAAGAACAAGCAGGAACTGAAGACAGTTGCTGTAGAGGCCTGGCAGAGCTTAACCAGGGATGAAACCCAGCATCTGGTGATGTCTATGCGTTCCAGACTTCAGGCTGTAATTGACTGCAAAGGATTTTCAACCAAGTATTAAAAAGTGAAAGTTTGATTTATGATTATTATTCTGTCCCATTACTTTTGGTCCCTTAACAAGTGGGAGGCACATATGCAAACTGTTGTAATTCCTACACCGTTCACCTGATTTGGATGTAAATACCCTAAAATTAACCCCTTCAACCCCGGGCCTGTTTTCACCTTCCTGCCCAGGCCATTTTTTGCAAATCTGACATGTGTCACTTTATGTGGCTTTTACTTATCCAGGCCATTCTCAGATTGTTTTCTCGTCACATATCGTACTTCATGACAGTGGTAAAAATGAGTAAAAAAAATCAATTTCAATTTCTCTACTTTTATAATAGATAGTAATACCTCCAAAAATAGTAATTACTTTACATTCCCCATATGTATACTTCATGTTTGGATCATTTTGAAAACTACATTTTATTTTTTGGGGACGTTAGAAGGCTTAGAAGTTTGAAAGCAAATTCCCAAAACCCACTTTTTAAGGACCAGTTCAGGTCTGAAGTCACTTTGTGAGGCTTACATAATAGAAACCACTCAAAAATGACCGACCCTTAGGCTGGGTTCAGACCTGAGCGTCTTTGATATGCGCGTTTAACGCGCGTTTTTGACGCACGTTTTTGACGAGCGTTTTTTGCAATAGTAAACGCGCGTTTGACGTGCGTTTGTGTGATTGACTGCAATGTCCTATGGCCACAAACACGCGTCAAAACGCCCCAAAGAAGCTCAAGTACTTGTTTGAGATTAGGGCGTTTTACAGCGCGCTTTTCAGCGCTGTAAAACGCTCAAGTGAGAACCAGGGCCATAGGGAAGCATTGGTTTTCATGTGTTGAGCGTTTTACAGCGCGTTTGAACGCGCTGTAAAACGCTCAAGTGTGAACCCAGCCTGAAGGTATACAAAACTGATTTTACAAACTTTGTTAACCCTTTAGGTGTTCCACAAGAATTAATGGAAAAAGGAGATTTCAGAATTTCACTTTTTTGGCAGATTTTACATTTTAATCCATTTTTTCTAGTAGCAAAGCAAGGGTTAACAGCCAAATAAAACTCAGTATTTATTACCTTATTTCTGCGGTTTACAGAAACACCCCACATGTGATAGTTAACTGCTGTACGGGCACACGGCAGGGCGCAGTAGGAAAGGAACGCCATTTGGTTTTTGGAAGGCAGATTTAGCTGAACTGGTTTTTAGATGCCATGTCCCATTTCAAGCCCCCCTGAAACTAAAAAAAGTGACCACATTTTTGAAACTACGGGATAAGGTGCCAGTTTTATTGGTACTATTTTGGGGTACATATGATTTTTAATTGCTCAATATTACGTTTTTTGTGAGGCAAGATAACCAAAAAATGGATGTTTTGGCACCATTTTATTTTTTATTTTTAACAACATTCACCTAACAGGTTAGATCATGCGCTATTTTTATAGAGCAGGTTGTTATTGACGCAATGATATCAAATATGTCTACTTTCTATGATGTTTGTTTCAGTTTTACATAATAAAGCATTTTTGAAACAAAAATGGTATCTCCATTTTCTGAACGCCCTATTTATTTATTTTTTCTGCCGATCGTCTTGTGCAGGGGCTTGTTTTTTGCAGGAAGAGTTGACGTTTTTATTGGTACCAAGTACGGGTACATATGATTTTTTGATCATTCATTATTACACTTTATGGGGCAAGGTGACCAAAAAATTGGTTGTTTTGGCGCAGTTTTTATTTATTTATTTTTACAGCGTTTACCTGAGGGATTAGGTCATGTAACTTTTTTATAGAGCAGATCGTTACGGACTTGGCAATACCTAACATATCTACTTTTTCTTATTTATTTAAGTTTTACACAATAATAGCATTTTTGAAACCAAAATAATGATATTTTAGTTTATCCTTAGTCTGAGAGCCATAGTCTGATGTAATGTGACAAAAATGACTTTTTTGTACACAGTTTTTTTTTTTTTTTACGGTGTTCACCTGAGTGGTTAAGTCATGTGATATTTTTATAGAACTGGTTGTTACGGACGTGGCGATACCTAATATGTATACTTTTTTTTTTTTTTTCATTTTAAAAATTATGTTTTAGTGTCTCCATGTTCTGAGAGCTATAGTTTTTTTTATTTTTTGGGCTATTGTCTTAGGTATGGGCTCATTTTTTGCGGGATGAGGTGACGGTTTTATTGATACCATTTTGTGGGACATACGCCTTTTTGATTGCTTGGTGTTGCACTTTTTGTGATATAAGGTGACAAAAATAGCTTTTTTTTTACAACGTTTTTATTTTATTTTTTTATGGTGTTTATCGGACAGGGTGGATCATGTGATATATTTATAGAGCCGGTCATTACGGACGCAGAGATACCTAATATGTGTGGGTTTTGTTTCGTTTTTTCTGTTTTTTTATTATAAAATAAGGGGAAAGGGACAAAATTTGCTTTTTTTTACACCGTTTTTATTTTATTTTTTTATGGTGTTTATCGAACAGGGTGGATCATGTTATATATTTATAGAGCCAGTCATTACGGACGCAGAGATACCTAATATGTGTGGGTTTTGTTTTGTTTTTTCTGTTTTTTTATTATAAAATAAGGGGAAAGGGACGTTTTTCTTCTTTTTTACTTTATTAATTTTATTACTTTATAAATTTTATTAAAGACACTTTTTTTTTCTCTTTTTTCTTTACTTTATTTCTGATGTTCACTTTTGGGGGTCTGATCCCCCCTGCAATGCATTACAATACTTCTGTATTGTAATGCATTGCCTGTTAGTGTATGACACTGAGTCATACACTAAAAGGTTGCCTAGGAGATCCAGCCTGAGTCTGGATCTCCTCAGCACCCGTAGAAGGCAGTTCCTGATACTGTGCAAGGCATAGAGCAACCTCTGCATGGCATCGGGCTGCCTTGTCACGCATCGGGTCCCCGCCACAGCATCACTTTTGGGAAAGCTATTCAAATTAGCTTCCTTTTTAAAAAAAAAAACTAAAAACTAAACATGATGCCTATCTGATGGCAGCAGTTGTAAAATACTAAAATATGCATACTGTATACACTGAAAGGCTGAACTGCAATATTCCTCATGTATACTTGGTCTCCCTAATAAAAAAAAAGAGTACCCCCAAGAGTACCCCCAAGGCCCCTCAGCCAGCTAGGGCATTATTATTTTTTTTTAATACCTTGTCCTATTGGAAGAGCTGGATAGTACATCTCATTCAGAAAAGCCTAAGGTCTCTTTCACACGAGCGTGGCGTGTGAGGGCCCGATAAGATGCGGGTGCATTGCGGTAAAATGCGTGATTTTTCCGCGCGAGTGCAAAGCGCTTTAATGCGTTTTGAACGCGCGTGAGAAAAATCGCCATGTTTGGTACCCAGACCCAAACCCGGACTTCATCACTGAAGTTCAGGTTTGGGTTATTCTTAATACAGAATGCAAAGTAAATTAGGGAAGGAGGGGTTAAAAAAAATGTTAAAGGGACTCTGTCACCACTTTCTAACCCCCCCTTTTCAAAGTATTGTTATCTGCATGGCGCCCCTGTGATTATAAATGTGTTGTTAGAAGTTAAATTCGCCGTCTCCTTTTGATAAAAAGAGCTTTTATCTAACCTGTCAATCTTCTTGATAAGGTGCCCAGGGCGTTTCTTTTCGTCTCAATCTGCCGCCCGCCGCCGCCACCGTTGGTGCCCAGCTCCTCCCCTCATGCTTTCAGCGCCGCCTGAATGTAATCAAATACGCCTCCGGCTCTCTCTCAGTGCCCCCTCCTCCTTTTCAAAGAGGCTGCAGTGCTCGTCTGATGAGGAGGTTGAGCGAAGTGCGCGCATGCGCACTTCGCTCAATGAGGCTGATTGTAAATGTCCGCACGGGCGCATCAGGCACAGCCCTGTGCGCACGCGCGGGATCTTTGAAAAGGAGGAGGGGGCACTGAGAGAGAGCCGGAGGCGTATTTGATTACATTCAGGCGGCGCTGAAAGCATGAGGGGAGGAGCTGGGCACCAACGGTGGCGGCGGCGGGCGGCAGATTGAGACGAAAAGAAACGCCCTGGGCACCTTATCAAGAAGATTGACAGGTTAGATAAAAGCTCTTTTTATCAAAAGGAGACGGCGAATTTAACTTCTAACAACACATTTATAATCACAGGGGCGCCATGCAGATAACAATACTTTGAAAAGGGGGGGTTAGAAAGTGGTGACAGAGTCCCTTTAACTTACCTGCTCCATAGCTGCCGGTCTCTGTTCTATCTTCAGGATCTGGCAAAAGACCTGTGGTGATGTCACTGTGCTCATCACATGGTCCAATCACATAGTTCATCACCACGGTGAGGGACCATGTGATTGGACCATGTGATGTGATGTCACCACAGGTCCTTTGCCGGCAGCTCAACATTACAGAAGAAGACAGAGATCCGCAACTACGCGATCAATTGGACTCGGTGAGTTATTTTATTTATTTTTTTAACCCCTCCATCACTATTTTACTTTGCATTCTGTATTTAGAATGCTATTATTTTCCCTTATAACCATGTTATAAGGGAAAATAATACAGATCGGGTCCCCAGTCCGATCGTCACCTAGCAACCATGCGTGAAAATCGCACCACATCCGCACTTGCTTGCGGATGTTTGTGATTTTCACGCGGCCCCATTCACTTCTATGGTGCCTGCGTTGCGTGAAAAACGCAGAATATAGAGCATGCTGCGATTTTTACGCAACGCACAAGTGATGCGTGAAAATCACAGCTCATGTGCACAGCCCCATAGAAATAAATGGGTCCGGATTCAGTGCGGGTGCAATGCGTTCACATCACGCATTGCACCCGCGCGGAATACTCGCACGTGTGAAAGGGGCCTAATACTGTAAGGCTCAGTTGTTTTGTCTTTTTGGAAAGAAAGCTGGATTGCACATCTGATTTCCAGTGGATTACTATGTGTGGGCTTCTCAGACCAGAGAAAAAACAGAGAATGTTTCATACTATTTTTAGAGCCATTAGAGAATATTTGATTATGGTAGAATAGATTGAAGTCTGAATTTGCTCATTTCTTGAAAAAAAAACTTTCACATATAATGATTTTTTCTGCAAAGTTTTGCTGTGAATTACATTCTTTACAATGCAAACGGTGAGATCCTTGGTAGTACATTTTGTACCACAGATTCTCTGTTACTTCAAGCAGATTTGAAGTTAAAGGCTCATTCACACAGGCATATTACATCTCTGTGTAACCTCCAAACTATACAGAGCTGTGATATGGCAACCATAGCAATCTATAGGTTCTACAGTTCTTCCTGGTTTCTGATAGTGCTGAGAAGGAGATAACGTCAGAGGAGAAGGGTGGTGGTTGAGGCAGCAATAAAGTGCAGAGGCAACAGACGGCCGGATCTGTTTCTACTATGGTTAGCTCGGGAACTGATGATTCTACTGATACCGTGGGCAAAGGCTGAAAACATACCAGACCTAAGCCAAGCTTAACTGCTGGTAGCTCTGTGCAGAGTTTGAGCAAGATTTGCAGGATTAAAATAAATTGTGGGCATTCAAAGACAAACATAGGCACCACGGCTCTATTGCTTCACATGATGTAGCATCACCAGTTACTGTGGGAAGATAGAAAGGACCACAAGAGTGTCCTCCTTCTCCTGGTCTTCTTTGTGGCAGCTAAGCCACATCCACATGCCGTACAGTGTCCATGACATCATCATCATCATCGGTTACTTCTTCTCCAGCTCAGACTTCTCCTTCTTCCACTACTACTCCGCTCCATTGTTGGTCATCGATAAGGGAATGTGTGGCCAGGTAACAACTCTACATGCCCAGCAATCCACTGGTGCGAAATCTTAGCTCCCACCTGGATAAGTTGCTGATGGTGCCGTCACTGCCGTGCCAGTTACTGGATTCTGCTACCTTTATTGAGCTGATGGCGTGCGCTCATCCTCGCTGGAAAATATTCAGCCGCCATTATTTCTCAAGAAAAAGTCCCTGTCTTGCCTGACAGATAATGTGGGCACTCCTTGCAATTCTTGCTGTGCAGCAAGGTGCACGCCTGTAGCAGCTGTTATGGTCAGGAACAATGAATGTCGTTCATGGCCCACTGGGTCAATGTTTTTTGCCGAAACGGTGAGGAAACATCGCAGCAACAAAGCCAGGTACTATTGACACCTCCAACTAGGCAAGGTGGTTAGCGACAAAGGCCGAAACATCGTGGCCACTCTGCATTTGGGGGAATATCACAAGCTCCCCGCGTGGCGCACATGATAAATTTAGTCATGTTCCAATTCACTGGAATTCCACCTTGCATGATTTCATCATGCACTGGACCACCTTAACAGGAATTATGTGTTGTTTCAAGGTCAGGCAGTGGCAGCTCATCAGAGATGCCTGTAGCATACTGAAGTCCTTCAAAGAGGCCCTCAGATTTGTCAGTAGGAATGACTGCAGCATAAACAATGTTCCCCCCCCCTTATATTTGTCTTAGACCAGGTGCTCACATTGATGCAAGAAGAGCAGCGTATGCATCTTGCTGGCCACCTTGTAGTTAATGGGGACCTACGCTGACAAACTCCTATGGAAGAGAAAGTGGAAGAACAGCTGCCACTGGAAGAAAAGGATGAGTTCCTAGTGCAGGATGAGGCTAATAATAATGATGACGACGACACTGGCCATGATGACCAAACAGCTCATTGGGGGAGGGGGGGCATAAAGAACTGGCTTCTCTGGGACTTTGGCAAGAATGGCAAGCTGTATGCTTCCTTGCTTATGTACTGAACAGTGTATCATTCACATGAAAGGCAGTGGCCTGGTTTTGGGTGGCCCCAACTATACACTTGATCCCCCAGACACCGTTGAGATATCACCACGTGTTGCTGTTCTCTGGAAGGGATGGTAAGATGTGGTGCACCCCAATGGGAAATGTATCCAGAGAGTGAGGGTCTGCAGTAAAACTGTGTGCTTCTTACCTGGAGGAATTCAGGCAAAACAATACAGGCGAGGCATAGGGCTGGATTCTCCAGTCTCCTTCCTGGCAGAAGAAGGGTTTGATGCTGAGGAAAGGCCTGAGCTAGCTGTCCCTCTCTATCTCTCTCTCTCTCTTGGAAGGCTGGTACCCTGGTCAAACGCTGGTGGCCCCGGGTCTGTGGAAGATTATCCCCATCTCACCATCTTCTTCTGATCACTCAAGCAGTCTGGCAGAGTCTCTTCTTCTAAGCACTGGTCTCTAACTGCAGAAACTAAAGGCTCTGACTGCTCTCCTTATATACAGGTTCTGGCTGAACTAGAACCTTTAAGTGGGATGGGTGGAGTGGAGAAACACAACCCAAACAAATACAATGTTACAGTTCTGGTCTCTCATAGAATTGCATTGGACCTTTAATAATACCTAATGACAATGACAGCAGTTGTTCCAGACAAAAATAAGTCTTCAGACAAACTGTAGTAACATAGCATGATCTGACATTCAAAAGGTCAGTCTATTTTTCCCCTCCAAAACATGCTTCCTTAAACCATATAATAACTGTGGAAAATTACCAGCTTCTCATTATTAGCTTTAAAGTCCCAAAAGACTCTCAGTATTCATTAAAGGGGTGTCACGGTGCGGTGTGGGTAGATCACTCCACGCTGACCACAAGGGATGGGAAAAGGTACTAGGCCTGGAAACTAGGGAAAGTGGAAAAGGTCACCACCGAGTGAATCCCTAAACCGAGCCCTGACTACTATAAGTATGAACAGACCTTGATGGTAGGAATGTTCATACGCTGGAACCTAGGGCCCTATATGACCCTAAAGGGCCCTGTAAATAGTGTCAGGACAAGAGATGACCTGTTCCTTCCCAGCTGAAGGAACAGGAGACTCCCTCAGGCCTAATACCGAAAGGTAGGGGAAAACCACGAACAAGAAATAGGGAAAAGACACTTAACGACGAAGTATGCAGACGAGCAGGAACTCAGAGGAGAACCAGACACCAGCTCTTCACAACCTGAAAGGAGCTATCAACCGCATAGCATGATGGGTGAGGCCAGACTAAATAGAGAAGTTAAAATGACCACTTAAGCTACACCTGAGACCAGAAGTGTGGTCATACTCAGCAACAACACAGAAAAGTGAAAGCAGAGAGGCTGTCAGATCACATCACGTGCAGCCAGTCTCTTAGATCTTCTGACCCCTGTCACAGGAGGGACCGTGACAGTACCCCCCCCCCTACTACGGGTGGCCTCCAGACACCCAGGACCGACTTTTTCTGGATGAGCTCTGTAAAAGGCTTTCACCAGATGATTAGCATTGACGTCGGCCGCTGGAACACACATTCTCTCCTCTGGTCAGTAACCCCTCCAGTGAACGAGATACTGAAGGGATCTACAGAGAATTCGGGAGTCAACTATACTGGAGATCTGAAATTCCAGATTACCGTCCACCATAACAGGAGCAGGAGGCAAGGAGGACGGTTCAACAGGTTTGACACATCTTTTCAACAGCCACTTATGGAACACATTATGAATCTTCAAAGCCTGAGGAAGTTCAAGACTAAAGACTACCGGGTTAATAATGGCAGTGATCTTATAAGGACCAATAAACCTTGGACCCAACTTCCAAGAAGGTACTTTCAACTTAATGTTTCTTGTGGACAGCCACACAGAATCACCCACTCTCAGGTCCAGACCATTCATACGTCTCTTGTCAGCCATACGTTTATACTTGTTGTCCATTTTTTTCAGATTATTTAGAATTTTCTGCCAAATAGATGAGAAAGAAGAGGAAAATTGTTCCTCCTCAGGTATACCAGAAGTCTCCGTACCAGAAAATGTGCCAAATTGCGGGTGAAACCCACATGCCCCAAAAAACAGTGACTTATGCGTGGACTCCTGTCTATAGTTAATTATAGCAAACTCGTCTGAAGACAAAAATGAGGACCACTCCTCCTGGCTCTCCGAGATAAAACATCTCAAATAAGTCTCCAGATTCTGGTTAGTGCGTTCAGTCTGTCCATTCAACTGAGGATGAAAGGCAATTCTGGTTAGTGCGTTCAGTCTGTCCGTTCAACTGAGGATGAAAGGCTAAAGAGAAGGACAATTGTACCCCCAGACGAGTACAGAACGCCTTCCAGAATTCGGAAAAAAACGGAGTCCCCCTATCAGACATCACATCAGAAGGATCTTTACAAAGAAAAACCCTGCTGCCACTGGGGACTTGGAAGGTCTAATATGTCCCTTAGCCAAACTTTCAGCAATACACTCTCGTATGGCCGTTCTTTCAGGTTCAGAAAGGTTATATAATCTAGATTTGGGCAACTTTGCTGCGGGAATAAGATTGATAGGACAATCATAATTCCGGTGTGGGGGTAAACCCTTGCAACCACTCTCAGAAAATACATCAGAAAAATTTGAAATGAAAGAGGGAACAGCTTTAGTGGTCAAGACAGAAAGAGATGTATTAAGACAGTTGTCCATGCAATAATCACTCCAATCGAGTATCTCTCTCACTTGCCAGTTAATGGTAGGATTATGTTTGTTCAACCATGGTAAACCCAGAACCACCGGAGCATGCAGACCCTCCAGTACAAAACGCGAAATGGATTCCTGATGAAAATCACCCACTCTTAAACGCATGCCCTGCACCACCTGTGACAAACATCTCTGAGAAAGTGGTGCAGAGTCTTTCGCAAATACCGAAATATATTTTTCTAATGCACTTGTCGTCAACCCGTGCAAATGGACGAACTGACCATTAACTAGGTTAACCCCTGCCCCACTGTCAATAAACACCTTAATTTCCACAGTTTTGGACTCTAGCACTACCTCGACAGACAGGAGAAATCGTGTACTACCAGTAAATGACAAAAGTAAGTTCTCTGACTCCCCACCCACACCACCAAAAGTAAGATGGGAATTAAATGTTGTTTTCTTTTTGTTTTCACATTGACGCTGAACGTAAGGACAAACATTAACAAAATGTTTCCTTTTTCCACAGGAAAAATCATACTCCCTTCTTATGACTAAAACTTTTGCAAGCAGACCCATGGGTAGCTCCCCCTAACTGCATAGGTTCATCACCAGGCATAAGCTCAGGAGTCTCTTCACCCAAGGTGTCAGAGGAGGCCACCACGTTATATGATAGTTCGTCCTGAGAGAGGGACCTTAGATCTCTCTCAGGCGTCTATCAATACATACAGCAAGGGACATAGCCACTTCCAATGACTCAGGATTTTCGTGAAAGGCCAACGCGTCCTTTAGCCTCTTAGATAATCCCTGACAGAATTGGCTATGGAGAGCTGGATCATTCCACTCCGTATCTGTAGCCCATCTCCTAAATTCAGAGCAATAGATCTCCGCAGAACGCTCTCCCTGCCGTAAACCACGTAACTTGTCCTGTCTCGACCAGGGAGATCCGATCCGGGTCATCGTAGATAAGACCTAAAAAATTCATCCACCGACCAAAGGGACTATGATCCAGTCGGTAGAGAAAAAGCCCGAGACTAAGCGTCCCCTTTAAGCAACAACATGATAATACCCACTCTTTGACTCTCATCCCCAGATGAGAGCAGACATAACTTAAAGTACAATTTACATGACTCTCTGAACCGAATGAAATTATCGCTTCCCCCCGAAAATCTGTCCGGAAGTGCAACCTTAGGTTGAGGACAGGCCTGGTAACTACTACTGGTACCAGCAGCCGGTGATCCCTGGAGCTTTGTGCGGAGTTCAGCTACCTCTATAGACAGATCCTGCAATTGTCTAGCCAGTGCAGCAATTGGATCCATAGCCTCACTGACACAAACAAAAATTGACGGTATTGGAGGTTGATAATGTCACGCCGCGGTGTGGGTAGATCACTACACACCAACCACATGAGGGAAGGGAAAAGGTACTAGGCCTGGAAAATGGAAAAGGTCACCACTGAGTGAATCCCTAAACTGAGCCCTGACTATTATAAGTATGAACAGACCTTGATGGTAGGAATGTTCATACGCTGGAACCTAGGGCTCTATCTGACCCTAAAGGGCCCTGGAAATAGTGTCAAGACAAGAGATGACCTGTTCCTTCCCAGTTGAAGGAACAGGAGACTCCCTCAGGCCTAATACCAAAAGGTAGGTGAAAACCACGAACAAGAAATAGGGAAAAAACACTTAACGACGAAGTATGCAGACGAGCAGGAACTCAGAGGAGAACCAGGCACCAGCTCTTCACAACCTGAAAGGAGCTATCAACCGCATAGCATGATGGGTGAGGCCAGACTAAATAGAGGAGTTATAATGACCACTTAAGCTACACCTGAGACCAGAGGTGTGGTCATATTCAGCAACAACACAGAAAAGTGAAAGCAGAGAGGCTGTCAGATCATATCACGTGCAGCCAGTCTCTTAGATCTTCTGACCCCTGTCACAGGAGGGACCGTGGCAAGGGGTTCCCCGAGATTTTTTTGCTGATGACCTATCCTCTGGATAGGTCATCAGTATCTGATCAGTGGAGGTCCAACACCTGGGACCTCCGCTAAGCAGCCTTTTTCCTGCTTTTTCTAGTGATGACACGTTCATCATTCAAATGGCCTAGGCACAGGCTAGTGAATGGGGCTGGGTGCAATACCAAGCACAGCCACGATACAATGTACGGTGCTGTGCTTGGTAAGCTGCGAGAAGGCAGCGGCGCATATAATCTGCTGCCTTCTCAAAACAGATAATCGGCGGAGGTTCCAGGTGTCGGACACCTACAGATCAGATACTGATTACTACAGTTGAGCGGACACCTGGATGTTCGGGTTCGACGGGTTCGGCCAAACTTCACAAAAATGTTTGAGTTCGGGACCTGAACTTGACTCGAGCTTGACCCCGAACCCCATTGAAGTCAATGATGACCCGAACTTTTGAGCACTAAAATGTCTCTAAAAAAGTCATGGAAAGGGTTAGAGGGCTTCAAAATGTGGTTAAGAGCATGGCAAGTGCTCTGCAAACAAATGTGGATAGGGAAATGACTTAAAATAACATAAAATACATAAAAAAAATAATAATAATCTTGGTCTAGGAGGACGAGATCCATATGGAGTAGGAGGTTGAGGAGGCGGTGTAGGTGGAAGCGGCGGTGGAGGAGGAGGTAGCCAACACTAGTTTTTTGTTTTAATTTAATTTTTTTATTTTGTTTAAATTAGGGTACACCCCAAAACATTAACCTGTGATAACCCCCTCCAGCCGTGCTAAACAAACGTTCAGACAATACACTAGCTGCAGGGCAGGCCAGCATTTCCAAGGCGTATAGGGCAAGCTCAGGCCATGTGCCCAATTTGGAGAGCCAGAAGTTGAAAGCGGCAGACCCATCAGTCAGTACGTGTAGGCGTGTGCACACATACTGCTCCACCATGTCGCAAGTCCCCGTGAGCTCCACGATCCAATTGGATATCTGCTCTATCAACTTTTGATGTTCTTTTCTGCGCCTACCATGTTGATCACGGTTAGTGGCGAATCAGGGTTCCAAGCCGGAGAGGGAGCGTGAGAAAGGGATACCACATCCAAGGGAGGTCAATGGCTGCAATGTGATCGAGCTGAAATGTGAGACAAGTTATTAAAGCAGAAGGATCGAATGAAAGGGCCAATTAAAGACGAATTTTAGAAATTTGAGTCCGTCACCTATGCAGAGCAGGAGTTTTTCATCGGCAAAAATGGGTTAATGTCACCCACCAGTGGAACAGACGATTTAAAAAATTTTTGGGCCCTGTCAACTATGTAGAGCAGGGGTTTATTCACGGCAAAACTGTGCACATGTCACCCACCAATTGAACAGATTTTACAAAAATTAGGTCCCTGTCACCTATGCAAAGCAGGGATTTGTATACGGCAAAATTGGTAAAATGTCACCTGACAATGTAACAGACGATTTTTTGAAATTTAGGTCCCTGTCACCTATGCAGAGCAGGGGTTTGTTCACGGCAAAAATGGTTAAATGTCACCCAAGAATGTAACACACGAATTAGTGAAATGTATTTCCTTGTCCACTAGGTAGAGCAGGGGTATATCACAGCCACAAATTGGTGAATGTCACCCAACTATGTAACAGAGAAATTAGTGAAATTTCTTAACCTGTCTACTAGGTAGAGCAGGGGTATATCACAGCCAAAAATTGGTGAATTTCACCCGACAATGTAACAGACAAATTAGTGAAATTTATTAACCTGTCCACCAGGTAGTGCAGGGGTATATCACAGCCAAAAATTTGGGATATGTAACCCAACAATGTATCAGACAAATTAGTGAAATGACTTAAAATGAAATAAAATACGTAAAAATAAAAAAATAATAATCTTGATCGATGAGGTGGAGGTCCATATGGAGTAGGAGGTTGAGGAGGCAGTGGATGTAGCGGTGTAGGTGGAAGCGGCGGTGGAGGAGGACGAGGTAGCCAACACTGTTTTTTGGTTTTATTTTATTTATTTATTTTTTTGTTTAAATTAGGGTACACCCCAAAAGAGTAGGAAATATCAAAAATACAACAATGAGAAATTGCGCTGTAGTATAACAATGGCTGGGTAAGGCCGGTATACATGTCTATTCTGCACATGGTACGGACAAGTCCTGTGGAATCCATGCCTGGTTCATTTTAATGAACGTGAGCTTGTCCACACTGGCCGTGGACAGGCGTCTGGGCTTGTCTGTGCTAAACACACGTTCAGACAATACACCGGCTGCAGGGCAGGCCAGCACCTCCAAGGCGTAAAGGGCAAGATCAGGCCATGTGCCCAATTTGGAGACCCAGAAGTTGAAGGGGGCAGACTCATCATTCAGTACGTGTAGGCGTGTGCACACGTGTTGCTCCACCATGTTGCTGAAATGCTGCCTCCTGCTAAGACGGTCCATATCAGCTGGTGGTTCTGGTTGTTGTGGCGTGCTGACAAAGCTTTTCCACATTTCGGCCATGCTAACCCTGCCTTCTGAGGTTCTGGCGGTGCCCCAGCTGCATTGGCGACCTCTTCCTCCTCCTCTGCCTTTGCCTTGTGCTTCCACTGTGCCCCCGCTGTCAGATGGGAATGCCACCAGCAGCGCGTCTACCAGCATGCGCTTGTACTCGCACATCTTTCGATCACGCTCCAGTGACGGAATTAAGGACGCTACGTTGTCCTTGTAATGGGGATCCAGCAGCGTGGCCACCCAGTAATCAGCACAAGTTAGAATGTGGGCAACTCGGCAGTCATTGCGGAGACATTGCAGCATGTAATCGCTCATGTCTGCCAGGCTGCCCAGAGGCAAAGAAAAGCTGTCCTCTGTGGGAGGTGTATCGTCTGTGTCCTCTGTATCCCCCCAGCCACGCACCAGTGATGGCCATGAGCTGGTTTGGGTGCCACCCTGCTGTGAACATGGTTCCTCCTCCTCCATCTCCTCCTCCTCATCATCCTCCAGAACTGTGCGCTGGCTGGAGAATTGTGTAACTGGCGTTTGTGGGTGCAGAAACCCACCCTCGGAGCCACTTGTGAATGACTGGTCTGAAACCCTATGACAGTGTTGGTGAACCTTTTACAGACTGAGTGCCCAAACTGCAACCCAGAACCCGCTGATTTATCGCAAAGTGCCGACACAGCAATTTACCCTGAGTACTATAGTCCAATATAGTGTATCGTCCACGTACTATCATTTAGCTGTAATAGCCTGCCTACATTCAGTGCGCTGCCTGTGCTGATGAATGGCAGGAAAAGTCTAAGGCATATTAGTACACCACAGACTTTTTCCAGGATGCGGGTGCCCAAAGAGAGGACTCTGAGTGCCGCCTCTGGCACCCGTGCCATAGGTTCGCCACCACTGCCCTATGAAATGATCCCTCTTCTTCCTCCTCCTCCTGTGCCACATCCTCTTCCATCATTGCCCGAAGCGTTTTTTCAAGGAGGCATAGAAGTGGGATAGTAACGCTGAGAACGGCGTTATCGGCACTGGCCATGTTGGTGGAGTACTCGAAACAGCGCAACAAGGCACACAGGTCTCGCATGGAGGCCCAGTCATTGGTGGTGAAGTGGTGCTGTTCCGCCGAGCGACTCACCCGTGCGTGCTGCAGCTGAAACTCCACTATCGCCTGCTGCTGCTCGCACTGTCTGGCCAGCATGTGCAAGGTGGAGTTCCACCTTGTGGGCACGTCGCATATGAGGCGGTGAGCGGGAAGGCAAAGTTACGCTGCAGCGCTGACAGGCGAGCAGCAGCAGGGTGAGAACGCCGAAAGCACGCACAGACGGCCCGCACTTTCTGCAGCAGCTCTGACATATCGGGGTAATTTTTAAGGAACCTCTGCACCACCAAATTCAGCACATGCGCCAGGCAAGGGATGTGCGTCAAAACGGCTAGTCCCAGAACTGCTACGAGATTTCGCCCATTATCGCACACCACCAGGCCGGGCTTGAGGCTGACTGGCACCAACCACTCATCGGTCTGTTGTTCCATGCCCGTCCACAGCTCCTACGCGGTTTGGGGTTTGTCCCCCAAACAGATAGGTTTTAAAACTGCCTGCTGTCGTTTACCCCTATGCCTATCTGTGCTGAAGTTGGTGGTGAAGGTGTTACGCTGACCGGATGAGGAGGCGGTAGAGGATGAGGAAGTGGGGTAGGAGGAGGAAGCAACAGGAGGCAAAGAGAAGTGCCCTGCAATCCTCAATGGTGAAAGGACATGCGCCAAACTGCTATCCGCCTCAGACCCAGCCGCCACTGCATTTACCCAGTGTGCTCTTAGGGAGATATAACGTCCCTGACCGTGCTTACTGGTCCACGTATCCGTAGTTAGGTGGACCTTGCCACAGATGGCATTGCGCGGTGCACACCTGATTTTGTCCCCCACTTGGTTGTGCAGGGAAGGGGTGGCTCACCTGGAAAAGTAATGGCGGCTGGGCACGACGTACTGTGGGACAGCCACCGCCATAAGGCTTTTAAAACTCTCCATCTCCACCAGATGGAATGACAGCATTTCAAAGTCCAGTAATTTTGAAATGCTGGCATTCAGGGCCAGGGATCGCGGGTGGGTAGGGGGGTACTTCCTCTTTCGCTCCAGTGTTTTGGAGATAGAGAGTTTAACGCTTCCATGGGACATTGTGGAGATGCTTGGTGACCCAGGTGGTGGCATTGCTGGCAGATCCTCTGCAGGGTGGCAGGTGGCACTGTCACTCCAGAGGTGGATGAAGAGGCCGAGACTGCAGCAGAAGAGAAGCAGGAGGAGCCAGAGACCTTTCTTGGTTTTTGAGGTGTCTACTCCACTGCAGCTCGTGCTTTGCACTTAGATGCTTGGTCATGCAGGCTGTGCTCAGGTTGAGAACGTTTATGCCTCGCTTCAGGCTCTGATTGCACAGCGTGCAAACCACTTGTGTCTTGTCGTCAGCACATTGTCTGAAGAACTGCCACACCAGGGAACTCCTTGGAGCTGGCTTTGGTGTGCTCTGTCCCTTGCTGCGGTGGGCAGTAGCAGGCGTACTGTCTAGGGGACGGCAGCTCCGCTTTTGCACCCTGCTCACTCTTCTTTTGTGCTGGTGGCTCTGTGCAACCACCGCCTCTTCCTCCGAACTACACAGGTCACTCGCATGACTTTGATTCCATGTGCGGTCGAGGACCTCATTGCCCCCCGATTATCTTCCACCCAGTTTTCACCCCTGCCCTCCTTATCGGTCTGCACACTGCAGAAAGCCACAGCAGTTGGCACATGTGTTTCATCATCATCCGAGACGGTGGTCCTCCCATGTACTCATCCTGAAACATAAGTGGTTGGGCATCGGTGCACTCAATCTCTTTCACTTCTGGGGCAGGGCTATGTGGATGACACTGGGAAACCCTGCTAGCAGAGTCATCAAAAAGCAGAAGAGACTTCTGTATGACTTGGGGCTCAGACTGCTTGGCTGATTTGCAAGGGGGTGAGGTGAAAGACTGATGGACATGGGCTGCAGGTGCCAACTCTGATCTTTCAGCAGGAGACTGGGAGGGAGACAATGTGAAGCAACTGGAGGCACTGTCAGCCACCCAATCTACTATCGCCTGTACTTGTTCTGGCCTCACCATTCGTAGAGTCGCATTCGGCCCTACCAAATAACGCGGAAGGTTCTGTCGCCTACTCGCACCTGAGGAAGGTGTATTACTTGTGCGTGTAGCTGGCACACATCGACCACGTCCTCCCCCTGCAACAGGAGCTCCACCAGCAGCACCACGACCGGGGAGACGACCCTTATTTGACGCTCTCCTCATCCTTTGCGTTATGTCAGGCGACAATGTAACCGCCAATAGTCAACAATTAAGTTAACTGAGAGTAAGGCAGTGACGGTGTCATAAAGAGGAAACATTTCTTGAGGTCACACAACAGTGTGACAGGTGAATTTTATACAATTACATCACGGTCACAATCTTTTTTTAATTTGTCAACCAACAATGTAACTGCAGTATTGACTGGTTGTATTTGACTGTGACAAATGCAGCAAAGGCCCCAGATGTAGGGTCTTGCAAATAATTGGTGTTTTTTTAAACCCAGAATGTAACAGCAGTATTTAAAGGGTTTCTGTCACCCCACAAAACTCTTTTTTTTTTTTTGGGATAGTTAGATTCCTTATAGGGTGATATAGGAGAATATAATAGTCTTACTTACTTTCATGCGGCCGATTGTTTATAAAACAAAGTTTTATAATATGTAAATGAGGGCTCTACCAGCAAGTAGGGCGTCTACTTGCTGGTAGCTGCATTTGTCACAGTAAAATACAAGCGTTAGATAGTTCTGCTATATTCTGGTATTAAAAAAACGCCCATTTTGGGCAAGATAATACATTTGTGGCCTTTGTTGCATTTCTGACAGTCCAATACAAGTGTTAGATACTGCTGTTACATTCTTGTTTTAAAAAAACTCCCATTTTGGGCAAGATAATATATTTGCGGCCTTTGTTGCATTTGTGACAGTCAAATACAAACTTTAAAGGGTTTCTGTCACCCCACAAAACTCTTTTTTTTTTTTTTGGATAGTTAGATTCCTTATAGGGCGATATAGGAGAATATAATAGTCTTACTTACTTTCATGCGGCCGATTCTTTATAAAACGAAGTTTTATAATATGTAAATGAGGGCTCTACCAGCAAGTAGGGCGTCTACTTGCTGGTAGCCGCAGCAGCAATCAGCCCCCTCGCCGTGTTGATTGACAGGGCCAGCCGTGATCTCCTCCTCCGGCCGGCCCTGTCAGTAATTCAAAAATCGCGTGCCTCTGGTCATTCGGCGCAGGCGCTCTGAGATGAGGAGGCTCGTCTCCTCAGCACTCCCTCAGTGCGCCTGCGCCGATGACGTCTTCTCTTTCGGTGATGTCATCGGTGCAGGCGCACTGAGGAGACGAGCCTCCTCATCTCAGAGCGCCTGCGCCGAATGACCAGAGGCGCGCGATTTTTGAATTACTGACAGGGCCGGCCGGAGGAGGAGATCCCGGCTGGCCCTGTCAATCAACACGGCGAGGGGGCTGATTGCTGCCGCGGCTACCAGCAAGTAGACGCCCTACTTGCTGGTAGAGCCCTCATTTACATATTATAAAACTTCGTTTTATAAAGAATCGGCCGCATGAAAGTAAGTAAGACTATTATATTCTCCTATATCGCCCTATAAGGAATCTAACTATCCAAAAAAAAAAAAAAGTTTTGTGGGGTGACAGAAACCCTTTAAAGTTTGTATTTGACTGTCACAAATGCAACAAAGGCCGCAAATATATTATCTTGCCCAAAATGGGAGTTTTTTTAAAACAAGAATGTAACAGCAGTATCTAACACTTGTATTGGACTGTCAGAAATGCAACAAAGGCCACAAATGTATTATCTTGCCCAAAATGGGCGTTTTTTTAATACCAGAATATAGCAGAACTATCTAACGCTTGTATTTTACTGTGACAAATGCAGCAAAGGCACCAGTTGTAGTCTATTGCAAAAAATGGGTGTTTTTTTAAACCCAGAATATAATTGCAGTCACAGATGCAGCAAAGGCCACAAATGTATTATCTTGACCAAAATGGGTGTTTTAAGAATACCAGAATATAACAGCGGTATATCACGCTTGTATTGGACTGTCAGAAATGCAGCAAAGGCCGCAAATTTATTATCCTGCCCAAAATTGGTGTTTTTTTTAATACCAGAACATAACAGCACTATCTAACGCTTGTATTTCACTGTGACAAATGCAGCAAAAGGCACCAGATGTAGGGCAGTGGCGTGCCCGGGGGGGGGGGGCATTGCCGGCTCTGACGGGGTTGCCAGCAGGCCCAGAAGCAATGAGCGCTTCCATCAATACAGATGGAAGCGCTCATTGCTGAAGCACTGACACCCGTGACCCAGTCCCGCATACTGCGGCGGGGCAGGGAGTGAAGGGCATAGTTCCCTGCCCCGCTGACGATCACCGCCATAGGCTTCAGGCCTAGTAGGCCTGAAGCCTATGCGGTAGTGAAATCCCGGCGCAGGCACGCGTGATGACGTCATCGCGCGCGCCTGTGTCGGGACTCAGCAGCACAATGCTGAGACTCTGCGAGCAAGCACAGGTACCGTAAGTATTTAGCTTGTGTATTTAGAGGACGTGTGGGGGGAAAATATGGTGGGATACTGTGTGGGGGCAAATTTTTATTTTATTTTATAATATGCCAACTTTGGGGGACATGAGGGGGGTGCACACAGGAGGACGTGGGGGGGAATATGGTGGGATACTGTGTGGCACAGTGGGGGGCAAAATATTATGGGAGGGATGGCAATGTGGGGACACTACTGTGTGGGGGGCAGCGTGGGGGACACTACTGTGTGGGGGACACTACTGTGTGGGGGGAAGTGTGGGGGACACTACTGTGTGGGGGCAGCATGGGGGACACTACTGTGTGGGGGCAGCGTGGGGGACACTACTGTGTGGGGGGCGGCGTGGGGGACACTACTGTGTGGGGGACACTACTGTGTGGGGGGCAGTGTGGGGGACACTACTGTGTGGGGGCAGCATGGGGGACACTACTGTGTGGGGGACACTACTGTGTGGGGGGCAGCGTGGAGGACACTACTGTGTGGGGGGCAGCATGGGGGACACTACTGTGTGGGGGGGCAGCGTGGGAGGACTACTGTGTGGGGCAGCGTGGGGGGCACTACTGTGTAGGGGGGCATTGTGGGGGAAATTACTGTGTGGGGGACACTACTGTGTGGGGGCAGTGTGGGGGACACTACTGTGTGGGGGGCAGTGTGGGGGACACTACTGTGTGGGGGGCAGTGTGGGGGACACTACTGTGTGGGGGGGGCAGCGTGGGGGGCGCTACTGTGTGGGGGACACTACTGTCTGGGGGACACTACTGTCTGGGGGCAGTGTGGGGGACACTACTGTGTGGGGGGGCAGTGTGGGGAAAATTACTGTGTGGGGGACACTACTGTATGGGGCAGTGTGGGGACACTACTGTATGGGGGACACTACTATGTGGGGGACACTACTGTGTGGGGGACACTACTGTGTGGGGGCAGTGTGGGGGACACTACTGTATGGGGGCAGTGTGGGGGACACTACTGTATGGGGGCAGTGTGGGGGACACTACTGTGTCGGGGGCAGTGTGGGGGACACTACTGTGTGGGGGGCAGTGTGGGGGATACTACTGTGTGGGGAAATTACTGTGTGGGGGGGAGCATGGGGGCCTTTCTATTGGGGAGGCACTGTAGGGGCCATTCTATTATTTCTGGGGACACTATACAGGGATTATTGCCTGGAGCACAATATAGGGTATTATTATTACTGGGGGCACTCTAGGGGACATTATTATAGCTGCTTTAGACACTATAGGAACATTTGGGGTAATTTATCAAACTGGTGTAAAGTAGAACTGGCTTAGTTGCCCATAGTAACCAATCAGATTCCTCCTTTCATATTTGACAGCTCTTTTGGAAATCCAGTTCTACGTTGCACCAGTTTGATAAATGACCCCCAATTATGTCTATTAGGCCTCATGCACACGACCGTTTTTTTTTAAGGTCCGCAAAAACGGGGTCCGTAGGTCCGTGATCCGTGACCGTTTTTTCGTCCGTGGGTCTTCCTTGATTTTTGGAGGATCCACGGACATGAAAAATGAAAAAAAAATCTAAGTCAAGTTTGCCATTGAAATGATAGGAAAAAACGGACACGGATCACGGACACGGATCACGGACACGGATCACGGACGCGGATGACAATCTTGTGTGCATCCGTGATTTTTCACGGACCCATTGACTCGAATGGGTCCGCGAACCGTTGACCGTGAAAAAAATAGGACAGGTCATATTTTTTTCACGGCCAGGAAACACGGCTCACGGATGCGGCTGCCAAATGGTGTATTTGCCGATTTTTCCACGGACCCATTGAAAGTCAATGAGTCCGCGAAAAAAACGGAAAACGGAACCACGGACACGGATGCACACAACGGTCGTGTGCATGAGGCCTTAGGGTCACTATTTTTTCAGCAGTATAGTACCTGGGGCATTGGGGGGCACAACAGGCACAGGTATTCGGGGTGGCAGCACGATCACACTGTGGGGACACCAGGATGAGGAGGTTGATGGAAAAATTTTGAAATCTAAGAGACGAGATGCAGCTGAAAGAATTTCTCTAACGGAGGCGAAGAGGAAAGAGAAGGTCTATATGACAGGAGATGTCCCTGGATGTAAGAGGTATGTGGTCAAGAATTGGGGGGGGGGGGGTGCCAGAGAAATGACTCGCCCCGGGTGGTGCCAAACACCCTGGGCATGCCACTGATGTAGGGTATTGCAAAAATTTTTTATTTTTTTTTAAACAGAATATAATTGCAGTATTTCAAGCTTGTATTTCACTGTGACAAATGCAGCAAAGGCCCCAGATGTAGGCTATTGCAAAAAATGGGTGTTTTTTTAAACCCAGAAAATAATTGCAGTATTTCAAGCTTGTATTTCTCTGTCACAAATGCAACAAAGGCCACAAATGTATTATCTTGCCCAAAATGGGTTTTTTAAGAATACCAGAATATAACAGCGATATATCACGCTTGTATTGGGCCTAGTTCACACGAACGTGTGTGATCTGTGGCCGTATTGCGGCCCGTAAATCGCGGGCCGCAATACACGGCCACAGTTCCGTGTGAATTCCGCATCACGGATGCGGACCCATTCACTTCAATGGGTCCGCTAATCCGGAATCGCGGAACGGCCGCACGGGACGGGACCCCTCGGAAGCACTACGGAGTGCCTCCGTGGGGTTACGTCCCGTACTTCCGTTCCGCTAAAAGATAGAACAAGTCCTATCTTTTAGCGGAACGGCCGAATCGCGGACCCATTAAAGTGAATGGGTCCGCGATCCGATGCGGCTGACCTACGGCCGGCGATCGTGCATTACGGCCCGCTATTTGCGGGCCGCTGCACAGGCACGGGTCACACACGTTCGTGTGAACCCGGCCTTGGACTGTCAGAAATACCAGAATATAACAGCACTATCTAACGCTTGTAATTCACTGTGACAAATGCAGCAAAGGCATGGCAAAAGCAAAAAATGGGTTTTTAAAACCAGAATATAATTGCAGTATTTCAAGCTTGTATTTCACTGTGACAAATGCAGCAAAGGCCGCAAATTAATTTTCTTGCCCAAAATGGGTGTTTTTTTAATACCAGAATATAACAGCACTATCTAACGCTTGTAATTCACTGTGACAAATGCAGCAAAGGCACCAGATGTAGGGTATTGCAAAAAATGGGTTTTTAAAACCAGAATATAATTGCAGTATTTCAAGCTTGTATTTCACTGTGACAAATGCAGCAAAGGCCCAAGATGTAGGGTCTTGCAAAAAAATTTTGTTTTTTTAAAACCCAGAATATAATTGCAGTATTTTAAGCTTGTATTTCACTGTCAGAAATGCAAATATGCTTTGCTGGTGCACTGAACGTGCATAAAATGGTTGCTGACGCCCACCTAAGTAACAGACGGATAAAAGTTCTTTTTCTGTGTCACTGGGCTCAGAGCAGGGTAAAAAAAATGTGCATTGGACCCACAAAAGTAAATCGCTGTAGATCGCTGAGTTAACAAGCACTTCTAAAAACAGATTCTTTCCTATTCTCTCCCTCACAGCAGCAGCATCCTATCCCTACACTAAGCACAGCAGAGTGACGTGCAGCGCTACGTGACTCCAGCTTATATAGAGCCTGGGTCACATGCTGCTCTGGCCAATCACAGCCATGCCATTAGTAGGCATGGCTGTGATGGCTTCTAAGGGCACACAAGCTAAACGCTTGTTGATTGGCTGCTCTGCAGCCTTTCAAAAAGCGCCATTAACTCGCCGAACACCGAACCCGAACTCAAACTTTTACTGAAAATCCGAAAGTTCGGTACGAACCTGAACTTTACAGTTCGGGTTCGCTCAACCCTACTGATGACCTATCCAGAGAATAGGTCATCAGTAAAAAAAAAAAAAATGTAAAACGCTTTTAACCCTTTCCACAGTTCTGTGCAAACACAGTAGAAATAAACAGGATATAACACAACATACAGTACATATAAAATGCAGTAACACAGTATTAAGCAATATGTCAGTGCAAATTAACCCTTTAAAGTAAAATAAAGTGAGGAGTTCATAACTTTCCATAAGGGAAACAGGGGCAAATGTCCACAAATGTCCAGACTTCAAAGTATCCGTGCTCCAGGGCACTACAGAAGGAATCTAATGATTATTGGATTCCCATACCCTTGCTATCAAAGCAAAATGGGGGAATGTTTTTTACTGTTGCCAAAAGGGAGGCTAAATAACTTTATTAGCAGGAAACACTGTGTACGCAGCTTGCAACAAGCAGATGCCTGCCACCTGCATGTCTGACCAAGAGGCCCCTCTCTGTCCCCTACAGAGCCACCCACCTCCCACCATCTCCGCTACCACAAGCAGCAGAAGCTGCAGTAGCCAGTTCAGTATCATCAATATGATGGAGACATTCTTCCATGTGCCAACCCAGGATGACGCAAATTAGCAAGCAGAGACGTACCACCTCAACACCCAGGTTCAATTCTACCTGGACTCTGGCCTTTCTTTGGCATATGGGCTTCTCTGACCCCATGGGCTTCTGGGCAGGCAAATCAGTAGCCGTAGCTGGCCCACTATGCTCTTTCTGCCCTGTCTTGACCAGCTTTCAGTGTCATCTCTCAGCAGGTTTCCAGTGTGGCAGGTGGTATCATGACCCAAATGGATACAGTTATGCTCCACCAGTGTAAAAAACATCACTTTTGTCAAAATGAATTAGGCATGGATACGTGAGGATTTTCACACACCTGTGGCTGAGGCTGATGAATATATCTGCCCTTGCTGATGCTGCCCTATTTTGCTACTGCCGCAGTCTGCCTGCCTATCATCATGTTCCATACTGTATGGCTGCTGCTACTGTCATCACACTACTGCTGTTGTCTGCCTGCCTAACATCATGCTCCATCATGTTCCGTTCCATATGGCTACTGCTACCGCCACCGCAGCTGCTACTTCCTGCTGCTAATCCCTGTACTGCCACTGCTATTTCCAGGACACAGCCATCACTACTACTACCATCCCAACACAGCTGTACATGTGTCTACTGCATTGTATGTTCTATGATGTGCTGCTACTGCTGCTGTTACTATTGCAACCACATGCCACTATTACCCTACTGTTTCCACATCCTCACTGCACTGCGGCTGCTCTTAATTAAAAATGAGAATTTGTCCAGACTCATTCAGAACAAGCCACTGTTTCTTTTGACAATTAACACCTATGTGTGTATAAATGCAGGGATGCATTCTGCCCCCCGTTAACGCATATTTTCTGAATGCTTGTACAGAACAAGCTACTGTTTCTTATAACATATGTGTGTATATATAGGGGTATGGATTTGGTCACAACAAGCCACTGTTGTGACTTACACACCATCTGCCCCAATAAGAGACAATTTTTGGAAGCTTTCTAATATGAAAAAGTATAACACATGCAACGGCACAGTGTGTTTTTAAATGCTGTTTGATAAAACCTGCAAACCATGTATTTACCCATAGCTAGATATGTCAGTATGACAAGAGGGCGAAAAAGTAAAAATTCCCCTAAACAAATTAAATTAAACAGAAAATGACAAAATATACAAAATCCTACAGTAGGAGACCTCAGAGTGTCATATAACAATTTTCAGGCCCTTTGCAGCATACAGTATTTTAAATGTTTTTAAAAAATTGCTAAATATACACACATATACAGTACAGACCAAAAGTTTGGACACACCTTCTCATTCAAAGAGTTTTCTTTATTTGCATGACTATGAAGGCATCAAAACTATGAATTAACACATGTGGAATTTTATACATAACAAACAAGTGTGAAACAACTGAAAATATGTCATATTCTAGGTTCTTCAAAGTAGCCACCTTTTGCTTTGATTACTGCTTTGCACACTCTTGGCATTCTCTTGATGAGCGTCAAGAGGTAGTCCCCTGAAATGGTCTTCCAACAGTCTTGAAGGAGTTCCCAGAGATGCTTAGCACTTGTTGGCCCTTTTGCCTTCACTCTGCGGTCCAGCTCACCCCAAACCATCTCGATTGGGTTCAGGTCCGGTGACTGTGGAGGCCAGGTCATCTGGCGCAGCACCCCATCATGCTCCTTCATGGTCAAATAGCCCTTACTTTCAAAGTTTTCCCAATTTTTCAGCTGACTGACTGACCTTCATTTCTTAAAGTAATGATGGCCACTCGTTTTTCTTTACTTTTTTCTTGCCATAATACAAATTCTAACAGTCTATTCAGTAGGACTATCAGCTGTGTATCCACCTGACTTCTCCTCAACGCAACTGATGGTCCCAACCCCATTTATAAGGCAAGAAATCCCACTTATTAAACCTGACAGGGCACACCTGTGAAGTGAAAACCATTTCAGGGGACTACCTCTTGAAGCTCATCAAGAGAATACCAAGAGTGTGCAAAGCATTAATCAAATCAAAAGGTGGCTACTTTGAAGAACCTAGAATATGACATATTTTCAGTTGTTTCACACTTGTTTGTTATGTATATAATTCCACATGTGTTAATTCATAGTTTTGATGCCTTCAGTGTGAATCTACAATTTTCATAGTCATGAAAATAAAGAAAACCCTTTGAATGAGAAGGTGTGTCCAAACTTTTGGTCTGTACTGTATATATAATGCACTTTTGTTCTCCCACAAGTGTGAAAAATGTCTGTGTGTCTTATAGTCCCGAATGCTGATGACCTCTTCCAATATGGAAGCAGTCATTAGCATGCAGGAGACGCAGAGAGGTGAGGGCAGCAATACGCAAACTGTACTCACCATCCCTGATCTTTTTCCAGGCCCCGCTCTGCACTGTGTCCTGACTGCGCCCTCCAGAGAAAGCAAGGTAATTATTTTTTTTATTTTTTATATCTGATCAGAGATCTTAGGGGGGTCTGATCTGAGGCTGATGGAGCTTGGGGGTCTGATGAGGGTCTGATCTGAGGTCTGATGGAGCTTGGGGATCTGATTTTGGGGTCTGATCTGAGGTCTGACAAAGAATTTGGGTCTGATTTGGGGGTTTGATGAGGATTGGGGGCCTTATTTTCCTCCTCTAAATCCTTGGTGAGTCTTATAGTCAGGTGCATCTTATGGTCCCAAAATATGGTATATATACATACACCAAGCATTTTGCTACTGCTGCCAAATAGGGATAATTTTTAGTTCTCTACTCCTCCAGTTGTGGGGTAGCGGAGCAGAAACTATGAGTACAGTTCAGCTGCCATTTCATGTTGACTGACATCATGATGAGCTATCTGTGGCTTTCCATAAGGCCTCTTTCACACATAAATGCATCACTGACATGTGCTGTCCATTGATCCATGGAGACACCACGGAAGCATGCCCTATTTTTGTCCATGATTATGATTCTCTCATGAACATTATATCTTATGGGTCTATGAAAACTGCAG